>NC_050448.1:36600305-36939472 GCF_903995425.1 Onychomys torridus | reverse complement strand
TCAGTATAAAGTGCTGGCAATTATATAGTAACTACATTTTTCCCTGATTTAAAAGGGTACACAGCAGTCATTAGTAAATAGCATCAAAACATAACATGGATTTGGTAAAAATCTAGTCGTACACCTATTTTGTTAACCAAAAGCAGTTATTTTGCTTGATTAGTATTCAACAGAAATTTATTATCAGCCCTATTTTATCTGTTAGTAAAGCAAAATATTAATGCAACATTTTTGTAAGAATCACAAAAGCTGATTTTTAAGCTGAAAAAATCCAATTACCTTATCAATGAGAAAATTAACTGGAAGGTAAAAAATTGCTATTGCTAGTGAACAATAACAGCCAGATTCCCTTAATGTTGATGCTTTTGTCTCCAAAAGCCTTCTTTCCACTGGTCAGCAAGAAATATCACAGCAGCCTTCTCTTTGTTCACCTAGTGAATGCACGGTCTTTCACACACAGTGCAGCACAAATTTCCTTCAAAACCTGGTCCCTGCTTGGCACAGCCTCCTCCTGTCTACCATAAACATTTAATGTACCCTTACATTTGCATGCATTAAGAGTTTTCTGACTTTAAACATTTTGTCTAAGCGGGATAACAAAAGCAAAGTTGGAGGCAGAACAATTTAACACTCAACATATTTAAAACCCTTGGCACTGTTCAAAAGGTAAGCCATTGTATGGCGTGTACTGGGAGGAATGGACATAAGAAAGACCTGATCCCACCGCCCAGTGGTGGCACATGCCTTTAATCCCAGCACTCACAAGGCAGAATCAGGCAGACCTCTATGAGTTAGAAGCCAACCTGGGCTACAGAGTAAGTTCCAGGAAAGGCGCAAAGCTACAGAGAAACCCTGTCTCAAAAGAGAAAGAGAGAGAGAGAGAGAGAGAGAGAGAGAGAGAGAGAGAGATATGATTCCTTCCTTCAAAGTGCTCTTCACAACCAACTAGGACCTGGTATCCTTAGTCTCATCTGCTTACGTAGTATGAATTGAGCATGCAATATAAAAAATCTAATTACTGCTGGGTGGTGGTGACACACGCCTTTAATCCCAGCACTTGGAGGTGGAAGCGGGCAGATCTCTGTGAGTTCAAGGCCAGCCTGGTCTACAGAGTGAGATCCAGGACAGGCACCAAAACTACACAGAGAAAACCTGTCTCGGAAAAAAAAAAATTACCACTATAAAAAGGTACCCATTTCTCCCACAGAAAGAAAAGCTTCAGAAGGACAGGGCTTCTATCCCTTAAGTTAAGGGATGCTCACTAAACACCTAGAGCATGAGAAAGAAGGTACTGAAGAGATATTTGTTGGGTGAAAGAATGTTGGACAAAAAAATAAGAAATGCAAGCAGCAGAGCTGAAGTCATGTTTTCTACTGAGGTGACATGGATACAGACCTTCCACTCTCTCTCCATGCTCATCAACAAACACGTTGTTTAACTGGCTTCTTATGCAGGCCTAACATGACATCAGAGAACTAAACGTAATTCAGTGACTAAGTTCACAGCATAATTCAAAAATCAAGCAATTTCACATAAGCCCTAGAAAATCTGCTAAGGAAAAAGAATGTATAGGCCCTTCTATATTACTTTGTCCTGAGCCCTTTCCGATGTTAAAGAGGGCTTTGAGACATTGTCCCTGCTTTCTTCCCCCAGGTCCATTAGCTAGGATTGTAATGATAACACAAATGTCTCAGTTGCCATCTACCACTTTTCCTATAGTAACTCATTTTCAAAACAACTGCAAATCAGCACTCTTCTCATCATTGCAGAGTGGGAATGCTGAAGCCAGAGAATGAAGGCACCAGGATTTGGTCACAGATCTGTATTGATTCTGCCACCATCCCATGTAGCCTTCTTACCCTTTGAAGGTCTCTCCGTGCAAACGTGGGTAGAAACAGAGCACACTCTTTATACTTGCCCCCCCCCCCCCCCCCCATCCCCCCCACCCCCGCTTTGTTGTCCCGAAAAGTCCCACCCCATCTCTGAATAAGGATTTTGCAATAATCCGTAGATGTAATTCTAAACAGTCTTATTAAATGAGAAACACAGAGCCAAATAAAGTTAAAAGCCCAAGAGGTCAGAGCACTAGTGAAGCTGTTAGCTTGTGACTGCCATTTTATTGCCATTCTGTTCTGCGTTCTCATTGGCTCTAAACCCAATCACATGACTTCCTTGTCACAGTCTGTCTACACAGACCTCCAGGTCTCTGTGGTTGGTACTGGGATTAAAGGTGTGTGTCTCCATGCTGGCTGTGTCCTTGAACACACAGAGACTTTGCCTGACACAAGATCGAATTAAGGTTATGTGCTACCACTGCCTGACTTCTGCTAAATGGCTTGACCCCCAGGCAACTTTATTTATTAACATACAAATAAAATCACAATTCAGCACAAATCAAATTATCACCATAATAATCAATTCAAGTTAATTAACAAAGAGGTAATAAGACTCAACATGGAAACGTTGCTGTGCACATGTTTAAATGTCTTGCAGAATACAAAAATCAAAACATCTTCCAATATTAGTGTGAGAATCTCTAGTCTCCAATTTACTGTTCTTAAGAAATGGGATCTCTGTGAGTTCGAGGCCAGCCTGGTCTGCAGAGCAAGTTCCAGGAAAGGCGCAAAGCTACACAGAGAAACCCTCTCTCGAAAAACCAAAAAAAAAGAAAAAGAAAAAGAAAGAAAGAAATGGGAGCCTTGTATGTTTGCACACTTTTTCCTGCCCACTACTTTCCCTCCTGATGCCCAGAACACTAATAAAACATGCTACAGGAAAACAATCAGTGCACTCTTACTAAGTGAGGAATTCTCAGTGCTAAGCAATTTCCAGTGCCCAAATTTCCTCATGGTGCAACCTCACTCCTCTGCTCGTGGAACACGGGGTTTCCAGTATCCATTTTTGTAAGGATTCTGTCCTTAATTACGTCATCAGCCTGCAACGGTGTCCCAGCCTAAATAGCCGGGGGCCCTCTGTGCGTCCCTTTTCTCTTTCCACTCCACTCTCTTCCCTCCACGCGCAGCCTCTCTCTCTCTCTCTCTCCCTCTCCCTCTCTCCCTCTCCCTCTCCCTCTCTCTCTCTCTCTCTCTCTCTCTCTCTCTCTCTCTCTCTCTCCCTCCCTCCCTCCCTCCCTCCCCCTCTAATAAAGCTCTAAAAGGTAACTATGTCGCACTGACTCTTCTGTCCAGCACTCTCCGCCAGCAGCCAGCCACCAGTGCCACTGTCTTAACCAACAAATGGCTCCTGACTCCAGCACTCTTGCTCCGTTGGCATGGCTGCCGCAGGCGATGGCCAGCCACGAACAGCACCGTTTAACCAACAATTTTACCTTTTCACATGCTGAACATCTGTTCTGTCGTTCAGTCTCTCCCTAATATCACTCCACTAAAATTTGTTCATTGTAATATCCTTTATTTACATTAACAGCATCAACATTCCCCCCAGATCTGCCCAAAGCTATGTCAATTCCCAATGTTCTTTAAAACATTTCAAACCTATCCTTTATTACAACCTTCACATTTGCCTTAGTCCCATGGAACTCGCACCTCACTTCACTGGACTTCTGTTCCCAAACTAATGTTCATAAAAGAGGGGTTTGTCTCAACTAAAAACCAAACGCAAATCTTAACCCGGCATTTGAGGGTCTCCACAATCTGTGCCATTCCTCATTTCTCTTCATTAGCCTACTCCTTCATATAACACCTTGGCAAATGTTCTGACTTTCCTTCCTCTAAACTTTTGCTTTGATCACGTCCTCGTGGGGTCTGTTGTCTCCCACTCTCTTCTGTTTACTAACAATTATGCAGATAGCCACAACATCCTCAATGTAAGAACAAGACTGAGGCTTATCATTCACTAAACACATTCTCTCTAGTGATTTATAAATTGTCCCAGTGCCCAAACATTATGAGCTAAGAGCAAACTACCCAAAGTCACCAGCAAATAAAAACTCAAAATACTCAATAGTACTGTATGGGGGAGGGGCATTATGACGTATGTAGTATATGCATGTGTACATATGTGCATATACTTGAAAAGGCCAGAGAGGAACTTTGGGTGCCCTTTACCAGTCTACAATTCTACAACTTACTTCCTTGAGACAGGGTCTTTTACCCTTGAGACAGGGGTTTTTGCTAGCCTGATGGCCAGCCAGCCCCAGTCATCTTCCTGTCTCCCACCATCTCCCAAGGCTAAGGTTACAGGTGTGAACCACTCTCAGACTTTCACATGGGTGCTAGGGATCTAAACTAAAGTCTTTATGCTATGCACCAAATGCTCTGTATCCACTAAGCCACCTTCTTAGTCCTACCCTGTGACACAAAGCGACAGGCTTTAGACAGTGGGTGTCAAATTCAATCTACTGTCCTACATGCAGGAACTCGTGCTGATGTCTTAGCTGCTCATCTGGACAAAAGGTTGAGCTGGGTGGTGGTGGCAGCAGCCGTGGCCCACACCTTTAATCCCAGCACTGGGGAAGCAGAGGCAGGCGGATCTTTTTGAGTTCGAGGCCAGCCTGGTCTACAGAGTGAGATCCAGGAAAGGCACAAAGCTACACAGAGAATCCCTGTCTGGGGGGAGAGGGGGGAAGGGAGCAAGAAGTGGGCACTGAGGAGATAGCTCAGCTGTGCTTCCTGCTCTTCCATACGACCTGAGTTCGGTTCCTAGCACCTACATCTGGTGGCTCACAGCCACTTTAACTCAAGCCTCAGTGTATCCAACACCTTCTTCTGGCCTCCATGGTCACCTACACGTATGTGGCATATACTCACACAAACACACATACACAAAAATGAAAAAGAATATATCCATATGAGTTAAAATAATTTAGCCAGACAAGATGGCACATGCCTTTAATCCCTGCACTAGGGAGGGAGGCAAAGGTAGGTAGAGTTCTGTGAGTCTAAGGGTAGCTCAGTCTATGTAGCAAGTTCTAGGCCAGCCAAGTCTACATAGTGAGATCCCCACCACTACCTAAAATAATAATAATATTTTTTAATGTTAAAGGTATATTTGGGCCAGCAAGACAGTTCAGAGGGCAAAAACATTTGCTGCCAATCATGAAGACATGAATTTGATCCCTGGATCCCACATCACCTGAGAAAAGCAATTCCCACAAGTAGTCCTCAGCCTCTACATGTGCACCGTGACTGTATGTGTACACACAAAAAAAACCAATTCTGTCATAACTGCACTAGCTACCACACTAATGAATCTGAGATCTATATGTGATAATACAAAGTAAATCTATTGGACCCATAGCCAATAACACTAGCTATTATGTTTTGCTATTTGTATACTATGACATACAAATTTTGACACTAGTAATCATATTCTTTCATTCTTCGCAACTTAATCTTTGTGCAATGCTAAATCTTCATAAAAGCTTAATTCTATGCTGTATATGTGTTCAATAATTAGCTACAGAATATATGAATTTAAAACCACCGTTCATCACCATACTTTATTAAAATGAACTCACACGTCTACTAATTCTGTTTCTTCTGAGAAACTGAACAGTGCTCACGAACTGCCTTCCTCTTGTCATGTCACAGGAAACCACCATGCCAGCACCACAAGTCAACAGTGTAAATCACTATTTTCACCTACTCATTTGCTTTCAGCTATACATTATTAATTCCTAATTTTAAAATGTCCAAAGTCATTTTATTTTAAAATCCAACTATTTTTAGTTAATGTTAACATAAGTATACCATAATATTTCATCAAGCCAGTTAATACCTATTCATAATAAAAACTACAAAACATAAAGAGTCTTGCTTATCACTATAAACCTACCCCTAGAATCGAACCCCTATTCTACCCTCACTTTGCTGAAATGAGTGCCTGAAAGCTGATATAAAACCTGTTAGTCTCAGATGTAGAAACAGCAAAGGAAGTAAGCAGCATGCTAGCATTAAGGGTCCTGCAAAATCCTTAAAGAAATAACAAGGATAAATGAAAAGTTAACCCCAAACCCTTCCATAGTCAACTTCCCTAACCATGGTTTTTACACACATGGTTTATACTGTATATCAAGACATGCTGACTTCAAGTAAGGCAGAGAAAAGCACACACACACATGTTAGCACAACTGTCATTCTGTACAGAAACACAACTGTGGTTCTATACAACCAATTCAATGAAGCTTAACTACATAACAGACGTGTTTGATTTCACTTAATCTTCACAAGTTTCCCATTTTTTTTCTTTTTTTTTCACTTTTACTTATTGTCTGTATATGACTTGGGAGGAAAGGCACACACTATAGGGTTCATGTGGAGGGCAGAGGTCAACTCTGTGGAGTCAGTTCTCCCCTTCCACATCTGTGTGGGTTCTGGAAATCTAATTCAGGTCATTGGGCTTACACAGCAAGCTCTACTACTCACTGAAACATCTCACCAGCCCTTTCTGTATTTATTGATGTTAAGTCTAGTTTGAGTCCCAAATGTGCAACTCCAGGCTTTTGAAGCATTTGTTTTTCCTGCAATCTACCATAATACCTTTTACAACTTCCTCTTGACACACATTTAAGAAACAAAACAAAACAAAACCTGAAACTGAAATTGACTTTCTCCATAAATTTAAAAAAAAAAAATCAATTAATGAATCCCTGTGGCCCTGCACACTCAAGTCCAGCTGTGTTCCTCTGAAATGGAGTTATCTTTTTGACCCATTAAAAACTGTCTTTAAACAAGGCTTGATGGCCCAGTAATTCCAGTACTCAGTAGTCTGTGACAAGAATGGCAAGTTTGAGGTCAGTCTGTGCTACCTAGAGGGATCCTGTCTCAAATAAATAAATCATGACCCCATGACTGATTGAACTCTCATAAGCTCTTCCCTAAATCTTTAAATGACCTGTTTCTACTGGCTTTTTGGGGGCACGACCACTTTACTGTGCTGTATCAGAAAGTGCAACCGTCTCCTAGTCACTGCCTAAAGAAATGCAGTCTCCCCTCTAACTGCTGCATCACTGGCAGCCAACAGTAACTCCCAGGCAGCTTTGGGGCGGACATCAGCCCATAGCAGCTGCCCACGGTGCTGAAACTGAGAATAAAACGGGAGTTATGGAAATTAACTCCTGCCAGATTAAGACAAAAAGCAGAGCAATTTACCAAAGGCAAGCATGCAGCACAGGCTACCAAAGTTGTTTTCCTCTTAGGGACAGATCAATTCATAAGCGTCCTTGCCAAAGTTCGGACTTCGAGATTGCGAGGAAAAAAAAAAAAAAGTGGTGTGTAGCCCTAACAAGGTCATGTTGATGCCTGAAAGCTGAGCTTTTAGGGAAGGAAGGGGGAGGCGGTGAGAAAGGAAGGAAGCGAGCGATCGCATTTTTTTTCTTCTTCATTTTTTTTTTTTTCAAAGACCAAACAGCTCCCCGCGGATTTTCACCTAAGACTTAAGAGGCAACTGCTGGACCAAAGGAAGACTTCCAAGTACCTTTCCAGGCCACAGGCACCTCTGGAAGGCAACGTGGGAAACAAAATCCATAACCCGACAACTTCTCACCTACGCGCACCCAGCATGGGGTGCTGTCGACTGGTCTCCCGCACGGGCCTATACCGTCACAGCACTCAGCCAAGGGGCCATCCAAGTCCTCACCGCGGGCCACCCCACCCAGGCTGGAGGGGGTGTGTTCTCCCGGCCAGGCCCGAGGACAACCCCCGCCCACCACTGCTGAGCCACACGGGCTCTTACCTGAAGTCCGACCCCGGAACCCAGGCTCGCGGGCACCCGGGAGAAGTCGCTACCCGGACTTCATGACTGAGATCCTCACCGAGCCCCTACCCAAGCGAGTCGGAGAAGGGACAACAGCGGGCGAGCGGAAGTCCCGCCTCTCAAGCCTCATTGGTCCACACTTGGAGATACAGAAGTGCTATTGGACCCTAGCGTTGCCTGTCAAGGCCCCGCCCCTCTCACAGAGCCGTGCTGCCTGCTCGGGCTAGGCTGGGAGAACTGCCCAGTTGTTGAGTGTCTTTCTGAGCCGCGTGATCCATCATCCCCACTGGGGAAAGGAAGATGAGGGAGGAGAGGCTTTCAGAAGCCTTGGGTGTGGTGGAGAAACCACCCTGGACTGCCTCGGGCCGGTTGGCAGAGGAGGGGCTTGCGGGGGCCCGAGGCCCAAGCAGAATGGCCCCGCACTTCTTTCCTGCACCCAACCCGGGCCGAAGAGCCAGGAGACGTGCGGCCCTCCAGCTAGCCCGCCGACAAGGGCAGAGAACGGCGGGAGACGCCTTGCTTTGGAATCCGGGTCGGGTTGGAGCGAGCCGCCTGAGGTCTGGGCTGGAACCCCTGAGGCCTGGCAGGGAGCCTCGATGATCAGCACACTGCTTGACTAGCAAAAGTCCAAAGCATGTGATTCGGTCCTCAAAACAGCCTTTCAGAAACCTTGTCACCTTCTGAGGAACGAAAATCTCCTCCCCTAAGGCTCTTCTCATACCTTTTCTCCCCCTAGTCTAAATCTTAAAACCAACTACTTAGATTTAAATGACCTATTGAGGCATCGACTTTAACAGCTCCTAAACCACTGCTGTTTGTTTTAAATGTGGTTTGATGCAAAGATTGCAGGATCCGAACATGCCCTACTGGTCCTACTGTAGCTTGAAATAATAATAATAATAAGTTTTAATAAGGGCCATGCTGTCATCAAGTCCTTTAATATGTTGGGGGGGGCGTTATAACAAGGGCTATTAGTAATTTATAACCTCATTTGTTTCAAGAGGCCTAAGTAGGTGGGGAACGGGAATAAAAAGATTTCCTGTTCTTTCTCCTTGTGCCGTTTTAATTAGAACGTACTCTAAATACCACACAAGCAATTTAAAAGCCAAATTTGAAGTGCTGAAGATTTAGATCAGTGGCAGAGCATTTGCCTACCAAGCACAAGGCTCTGGGTTATGGAAAAGGCAGGGGACACAAAAGAATCAAATTTGAAGGGAAAAAAAAGATCATCAAAAACATTTTCACCTGTGTAGTCCACAACTGTATAGTCAATGTGATGTACTGGTTTTCAGCAAGGCAGAGGGAATAGGGGAAGGCCTGTCAGAGTCGTTTTCCATTCTTGGGCCTGCCAGAGGCCCTCCATTCCCACCTTTTTGTTTTATTATTGGGTCACTGGGTGTTGGGTAGGTGGGTGTTGTTCCCTCTGGCTGCTTCATGCTGACATTGGGGCATCATTGTTACGGGACCCAAGGAAGCTGGGTTGTTGGCTAAGGCCAGGAAGAGCAGGCTGTTTCGCTTGTTATTCCATATGAAAGTGTAGGCCGAGTTGGAACAGTCTGTGAGCCTGGACTGTCTCGGGCTAGCCGCTTTGGAACTGTCTAGGATGTGGATTCCAAGGAAACAACTGGAGCTGTTGCTGGAGTTGCTAGAGCAATCTGTAGCTGATCTGAAATCTGTTCGAAGAGATAGACTAGAGACAGAGGTCAAGATAAGGAGTTTAGGGAAAACGTTTTATCTTGGATGCACATTTGAAACTTCTAGGCCTAGGGTCCTGGTAGTTGGAAAGAGGAATCCCAAGGCCAGGAAGAGGGAAGAGATCCCACCTTTAGAACTAGGAAGTAGGCAGGAAAACTTATCTGGAATCCATTGGAGAGTTTTGAGAGTTACCAGAGAAATTCAAATTGGCTTTATAAGGTTAACTGGGGAACAACTATTATCTGAAAGGAGGGTCTGGTTGTGTTGGAGAGAATACACTTTGAGAGGCTTCCATTACATCAGAATAGTCTTTTCTGGGGTGTCTAGGTAGGTTTTGAAATTGAGATATGTGAGGAACACCGATGATTGAGGAGGCTCTTGCCAGATGGTGAGAGGGACGGTCTGTTACGGGTTTGGGGTCTGGCGTGGAAACATTGGAAGAACCTGACTTTGGTTCCCAAAGGGCGACTTGGATGGTCAAGGGGACAGTGTTCAGTAGTAGGGGTGGGGCTGTGCTGGCAGAGCACACATGTGGTGGGGTTTTGCTGCTGTAACTCCTCCTTCCACCACGGTAAAGGTGCAGCATCTGGCAGGCGCCAAGTACTAGGCAGTCAGTATCCCTGCAGTGCACAGAGGTTTAAATAGGACATGAAGCAATGGAGTGTAGAAAAGTTCAGAGGGCAGAGGTCATACAGAGGGCCTGGAGTGGGCAGAAGAGAAGGCAGAGGTCATACAGAGGGCTGGAGTGGGCAGAAGAGAAAGCAGAGGCACCCGGCGGTGGTGGCCCACGCCTGTAATCCCAGCACTCGGGAGGCAGAGGTAGAGGCAGGTGGATCTCTGTGAGTTCAAGGCCAGCCTGGTCTACAAAGTGAGTTCCAGGACAGCCTCCAAAGCTACAGAGAAACCCTGTCTTGAAAAACCAAAAAAAAAAAAAAAAAAAAGAGCTAGTTGCTTAGAAAGCAGAGGCACATTTGGCCACCAGAGTCATTATTAGGTGCTAAAGTGCACCATTAATATTGGGTATGAATTTTCCAGGTGGAGGAAGCCATTCCCATCACACCACAAGCCCTTATCCCTAGGACATATGGAGTCCTCCAGGTACCCTCCCTGAGTCCTGTCACTCTGACTGCCCACCCTAGGGCTTCAGCAATAAGAATCATATCAGCCTATGGAGCCACAGCAGGACTTTACCATTGTATTCAGACAGAGCCCCTTATGACCCACTCTCATTGAGCTAAGTAGCCCAGAGCTTCTAGAACCATGTTCCCAAAGGGAACATGCTGCCACTAGCTGCCACATAGAGTCACTAGCTGCCACTGTAGTCCAGGGACTCCTTGCAACAAGCAGACACTGAACAGAGCACCAAAGGGAGATTGACGGGAGTGCATGTATGTGCCTATGTTAGAAACCTCAGTTTATCTGTGTCTGACTGTCTTAGGGTTTCTATGCTGTAAGACACACTGTGACCATGGCAACTCTTATAAAGGAAAATATTGGGCCTGGATTACAGTTTCAGAGGTTTAGTCTTCATGGTGGGAAGCATGGCAGTGGCAGACAGACATGGTGCTGGAGAATGAGCTGAGAGTTCTACATCTTGATCCATAGGCAGCAGGAGGCTGTGTGCCATAGTAGGCATAGCATAAGCATATGAGCCCTCAAAGCCTGTCCCCACAGTGACACACTTCCTCCAACAAGGCCACGCCTCCTAATAGTGCCACTCCCTATGAGCCAAGCATTCAAACACATGGGTCTATGAGGCCCATTCCTATTCAAACCACCACAAGAAGTTAAAGCCCTCTTCAGTCTTATAGCAAGTTCAAAGCCAACCTAAGAAACATAAGACTGACTATCTTAGTTACTGTTGTAAAATACCATGACCAATATAACTTATAGAAGTAAGTGTTATAGTGGGCTTTCATTTCAGAGGGGATATTAGCCAGGGTTCTCTATAGTAACAGAAATTACAAAATGAATATATATATACATATACATATACATATATGTGTGTGTGTATAGATATATATACATAGAAGTTTATTAAAATGAAGTGTTAATCTAATTAATCTTTAACAATAAAAAATTGGGAGTCAAATATTGGGGTAAGAACCTGAAAGATCAGAGAAGCAGGAGCAGCCACCAGGTGCTTCCTACCTCTGCCATTGCCTTACCACTTCCTGTTTCCTCACTGTCTATAGTCCTCCAAACCTCTATGGTCAGCTAGTGGCTAGTTCCGCCCTCTGTCAGAACACAATCAAAGTATCACACACCACTAGAATGACTTAACAGGCTGAGGTCTAGCTAATCCAATAATGGCTGGCTCAGAATAGAAAACCCAGGAACCCAGTAGTTTCAGCTGGTGTTCAGTATATGCTGGAATTCCTAAGTGGGCTCTAATGCCCATGAAGGAATGGACTTGCTAGCAAAGTGAGAGCAGGCAAACAGCAAACACATCCACCTTCTATGCCCTTATATAGGCTGCCAGCAAAAAGTATGGTTTAGGTTAGAGGTAGGTTTTCCCATCTCAAAAGACCTGGATTAAAGGTGTGTCTTTCTACCTCAAAAATCCAGATTAGAAGTGGATCTTCTCACTTCATATTAAGCAAAAATTCCTCACAGGCATGCCCTATTTGGGGGTCTTTGTTAATTTCAGATATAGTCACGTTATCAACCAAGAATAGCCATCACAGAGGGTTAGACTGCTTGAAAACTGAGAACTCACATTTTGATCTGAAAGTAGGAAGCAGAAAAAATACTGGGGATGGGGGAAAGTCTTTTGAAACCTCAAAGCTGTCCATTAAGGCCATGCCTCCTAATCCTTCCCAAATGCTTTCACTAACAGAGGCTCAAACATTCAAACATGTGAGCCTACAGGGGCCATTCTCTTTCAAACCACCACAGAGACCATGTCCCAAAATGAAATTAAATATAAATGTGTAATAAAAATAAATAAAAGGCTTATGTCTTAGTTAGAGGCACCATGAGATACCATGACCACCACAACTCTTTTTTAACATAAAAATAGGTTATAATTCAAAAGTCCAAGGATATGTGAAACTAGAAAATATTTTCTTTGTAGAAAATAGTAAAAATGATAACATTTCCCAATAAGCCCTTTTAAGCCAAATAATAGCTGAATTATACATATAAATATTGATTAGATTTTGGGAAACAGAAGAAACATATCTTCATCTTTTCAGAGAGCTATGTTTTACTTAAGTTGTTGTGTAAGTGAGATTCCTATTCATCTTCTCCTTCACTGATTTACGGCAGACATTTTTCTATAGGCTAATCCTTAATCTAAAAAGATTTTAGCCTCCCCTCCTGAAAGTACAGCCAGCATATTCTTTCATCAGCTTTATACAGTACCTATTCTTATCCTAATAGTGAAATGTTTCACTAAAGCTTGCCCAGTGATTGGGCAAAACCAAAACTTATTATTATAAGCTACAGTCATCCTAGGATCCCCCCCTGCTAGCTAGCCTCCCTGCATGTGTGGGTTGCAATATGATTGTCCTTTGCTTTACATCTAGTATCCTACTATCAGTGAGTACATACCATGTTTGTCCTTCTGGGTTACCTCACTCAGGATGATATTTTCTAGTTCCATCCATTTGCCTGCAAATTTCATGCTGTCATTGTTTTCCTCTGCTGAGTTGTACTCCATTGTGTATATGTGCCGCATTTTCTTTTTTCCCTGAGACAGGGTTTCCCTGTGTAGCTTTGTGCCTTTCCTGGATCTTGTTCTGTATGCCAGGCTGGCCTCGAACTCACAGAGATCCACCTGGCTCTGCCTCCCGAGTGCTGGGATTAAAGGCGTGTGCCACCACCGCCCGGTTGCCACATTTTCTTAATCCATTCTTCAGTTCATGGGCATCTAGGTTGTTTCCAGGTTCTGGCTATTATGAATAATGCTGCTATGAACACAGTTGAGGAGGGATCAGCCCATGGTGGGTGGGTTCTATAAGAAGGTGGGTTAAGCAAGCCATGGGAAGCAAGCCACTAAGCAACTCCCTCTGCATCAGATCCCGCCATTTTTGTTCCTGTCCTGACTTCCTTCAGCAATGCTGAAATATATACCCAATAAACTCTTCCCTTCTCAACTTGATTTTTGGCCATGGTGTTTTGTCATAGCAATAGAAACTCTGACAAAGACAGTCAACTTGACTACATCTGGAATTAACTAAAATCCCCAAATGGAAGATACACTTCTGAGGGACTTTGCTTGATTTGAAGTGAGAAGATCCACTTCTAATCTGGATCTTTGATGTGGGAAGACACCCCCTTAACCCAGACCTTTGAAACTGGGAAAACCTACCTCTAATCAGGGCCACACCTTCTGCTGGAAGCCTATCTAAGGACACGGAAAAAGGAAGTTTTTGCTCTTTGCCTGCTTGCCCCTGCCTTGCTAACAAGTCCATTATTTTCATTGCTATTAGAGCCTACTTAGGAATAACAGCATATACTGAAGACCCACCGTGTGATTGCTAGGAATCGAACTCAGGACCTCTGGAAGAGCAGCCAGGTGCTCTTAACTGCTGAGCCATCTCTCCAGCCCAGGAATCCATTTTTAATCCTGGTGATCTTCCCGGAAGTTACTAAAAGTCTTTAAGACAACAATAAAAGTTCAAGCTGTATTTTAAAGACCATTAAGAACTTCAAGTAGAGGGGTGCCATACTTAAACTTGTTGAGAATACAGATCGAAGGAAGACATGAGTGAAAACAGTGAGACTGAAAAGGAGACTTGAAATAACTGAAGACTGTCACGGCCTGGAGTGCAGAAAGGGCAGTAACAGTGGGAAGAAATGGTCAGTTAAGTATCTGTGCCTGGTGAGATAGCTCAGCACGCCAAGGTTCCTGCTGCCAAGTCTGAGGAAAATAACCACAGGCCAACCTTATTACAGGCCCCACACGGTGGAAGAGAGAGTCCTCTGCCCCAAAAGGTATCTGCAAGTTCAAATTGGTTTACTGATGGCTGTGACGGTGAGGGAAAACACAAGAATCAAGGATGACTCTCAAATTTCTGATTTGAGCAGCTAACGAACTTGCACCAATTATGAAGAAAGCTGGTGATGGTGTGAAAGGAAATTTTGATGCTGAAAAATCACAAGTCTACTTTTGTACGTTAAGAATGACACTTCCGAATCCAGCATTTCGGAGGCAGAGACAGGCAGATCTCTGAGTTGAAAGCCAGCCAGGACTACAGAGTGAGTTCCAGGATGGCCAGGGCTACACAGAGAAACCCTGTCTTGGAAAAACAAACAAACAAACAAACAAAACCCTGGAACTTCCAAATGGAGATGTCTACGAGACATCACTAGATGTGCTGGAGTGTATGAGGTCTTAACAAGCTGCCTCCTTAGCAGAATATTCACGAAACCATTAAATTAAATCAAATACACTTAGAGCCAGGCTTTGTTTAGTGTAAATCAAGCAGGTAGCTTCCTGCACATTGTTTTGAGGATCCTAGGTCCTTCCCCCCATTTTTTTCTTACATGAAACCCTTACAATATCTGAATTCTTTACATTGATTATTTTGTTTGGGTGGAGAAAGAAGGCAGAAAGCTAGAGAGAGGGCTCAGAGGTTGAGCGTACTTACGGCTCCTGAGGAAGGCCTGGGTCCATTCCCAGCACCCATATGGTGGCTAACAGCCACCTGTAACAGCAGTTCCAGGGGATCTGACGCCCTCTCCTAACTTCTGTGAGCATTAGGCCTCTCCATATTTCCCAGCGCTTCAGTTCTCTTCAGGAACCAAAGCAGCATCGATGGCAACACTGTTCTGCACTAGGCCTGCTAACTGCCTCAGTCCCATTGCATTTCCTTTTTCAGGTAAGGCTGCCCATGGTTCAAAGAAGTTCCTCACACAGCTCACGGGAAGCGGGGCAAATACCCTGGGCTATGAAATTGTTCTTGCTTCTTCTTGTTTGCTTTTTGAGAGAAGAATTCTCTGTGAAACAGCCCTGGCTGTCCTGGAACTTGCTCTGTAGACCGGGCCTGCCTCTGCCTCCTGAGTGCCTGGATTAAAGGCATTCGCCACCATATTCAGCTAGGAATTGGGTTCTAAATTCCAGCCTGAGCTCTGAATCCAAGTGACTCCTGAGAGCCACTGTGATATGAGAAAGAGGGCTTTGAGTCTGAGCCAAATAATTCCTGTGTAATATGGGGCAAATAATGCAATTTCTTGAGTTTTGATGTGATCACATTTTATCTATGCATGACTGCCCTCTCTAATTATACACATTATTCAAACCCATCAATCTGACTCCAACATGTGAAACTTATTAGTCCTGCATGACCACAGCTCTCTAACAAGTGAAATTTATTAATCTTGCATGACCACAGCTCTCCTTCCATTTAGAAAAGTTTCCAATAGATAAAAAGAGAATTTGCCTCATTAAAGTTAACTTCAGAAACCACAGTGCCTTCGGTGAAAATAAAAAATTTATAATGAAATAATAGGTGAGAAAACTCTGTGGTCAAAGAAAGTCTTATTGGTACTGCTGAACTACAGCATTAGGCACACAATCATTTTTCAAACTTTAAAAGCAGCAACCCAGAGAAAATCGGTACAGTAAGTATTCTGAATCAGATCTGAAGAAGAAGTTGAAAATTTAGTCTTGGGCTGCTGGCCAAATTTCTCTTGTTATTTATTTATTTTTATTATATGTGTATGACTATTTCTCCTGTATTCACATAAGTACACCTTGTGCATCAGTCACATCTCCCCAGTCTGGAGCTATGAATGGGTGTGAGCCACCAGGTAGGTGCTGAAAATTGAACTCACTAACTCTTCAATGCTCTTAAGCACGGAGCAATCGCTCCATCTCCTGAGTGAACTTCATCCCCATTCCTGCTGTAGTTGGGGATGCTAATATATTGGCTCCTCTCCTGCTTTTCTCTTTGCCCAGTAGCAAATTCAAGGAATTATGTTTTGGTTTTTCAGTTCCCTCTTTATTTGAGAAAAAAAATCCCTTATTCTCTGCTGGCCTTTTGCAAAGGCTTACTATATTTATAACAATGTATCTAGGTGTTAACTGCACAAATCTGCATGGTTCTTTTTCCACTTGAAGTAACGATTAATAAGTTATTATTTTTTCTTTTTTTGAGATAGGTTCTCTCTAAATAGCCCTGGCTGTTCTGGAATTTACTATGTAGATCAGGCTGGCCTCAAACTTACAGAGATCTAACTATTTCTACCAGCCAATATGTTACTTAAAAAAAAAAAAAACAAATAAAACTAAACCATAAAAGAATAATATGAATACACAAAGAATACTGACAAGAAGTTACATTCCTTTCAGAATTTAATTCTCAAAACACAGGATAAGGGTGCTGGAGAGATGGATCAGCACTTAAAAGCACTGGTTGCTCTTCCAGAGGACCTGAATTCAACTTCCAGCATCCACATGGCAGCTCACAACTGTCTGTAACTCCAATCTCAGGGGATCTTATGCTCTCTTCTGGACTCTGAGGGCACCAGACTGGTTAGCCTTGAGATCTAGGGTAGAACCAAACATAACTGGCACAAATAAATAAATAGATAGATAGATAATAAATAAATAGATAAATAAATAAATAAATAAATAAATAAATAAATAAATAAATAAATATTCCCAATGATATTCTACTATACTCAGATCAGTGCCTTGTCCCATTGTCATCAGAGAGGCTTCCTCTGAAGCAGATGGGAGCTGGTGCAGAGACCCACAGCAGACATTATGCAGAGAGAGAGTCTAAATTGGAGCTTTATGTTGGGTCCTTCTCCTCAGAGATCAGGAAACAGTGCTGAAGAGGGGGAGGAGAGATTGTAGGAGCCAGAGGGGATGGAGGACACCAGGAGAACAGGAGCCTCTGAGTCAACTAAGCAGGGCTCACATGGGCTCACAGAGACTGAAGCAGCAAGCACAGAGCCTACACAGGTCTGCACCAGTGTTCTGTGTGTACATGTTATGACTAATAGCTTGGTGTTTGTGTGGGACTCTTTCGTGGTTTGAAAGAAAATGGTCCTCAAAGTGAGAGGCACTATTAGGGGGTGTGGCCGTGTTGGAGTAGGTGTGGCCTTGTTGGAGGAAATGTATCACTGGAGAGGTGGGCTTTGAGGTCTCGTATATGCTCAAGCCACACACAATGAGACAGACCACTTCCTGTTGCCTATGAGTCAAGACGTAAGGACTCTTCAGCTCCTTCTTTAGCACCATGTCTGCCTGCATGCTGCCTTGCTTCCTGTCATGACAATAATGGACTAAACCTCTGAACTGTACATGATCCACTCCAATTACATGTTTTCCTTTATAAGTGTTGCCATGGTCATGGTGTCTCTTCACAGCAACAGAAACCCTAACAATGACAGATGGTGTATTTCTGACTCTTTTGCCTACTCTTGGGACTCTTTTCCACCTATTGGATTGCCTTGTCCAGCCTCAATATGAGGGCTTTTGCCTTGTCTTATTCTATCTTGCTTTACCCTGTTTGGCTGTTGTCTCTTGGAGGCCTGCTCTTTTCTGAAAAGGAAACAAAATGGGAGTGGATCTTGGGGAGAGAGAGGAGGTTTATTAAGTCTCAATCCTTGGGACAAATGGCTAAGGTATGCCTGTTTAACATATTGAAGCAGATCTGGCTGCCAGGTTCTCCCAGCATCCCTTAGTCCCTACAGGGAATGACTGGCATAGCCTGCCCTTATCCCAAACTCTCCATCCCAGGGGCTGGTCTGCCCTTCCCCAAGAGGCTTTTCCCTGTACAGTCCAGCCATGTTGGTTACCTGCCCCTTTTGTTCCTTTGCCCTCTTGGCTGCTACACCTGGTTCCCCCTCTCTCCTCCCACTTCTCCTCTCCCTCTCCCTAGATGGTCCAGCTCAGTCAGGGTCGTGTCCACTCTGAACTCTCCCAGACGTCCCTATCTCTGTCTATGCTCTCCCTTTTAGCTACAATAAATTTTCTTCTCCATCATACCTCGGAGCAGTCATTCAGGGGAAGGTGGAAGGAGGAGGAACTATGGTCAAGATGTATTATATGAGAGAAGAATCTATTTGAAGGAAGGAAGGAAGAAAGGAAAGAAAGGAAGGAAGGAAGGAAGGAAGGAAGGAAGGAAGGAAGGAAGGGAGGAAGGGAGGAAGGGAGGAAGGAAGGAAGGAATCCACTGACGTCAAGTGGGGTAGAAAGAGATCACAATGGCAGATTGTCCTGAGTAACACAAAGACTAAAAGAGATATCAATTATACTGTGTTGCTATGCAGCAGATTTTACTATGCAAGGATGGGAAGGGAAAGCCACATTTTCTTGGTGTGTGTGGGTATTGTTCTGTACCCCACGGCAGAATTAGACACACTGCCAGAGAACAAGTACCCAAAATTGTTAGGGAAACTGAATGCGTACACACAGATATTCACAGAGAACTTTCAGGACTATCTTATTCAGCAAAATCAATTCCATTTGCCTTGCCATATGCCAGTGCACCCTAATGAAGGCTGTGTTCTCATGGGTTCTTTGATCAGCTGTCCTCAAGTAAATATAAATTCCAGACTCAGGGGATGGTGATTACTTCTCCAAAGTGTAACTTGTGTGTAGGATCTTTGCATTACATGTCAGCAGCTTGCTTAAGCTTGCCTTGGCCATTGTCTGGTGTTCTGGTTTCTGTAACCTGAGAAGAAGGTGGCTGTTTTAACTGTCTTCTGAGAGAAACATTTCCTCCAACAGAGCCACAGTCCGTGTTGTCCCATGCTGGGATACTGTGACTGTGTCTCTTTACATGCTTCCATTCACCATGGAGAGTAGACATTAACAGCTGCCTCTGGCCATTGATTTTGTCTTTGAGAATTGGAAATTTTTCCAGCTATCTGTGAAAACAGGATTTTTGTTTGGTTTTGTTTATCTTGTTTCTGAGAAGGGAATTGCATGATGAGGATTTATTTATTTATTTATTTATTTATTTATTTATTTATTTATTTATTATGTATACAGAAGAGGGTACCAGATCTCATTACAGATGGTTGTGAGCCCCCATGTCATTGCTGGGAATTGAACTCAGGACCTCTGAAAGAGCAGTCGGTGCTCTTAACCTCTGAGCCATCTCTCCAGCCCCCCTACTTTTTTTCCCCCTAGACAGGGTTTCTCTGTGTTGCTTTGCACCTTTCCTGGAACTCACTTGGTAGCCCAGGCTGGCCTCGAACTCACAGTGCCTGACTCTATGATGTGAATCTTTGTGGCTTTTTTTTTTTTTTTGGAGCTGAAGATCGAACCCAGGGCCTTGTGCTTGTTAGGCAAGCGCTCTACAACTGAGCTAAATCCCCAACCTCTTTGTGGCTTTTGAAGGATCTTTTTAGGCATTTGATGTTTCAGCACACAACTCTGTGGAAGCCATCAAACAGATGGTAAAGGTATGTATTTATTCAAGGGTAACTACAATGTATTTGAGTTTAATTATGCCTTACAGTCTAAAATGTGCATAGGATAGAGACACTATTGGGTACAATTTTAACACAAGAAACAAAGAGGCTTTGGAAAATATCACTATTTGTCTGCATGCTATATTGATGAGAATATGGTATATTGGAGATCTTAGTTAAGAAAACAAACTGAGCCAATAAATTCTGGGGGTTTATCTGAGTTGTCAAGTTGTACTTCTCTTTAGTGAGTTCATGGGTTGTGCCTGTACCAAATAACTTACTGCAATTATTCATAAAAGGACAAAACACAACACTAACTTTAGTTCATGCAAAGAGAGTGCCAGTTGTCTGACTAATGCCTTGCTTGGTGAGCAAGCAGATATGACAAATCCAAGGATTTAGGAGACAGAGAAGACAGTAGTGAACTTGTGGCTTCAATTTTAAACTTGTGAGCTTCAATTTTATTTTGTATTCAGAGAAAATTGAGGCCTAGGGAGGGCATCTTATCTAAGACCACACTGCCAGAATAAGAGACAGTCATGAAATATTTAATTTAGAGGTGGTCATTCTCATTTATTACTATTATTACTATTATTATTATTAGTGCTTTTTTGGTTGTTTGTTTGTTTGTTTGTTTTTTGAGATGGGGTCTCACTCTGTAGTTCTGGCTGTAGACTAGGCTGGCCTCAAACTCAAAGTACCTCCCTTTGCCTCCCAAGAGCTGGGATTAAAGACATATGCCACCACACCAAGCCATATTGAGCGTTTCCTGAGGATTGTTAGTATTGGGTAGATTATTGCAATCTAGATCTGGCATAGGAGATAATACACATTATGTGTCATGAATCTGTTTGAAGTCTGATAAAGCCGGTGAACTCTCGCTTAGAATGTTGTTACCTAAAATACAAAGAGAACTACAGAGGGCATTGTGATACATGCTTAGAATCCTAGCACTTCGGCTGCTAGAGCAGGAGAGAGAAGAGATTGGGGCCAGCCTAGGCTACAGAGTAAGAGACTCTCCAAGAAAACAAGAAAGAAGTGAACTGAATTTAAATATAATCCTCAAATAATAAAAATCACATTGATGACACAGTGGCTTGGGATTTTATTAACATCAGCTAGCAGGTCCTAGAAGTGCACTTAACTAGTATGCTTTCAAATTACATACATAATATTCTGAAATATCTGTAGCAGCAGTAACGTGATATGGAAATGTGATTTTTACATGGTGACAGCGCCATAGGTGCAGATAATAATTTAATATAATTAAAAGGAGAAAACTCTCAATTTCACTTAGAGTTAGCAAAATAAAGCTGTAGCAACTGGAGAGATGGTTCAGTGGTTAAGAGCAGTGGCTGTTCTTTCAGAGGACCTGGGTTCAATTCCCAATACTCACAGGGTGGCCCACTATCATCTGTAATTCCATTTCCAAGGGCTCTAATGCCCTCTTCTAGCATCCCCAGGTTCCAGGCACACATGTGGTACACAGATATACATAAGCAAAGTACTCACACACATAAAATAAAAATAATAAAAAGTTAAAAATGAAGGTGTAGTTTTTCCCCCCAACTAAAATCTATTTAGAAACTTTTGGGAAGCAACAGGGTCTAAGTTAAGAACCCTACCCCATCTTCCTTCTCTTTGTTCTAAAACAATTATAACACCATTGGGAATGGAGGGAAGGAGGGAGGAAGAAAAGAAAAGGGAAGGAGGGAGGGAGGGAGGGAGGGAGAGGAGGAGGGAAAGAGGAAAGGAAGAGGGGAGGGGAGCACTGTCTTTCTGGTCTGCTAATACAGAGACTGTTTTCATAAGAGGTCATTGCTCTTTAAGAATTATTTCCACAGTCCTCTTTCTGAAGACAAACAAGGCAGATGGTAGCTAGAATTGAAGTATGCTGGAGCTGCCCTCAGGAACAGTTGGAGCCTGTCAGACGTCGGAATGTCTTTCTGCTCAACTCTCAAATGCTTCAGTAAGGTATGACAGAATAACGGTTGCCCGAGGTGCCTCTTTCATTTGAGGTAAGTGGTGGATAGTCCAACGAAGTAATCTCACAACTTAGAAAAAGCTTTGCACAGGCTGGTGTGGTTGATGCATACCTATAATCCCAGAGCTTCTGAGGCCCAGGCAAGAGGATCATCAGTTTGAGGGCAGCTTAGGCTGTATAACAAGATCCTACCAAAAAGAATAAAATAGAGCTTCCTTTTCTTTCCTTTTTTTAAAGTTTTTTTTTTTTTGATTTAGACTCATTTATTTTTTCTATATGTATAATTGCATGGCTGGTGCTTGAGGAGTCCAGGAAAAGGATGTTGGATACCCTGGTACTAGAGTTACAGGTGACTGTGAATCACTGGATATGGGTTCTGGGAATCAAACTCAGGCCATCTGTTAAGAGCAGTACCTTCTATTAACCCTTGAGTCATCTTTCTAGTCCCACATTATGTGAATGTGTGTACATGCACATGAGTGCAGGTACCAGAAGAGGCTGCAGTCATTGGATTGCCCCAGAGCCAGAGTTAGAGACAGTTATGAGCTGCCAGGTATGAGTTCTGAGAGCCAAACCTAAGTCCTCTGCAGGAGTAGTACACACTCTTAACCACTGAACCAATGCCCCAGCCATTCTTGTCTTGCATTCTCCATTGGTACTCATGGTCTTAATGCATGTTTCATGCCTGTGAAAGGTAATAAGATACGGATGCAGCATTCTCCCTGTCCCGTCTGTTCCATCTCTCTCTCTTGCCTCATCCCTTCGCCATATGCCCCATCACATCATACAGGACTCACCATAGATCAGTGTCTAAGGGATGGCTCTGAAATATCTGTGCAGAGTGGAGCAGGTGAGGTCACTTCCCTGGTCACAAGGACAAGGGACAGTGGCATGAAAAGAGGACGTTTTCAGTAACAGGATGAATGACCGGGCAGCGTCTGTGCTGGCTAGTTTATGTCAACTTGACACAAGCTAGAATTATCCGGAAAGAGCAAACCTCAATTGAGAAAACATCCCTACCAGACTGTCCTGTGGGCAAGCCTGTGGGGTATGTTCTTGATTGATGATTGACATTGGAGGATCCATCCCACAGGAGGTGGTACCACACCTGGGCTGGAGAAAGCCATTGGAGCAAGCTAGTAAGCAGCATTCTTCCATGGCCTCTGCATCAGCTCCAGTCTCCAGATTCCTGCCCTGCTTCAGTGCCTGCCTATACATCCTTCAGTGACAGACGATGATGTGGAAGTATAAGCTGAAACAAACTCTTTCCTCCCTGAGTTGATATCAGCCATTTTTTTTAAAAATCACAATAGAAACTCCAGGATCAGTCTATATCCAAGTTCAGACAAAGCAGCCATCAGAGCTAAGTATATGTGCCAGAGAAATGTCTTTACCATTTTTAGGGTGCCCTTAATTTATGGTGCATAACTAGGGACCCTGAGCTCAGTGTTCATTAAGAACTTTACAGAACCCTAACCCTAAAATATACAAAACTGTGTACTTTGGGATTTCCTGGGCTCAATATCTCTAACTTGAAATTAGTTTTTAATGGGTCAAGTGACCCAATTAAGAGCTGCTGTTTATACTGGGGTAGAAACAGTACTTTACGCTCTCTTCTTACTTCTGAAAGAATGAGTTCTCATCCCCTTTAAATGTGATACTTATTGTCTTATATTTAGCAGCAAAAATTTTTATGATACTCAGAATTAACTCTAAATATACTTACATGACTAAGATGTTTTAAAAGATGCTCTCCTATATTAAGTACTAAAGACATGTCACAAAATGATAAGTATTGCATGACTCCATTTATATAATTTTAACATTTTTCTGAGCATTTATTATTCATGTATTTCTTATATTTCTGAAGAATGTTTAACTACCAAAAAGTGAAATTAAAATGACTATGATTTCTCCAAATTTTTTCTCTAATACTCAGAAAATCCTTTTAAAGCAAACCAAATTATATTTCTTTTCTTTCTCTGAGAGTGTCTTGTTAGGTATCCCAGGCTGGCCTCAAACTTTTGATTCCAGATGTTAGGATTGCAAGTGTGCACCACTACATCCTTCTTCCTTGTCATGTCTTACTATCTTCTCCTTACGTCTTTACATGGGCTTCTATACTATGCTCAGGCACCACACAGCTACATGGAATCAACTCCTTATAATCTTCAAGCACGGTCTAATGACCATGATAAGGGCTTAGATCTTTATTGTTTTATTTTATATGTGTGGGTATTTTGCCTGCATGTATATCTGTGCATCACATGTGTGCCAGGTACCTGTGGAAGCCAGAAGATGGTGTCAGATCCCCCTGGAACTTGATTTAGAAATGGTTTTGCACCTCCATGTGGGTGCTGGTACTCAAAATTCAAACATGGGCCCCCTGGAAGACCAGCCAGTACTCTGAACCACCAAGCCCTCTCTAGCCCCAAGTTCTGGTGGTTTTGTTTGGTTTTGTTTGTTTGTTTGTTTGTTTTCTTTAATTGTTTGCTTGCTTAGAGACAGTGGTGTAAGTTCAATTCTCACATTTGACCTGGCAAGGGGGATTTATTGGCTGGACATATAGAGTATATTGAGTGCTTTTATTTAACTAAGACCTGCCTTGGTCTTTATCCTTTAAAACTTCAATTTTGCTGGGCGGCAGTGGAAATTAAATTTTATCTATTTTCAACTAGTTAGTATATTCCCATGGTTCTCAGGTCAAAAGATACAAAAGGACATATATAGTAAAGTCTCCCAACTCTGGCTTCTGGTTCCCTCAACAAGGGCAGTCTATATTTACATTTATACTGACAAAACATTTCACAAGTACTGCCAATAAATCATCATTCTTCCAAGTGCTGCAAACTCTGCACTGTACTCTAATCTTTTTATGGGGTTCAAAATTGCAATGCAAGAAATAGACTAACAATTGCAAAATAGTTTATTCAAAAGAGTCAAGGCAGAACATAGTTATGACTAGCATGCTGACCAGCACAGTGTTTCATCAGAAACTCTCACATTTTATAGGTATTTTATTGATTTTACTCTCATTCTGTCCACTGGAGTTGCACCCAGAGTTTCTTATCACAAACTTTAAGAAGGAAAATAGTGTATTTAATTTAAAGAAAAAGAATTACCAAAATGTTGGTTCCTATTTTGGTTAGATGATTAAACAGGCTATTCCTAAAACCCACAGTATTTACTATATGTATATTATAGTTGCTGAAAATGTACTTCCTATAATAAAAAGCTCCATTGAAAAAAATCCCAACATACATTTGATCTATGTCAGGTAACCAAAGGCTGCTTCCCAAACACATTATTGCTTTATTGCATAATTAAATATATACAGATTTAAGTAACGGCCTTGTTCTGTAACATTTAATTATATTGTTTTGTGTAAGTTAGTTCTGTCTTCCGAGAATCTAGGCGAGCTAACACCTTTTAACTTACTTTAACATAAGTTAGAAATATGATAAAAGCCAGGAACTCTTACTGAGTTCAAAAGTTTACCAAGTAAGCAATTTTTCTTTTTAAACATGTACCAGTAGAGATATGTCATGAAATAAAACCAAGGCAGTTGCTTTTTGTTGTGCTTGTATTTTTGTGTAGTTTATGAAGTATTTCTTATGTGATAAGGAGGTCTTAGGTAAATATTTAGGTGATCTATTATTAAACACATTTTAAAATGGTCTATTTCCCAGTATTCCTGCAGATGAAAACTTGAATGTTCAAGTATGAAAGATAATAAGAAGGTATATGATCGCTTTCCAAACTTCATTGCAGGGCACTGTGATGCTTCCAGGGCCTGGATTCCCTCCCTCCCTGCTGCTCCCCAGTATTCTGGGATTTTTCTCTTTCTACAACACGTTGCTTATAAAAGCAGTAGAAACAGATCACAGATAACAAACAGAAAAGAGTCACAGCCAGATGCTGTTGGGTAGTTGACAATCTTTTGAGGAAGAATTGAAAGTCAGGCTCTGCAGTTACATAGCCAGAAATGGCATCTAAATCTGGTCAGAGAGCTAGATGTGAGAGTCCAACACTGGCTTCAAACTTTTTTTATTTTTAAATATTTGCATACATACACACATATGGGGAGGGGGTGCTGAAGCAGAGAAGAAGGCATCTGACCCCTAGTGCTGAAGTTCTGAGTGGTTGAGAGCTGTCATGTGGGTGTTGGGAACTGAATTCAGGTTCTCTGCAAGAGCAGCAAATGCTCTTAACAGCTGAGTGTACATGTATAGCCATCACTTAGCTCTTATAGTAGGCACTGGGCACACTAGAAGCCTTGTTAACAGGACAGGGATGCTTCTGAACTGCCATCACCAGGATAATCCCAAAGTCTGCTGTTTCTTTTTGGTTTCTAATTCTTTTTTTTTTTTTTTTTTTTTTTTTACAAAGACAAAACAAAAGCCATCATATCAAAGTTGGACAAAACAATCCCACAATCCCACAGTACATTAAAAGAGCCTCAAGAGAAGACACAAGAATCAAAGAACTCCCCTCATTTACACATTCAGGAGTCTCATAAAAATACTAAACTGAAAGCTAGAGTATTATACTCAGAGGACCTGGTGCAGACCTGTGTAGGCCCTGTGCACGCTGTGTAGGTCTCTAAGAGTTCATATGAGCTTTGATCAGTTGTTCTAGAGGGCCTTTTTCTGCTGGCATCCTCCATCCTTTCTATCTCTCTGACTCCTCTGCCTCCCTGTCTGCAGGGTTCCCTGAGCTCTGAGGGGAGGGATTCAATGGTGACATCTCATTTACAGCTGTGTGTTTCAAGATCCCCCCAACCCCTGCATATGCCTGGCTGTGGGTGTCTGTATTTGTTCCCATCTGCTGCAGGAGGAAGCTTCTCTGATGACAGCTGAACAAGGCACTGATGTATGAGTGTAGCAGAATATCATTAAGAATTTATTATTATTATTATTATTATTATTATTATTACCCCCCCTTTTTTTTCTTTTTAGAACAGAAGTACCCTAGATTTCTGAGCTATCTAGTGTAGCTGAAGTTTTCTCCAGTCCTGCCTGGCTCACAGTCAGGACAAATCTCTATCACCCACCAGTCCCACAGCCTCTCAGACCCAACCCAGTAAACACACAGAGACTTATATTTCTTACAAACTGTATGGCCATGTGGCTCAGTCTTCTTGCTATCTAGTTTTTGCATCTTAAATTAACCCATTTCTATAAATCTATACCTTGCCACGTGGCTCGTGGCTTACTGGTACTTTACATGTTGCTTGTCATGGTGGTGGCTGGCAGCATCTCCTGACTCAGCCTTCCTGTTCCCAGAATTCTCCTCTCTGCTTGTCCCACCTATACTTCCTGCCTGGCTACTGGCCAATCAGCATTTTTTTTTATACAGAGTGATATCCAAAACAATCTAGACTCTGGTTCTTGGTCACTCAAGCAGTGTCAGGTTCTATCTCACGGAGTGGGCCTTAAGTCAAATCAGACATCAGTTGGTGACTCCCACAAGGTCTGTGCCACCATGACCTAGCATATTTTGCAGGCTAGGCATATTGTAGGTCAAGGGTTTTATGGTTTTGTTTACTTTTCTCTTTTAGTAGCCTGTAGAGTACCTTTCTGTGTCATAGACATGGGGCCATAACAAAGTTACAGAAATAGTTTGGTTAACCCAGTTCCCAAATATATCTTTTCCTGCACAGCTGCTGTAAAAAAAGGGGTGGGGTGGGGAGTTCATTTGATTTCTCAAGTGGAATTCACACCACTGAATAAAACCAGACATTACTTCCCCTTTTGTCCACTATGGAACAGGTGGGACATATTTCTGCTTACTTGATGTCTGCAAGTTTTTGAGGCAGAATTGTAGCAGAATTTGGATTTACATCAACCGCAATTTGTGTTGTCTGTTTCTAATAAGAACACTTTCCTTCTCACTGCTAATGTGCATATATTATTTCCAGTGTGTTTGCATCTACTTTTTGAAGACAAATAAATGAATTATGACCTTAAAATGGGCATATTTGTTTGGACTGAAGAGTAAGATATTGTGAGTTTGTCATCTACCATGGTGTATTGGTTTGGGTGGGTTTTTTTGTGTGTGTTTCCAAAGGGAAAATCTAGTCTTAAATGTGTCCAACCATGATTTGTTTATGGTGCTGTTTATCTGACATACTTGGGTTTAACTGAACAACCTGTCTTAATGCTTGCAGAGGAATATCATGTATGGAGGCAAGGAGATGCCTTCTCTTCAGACACCCTCTCTCTTTAAAAAAAAATTGCTTATGTGTATTTTTGTGTGTACCCATGTAGGTACACATATATACAAATTCTATAGTATTCATGAAGAGGTCAGAAGACAACTTGAGGGATTTGGTTTTTTCCTCCCATCATGTGGGCCCCAGGCATTGAACTCTGGTCATCAGAGTTGGTGGTAAGTGTGTTAACTCATGTATAACCGTCCTGTTGGCCCACAGACATCTTATCTTACAGAGGGATGTCTTGTTTTATGATGCTTTCTATTGTATCATTTCGTTAGCAAGTTGCTATTAATTGGCACCTGTGGAGGTGGGGAAGTATCTCTGCAGCTGCAGGAAACAAGAGGGCAGTTCTGTTGAGCACCACTAAGTAGCAGGTGTTGGTTCAAACTTGGAGACTCTGACCCCCAGTAGTTTATTTTAGGCATATTTAAGCACAGCACAATTTAGTGAATTTTTTTTTTTGGTGAAAAATAGCCCAATTCTATGAGCACAAAAAGCAAAAAAACAAAAAAACAAAAACAAAAAACTGAAGACATAACTACATGATAAAATACATGGGATATCTTCCATAAAGACAGGTTCTCTAGTTTGACACCTTCCATAAAGATAGGTTCTGTAGATTGACATGCCTGAGATAATGGTCTGGGGAGGATTCAGTGTGGTCTCTGCCACATAGATAGCACAAAGGTCACCAGGCTATCAACAACATGTGCTCACAGCCTTCAGGTGGAAAACAGGTTCGTCCCTCCCTCTAAAGAGTGTTTATATTCCTGGTTCTCCTAGTGCTGATCTGTGAGCACAAGGACCTCTGCATCTTCCATAGGTATCTATATGCTCCTTTTCCCATACAGTCAGGGACAGAACTGTCTCCCACTATGCACCTCATTACAATTCAAACTACAATTCAAATGTCATTGCATTTGAAAATGAAGTTTATAAAATGGTGTACATGTGGTTACAATAGCACAATGAAACTATTTCCCCCTACATTACAAATGACATGAACTCAGGATATCATCTGTGTTTACTGATACAAAATTCTAGTGCTTAAAAACAAGGAACAGACCCGAAGGAGTTTTTGGAGACCTAAGAACCTAGTTTCAGAGATGGCATTTTCCCTGTCACTTCTGATTTTCATCTAAAGCTGACAGCTATTTTTCAACTGCCCCTTGTTGTGACTTGCTCTGGAGTTACCTATATGTGTGTAAGACTAGAGAAACTTTTCTTTGTAAACATATTGTAATTCATATTCTGGCATGCTTTTAACCACACTTATCTAACATTGTAGATAGTAGTTTAGTGTTGAGATCAACTTAATTAATTGTTAAGATTAACTGAAGCCTCAATGGTTTTGTTTGCCTGGTGTTATTTGCAATTCATTTGTCATCTGTTTGCATTTATTGATAAATTAGAGAGAGATAAAGAGAAATCAGGGGAGTCTAAATAAATAAGAGACCACTGTTGTGTAAATTATAATTTTCCTTTCTTCTCCACTACCTTTGAAAAATTTATGTATATGTGTATATGTACACACACACCACATATGTGCAGGTGCCCACAGAGACCAACCAGAAGAGGGCATCAGAGTCCCTGAACTGGATTTACAAGTAGTTGTGAGTGGCCAGGTGTGCTGATGTGCATGGGAACTGAACTTGGGTCCTCTGGAAAAGCAGCAAGTGCTTTTAACCACTGAGCTATCTTTCCAGTCTGTCTCCACTGCCTTTTAATTATATTTTTACAGTAATTTCTGCCTGCCCACAAATATTTTGAGAATAAGTTTGGCAGATGCTTACCTGAGGAAGCCCAAGGGAAACAGGCGTATCCTTCTTGAGTGAGATTATTACAAGCTACACTCAGAACACTTAACCTGCTGGCCACAGATAGCATCTCAGCTTGTTGGGCTGGCTTCATGGGCAACAGAAGAAAGACTGAACTTGTCTACTAATTTGAGTCTCTGTAATGGGCCCTCAGTCAAATCATTGGAAAGTCATATTGCATGAGTAGCATCATTCCTCCAAGAATTTTCGAGACATGTATATTGTTTATATTATGGCAATGCTATTTGGGAAGAAGGGAATGGATTCAACATACACTAAGTTTGTAGCAGGAACTGGCTCCAGGAGGAGCCAGAGAAGAAGTTAATTTTGGTCTGGGTTTTGTCCTTTGAGACGGTTATATAGAAACTTTCTATGTGAATGAGGCTGGTCTTGAACTCCTGATCTTCCTGCCTCTACCTCCCAATCTCTCAAGTCCTGTGGCTATAGGCAAGATGTGGTAAGTTGCTGGATTGGCTGAAGGGTGCATGAACGACCTGGAAGCTGGGCCTTCACTTCTAAGAAAGCCTCCATGATGGGGACTTTCTGGGGCAGTGCCATGCACTTGCACGTACCCAGACAGCAGCAGGCCACTGAAGGAAACTGTTACAGTCTCCCAACCACCAAAGAGGAAGTACGGCCAGTTTCACTTCCCTAGACTGGAGGAAAGGTATTCATCTTCCCTTTCCCCTCCTGGGCTTGCTTGGTTCAACTGTGGCTGCCAGGATTAACATTCCCCCAAACTTTCCATCTGTACTTGGGATGTCTAAGTTCTACTTGCTTTCTTTCCTATGTGGACTCTAAAATAAAAGGAACAAAGGAAACTTAAAAAACCACTAATTTATTATTTCCCTATTTAAACAGCAATAGTAAATAGAAGTGTATTTTATAAAAAGGCAAACAACACAGACAAGGAAGAACATACAACATTGTCCCTCCTGCTCTTGCTTGGAACCAACCTCCAGAGTGAGTCTCAGAGAAGGGACAGAGATTCCGAGCCCACAGCCTCTCCATATTAAACAACAGTGAGGCATGCTCTTGGCACCATTTCCTCGGTAAGCACAGGATGCGCACTGGTGGTGCTCGGCTTCCATATCTGGATCTGTAGAGTAAGGGTTAGAGCCCTTCGATCTTCACCCCATCACTCAAAGTGGGGACATGTCATGTCCTCAGGAAGAGGAGTGGGACAAAGTCCCAGAAGAAAACTGGCTTTATCTCCCCTGTTTGCACTCATGTCATAGGAGGTGGAGGTGCTCAGATTCCAGTGTCCCTGACACAGCCTTCAGACAGTGAGTGTCCCCTCTTTCCTCCTTGTAGAAAGAAGACAAGCCAGCCCTCTATGTGTTTAATGCTGTGACCCAGGAGATGATGCTAATAATGGAGAATGTGTCTACTCTGGGTAAAAAGGTGTCTGACCTGAGAATACTGGTGAGTCTAAGGTGTGGCTTTCCCATGAGGGTCTACTGTCCCCGGACACCAATGGGACTGGAGATGTCTGACGGCAACACCCTCAAGGACTACCAGATTGACATTGGTACTGCCCACCACATTTCATGTCAGCTGCCACTCAGCACCAGCACTCTCTGATATCAGATTTTGTAGCTTTTCAAGAGAAAGTGGAACCTAGCTTCTTCTATGCTGACTGTGTTTTATTTACCCTAAAATAGCTAATACCTTACATGGTTTAACTATCAGAACTATAGAAAGATGTATAGGGATAACTCTCCTTGGTCTCCTGGCCTTCTAAACTCTCAGTTTCCTTCCTACAGGAAACCATGATTGTTATCAAGATTTCAAATCACAAATTAAGTCACCACAAACGGAGCTGTTGCAAATTGAAACCTCAGTAGACACACTGAGGGTATAAATTATCAACTCTTTGCTCTTTCATCCAAGTCTGTAGAGTAAGAAATTAAGATCTCATAGCTCTGCTTATTCCTATATTTCATTTAAAAATGTTTATTTGTATGTGTGCATATGTATATGTAAATATATGTATGTGTACATATATGTACAGGTACCTTTGGAGGCCAGAAGAGAGAGTCAGATCCCCCAGTGTTGGAGTTACATGTGGTTATGAGCCACTTAATATAAAAGCTGGGAACTGAACTCCAGGTGCTCTGCAAGAGCAGCCCTCGTTTTTCTAACTGATGAGCCATCTCTCCAGCTCTGCTCTGCTGATCCTTCTTCCTTTTTTTATTCCCACCACCCCTTTCATCTGTCTCATCTTGAGTGCACACCATAGCTCTGCTAATTCTTAAAGCAGCACTTTGCTAATATCCTAACTTAGCATTTGCTAATATCAGGGCAGAGTAACATCACCTTTGTCTTTTAAAGAGTATTTCAAGCACATATAGGAGTTCAGGTTCATCAATACAACATTCTGAAACCTGCTTTGTATAATCTCATTTTTAACTGTTGCCAGTTTGATTAAAACACCCTTCCTAACTGCAGTGCTGTGCAGGATGAGGAGCTACCTCAGCTGACTGGAATTACCCAACAGGAAGGTTACAACCAATACTATAATACCATAACTTCAATACTATATATTCAGGTCACATCTTCTTGGCCAAACACCAACAAGAAAAAGTACTGGATTTGTCTTACTAGAAAATGACTCAAACCTTGGATTACTGAAGGTGAATGGGTCCTTGCTGAAGATCAGTCCATCTCAGAGTGGGAGTGTGCTATAACATTTGCTGTAAGGGACTATGAGTTCTCCTAACACACCCACCAAGCTCTGTAGGCAGGCTTGAGCTAAATAGTTTTTCTTTCTGTCACTGCTAAATCTACACTTACTGATATTTCTCCAGGCTCTTATTTTGTGTAGCAACCTGCTTTCATGTTGTCTGGAGCTGAGGATCTAGAAATTTAGTTATTGTCTCTGTTTTTGATCAGAGAAAGCAAAGTTGTGGGATCTGTCCCCAGAGTGCTACTCTAGTTCTGAGGACTTACTTGAGGCTCACATGGCCTGGAATGTAGGGCTCACACTGGCATTTGTACTCAAGCAACTGATAATCTCATTTTCTAATTAAAGATCAAAAGCGAAAACAAAACTAGAATGATTTCTGGAGGGCTTTCTTTCACTCACATACTTCTTGGATTGTAATATTTTAAAGCTGGAAAGAATTTAAAAATTACTTGGTCCAAATCCACCTTTCTCAGATTAAAAAAAAAAAAGTCAAAGTTTCTGAATGGTTCACTCATGGTATGTTGAAGCAAAGAATCCCTTAAAACAAGCACAAAGTGCAGTGCCCAGGAAGCATTTCGGTAGATCTGGTGGCTACCTGGAGAACACAGGACATTGGAACAAAGGCTCAAATGAAGGATGGGAGATGGGGTGAGACTTTGGCCTGCTTCTCACCATCCCTAAGGCATAATCAGCATTCCCTAGTTAGCCAACCCCTTTGCTTTAACTAGAGGAATCCTGGCAAGCATTCTCAGCCTTGCTGCTGTTTAAAGATGAACTCTGAATCATTCTCCAAAAGGAGTGGAAAATAAAGTTTTGGGAATGCAATCAAGTCCAGGTTGAAAAACCAAAGACTTAAGTTTCTCAATGAGTCAGCATGTATACCTGCTCATACAGAAATGTACAAAGCTGCCTATGGACACTAGGCATTTAACAGTAAAACGGAGGACATGAGCCATGGACATATCCTCAGTAATCCAACATAATCCAACAGAACAGGTTGGTGTAGGCCGATAAGATCACAAGATGTCATTCAGAAGAATGTGGGCTAGAGCACATGGGATTCTATGGGCAGTCTGAGAGGAGGAACCGAAGGCATTCTGGCCTTCCAGGCCAGGAAAAAAATTCGAGCCACAGGCTTATGAACACACTAATCCCAAGGAGAGGCTGAAAAGAAGAGACTGTAAACTGGAAGTGTTTCCCGAACAACACAGGGAAGTACAGTTAAATGAACCAACCATGGTTGTAAGTACCTATTATCCTAGCACTCAAGAGGCACAGACAAGAGGATCACTACAAATTTGAGGTCCCCCTGGTCTGTGTGGCAAGTTCCAAGTTAGCTGGAGCTACATAGGGAAAGAGTGACTGCCCCCATCTAAATGAAAAAAATAAATAAATAAATTTAAGGAGACGACTCAGTTGACCAAGTGCTCGCCATGCACACAGGAGGACCCAGGTTTGATCCCCACTACCCACACAGAATGGCACATGCCTATAGTCCCAGCTTTAGAGAGGGCTCTGTGGAGCTTGCAGGCCAGCTCAACTGGTTAAATTGCTGAGGTTTAGATCAAGGAACAGACCCTGTCTCTAAAAATAAGGCAGAAAGTAGATTAAGAAAGAGAGGAGAGGAGAGCTGGAAAATGGCTCAATAGTTAAGAGCACCTGGGTTCAAATCCCAGCATCTGCATGGCTGCTCGCAACTGTCTATAACTCCAAGATCTGACACCCTCACACAGACATACATGCAGGTGTAGGCAGACTTTTCTGTCCTGCCTGCCAGCTCCCAAATAACTACGTGGAGACTTCTTATTAATTATGAAAGGTCAGCCAATAGCTTAGGCTTGTTTCTAACTAGCTCTTATAACCCATTTTTAATAATTTACTTTCTGCCATATGGCTTTATTACCTTTACTCTGCCCATGTTGCTTTCCTGTGTCCTCCATGTCTGGCGGGCAATTCCTTGAGACTCTGCCCTTCTTCCCAGCATTCTCTCTGTCTTGAAAAACCTGCCTAGCTATTGGCCATTTAGCTTTTTATTAAACCAATCACAGTGAATTATCTCCACACTGTGTAAAGGAGTAGTCCAAAACATGCAGGCAAAACACCAATGCACATAAAATTTAAAAAATATAAATATAAATAACGTATATAATAAAAAGATAAAGAAAATAAAAATGAAAGGCCCTCAACAATGACTTCTAGCCTCTATACACATGCACCTGCACATTCACACTGTTAAATGAATTTTGGCTTGAGATTAGGGCAGACTTTCTTTTTTTTTCTTTTTGGTTATTTTGAGATAGGGTTTCTCTGTAGCTTTGGAGGCTGTCCTGGAACTCACTTTGTAGTCCAAGCTGGCCTCAAACTCACAGAGATCCACCTGCCTCTGCCTCCCTAGTGCTGGGATTACAGGCGTGTGCCACCACTGCCCGGCCTAGGGCAGACTTTCCAATGATTCTGAAATGGCACTCAACATCCTTCAGCATTTCTGCTACATAGTTATGGGAAGCAACACTCTCAGCAGTAACAGCTATAAAGTTAGATATCAGTTAACTCTGAAAAATATTGAAGGTGATATACATCTGTATCAAATATTCATCCAGTATTTAATTTTTGAAAATATTTATCGCTGAGGTAGTCATGGTGCACGCCTTTAATCCCAGAACTCAGGAGGCAGAGCCAGGTGGGTCTCTGAGTTTGAGGCCAGCCTGGTCTACAGAGTGAGTTCCAGGACAGCCAGTGCTACACAGAGAAACCCTGTCTCGAAAACCAAACAAACAAAAACCACAACTTTTTAAAATCTCTCTCCGTGTGTGTGTGTGTGTGTGTGTGTGTGTGTGTGTGTGTGTGTCCACAGAGGTCAGAAGAGGGTACCAGGTTCCTTGAAGCTGGAGTTACAGGCAATTATAAGCTACCATATGGGCGCTGAGAACCAAACTCAGGTCCTGTGCAAGAGCCAAAAGTGTTCTTAACCACTGAGCCATCTCTCTAGCCCTAAGATTTAATACTTTCGGCCAAAATAAACAAGTATATCCATCCATCTCACTAGTGTGCAAATTTTCTTTAGTCTTTTATAAGTGATAAAATTATACATATACCAAAGAATTGCTTTCCACTAAAATATTTCAAGCTTTCATTTTATTTTAAACTCTGTGTGTGTTTGTGTGTTTGTGTGTGCCTTTTTGAGTGTGTGTGTGTGTGTGTGTGTGTGTGTGTGTGTGTGTGTGTGTGTGTGGTTATGAGTGCATAAGTGCAGGTGCACAAGGAAGCCAGGAGTATCAGAACCCCTGGATCTGAAATTACAAGTGGCTGTGAGCCACTTCACATTGGTGCTAGGATGCAAACCCAGATCCTCTGCAAGAGCAGTACACACCCAGATCAGAGAGTCATCTTCCCAGCCCTGGGAATTTTTTAAACATTTATTTATTTTGTGCCACGACATACGTGGAGGTCAGAGGACACTTGCAGGAGTCAGTTCTTTCCTTCCACCACGTGGGTCCTGAGATCAAACTCAGGTAGGCAGGCTTGGCATCAAGTGCCTTCACTGACTAAGCCATCTCGTTGGTTCCTAAAATAAATTCTTTGTGATTGATTATAAGTAAATGTCCGATGTGTATATTTATTTGATATACCTGTCCACCCAAAACTGCATAATGTTAAAGGGCTTTTCCCAGACAATGAAGGCCTAAAGGAAAAATAGCATACATCCTTGCCTCCTCTTCCTCCTCCTCCTCCTCCTCCTCCTCCTCCTCCTCCTCCTCCTCCTCCTCCTCCTCCTCCTCCAAGGTTTCATGTCACTGTGCTCTTGCTATGTTCGGAGAAAGCTGTCATTAAAGCTTAATGTATTGCTGAGCCACAGTGACAGATTGGACCGTAAACTGTCTCTCTATCCACAGGCACAACACTTCGTTTGGATGTGTGGGATGGATGGAAGGAATTTCTCACAGGATGTCTTCTTGGGCAAACACCTAAAGTCCAACGATTCTTATCAAAAGAAGGACCAGTACTCAAGTATGAAAACTAAAGCAGATGTTAAATGGATTTAAGTCACTTTGTTTTAAGCTTCCATTCAACCTTGAACCTTGCATTCAGTTATGACTGTAATTGGCTCTTTAGCTGAAATGCCAGGGTTTAACAACAGACATTGTCCCCAAACCATCAACTGTTGTTCAATATCAAATGTTAGGTTTTATTAGAGCTTAGAAATGATGAGTCTGACTTCTCCTTAGAGTCCTTTTGAAGAACTGGCTTGACCCCGTCATCACCTCCACCCAGCCCTTCACACACAGTGAGTGACTCTCAGGACAGCCCAAACAGGGTACCTCGCTGTACTGTCTTCTGCCTCTGACATGAATCTCACGCTGCATGAGTTAATGTGTTTGCTGAGATCAGAATAAAAAGCTGTCCTCTCGCTGCGGTAACCGTTCACTCTTTTGCCTTGCGTGAAGGGTAACGTGTGTCTGGCACTGTTGAACATGGTTGCCTTGGAGAAGCGGTGGTTATTTTACTGTGTTACTACAGTCAGCAGCTTCCAAAGTTGAAATAACTGTTAGTGGTAGGGTCTTTTAGAACAGTGCCCTCTTCTGGTTGATTTGAACACATTTTTACCAAATGTAGACACTACCTGGAGCTCCAAAGGCTCCATAAAATGAAAGACAGGAGACGGAGTTCTTACAAGCATGAAATAGTCAAAATTTTCCGTCAGTTTCCGTTTAAGGATAGTTGTAATCCTGTTTCATATTCTGGGTCAGAACAAACGCCTGTGTTACTTTTAATACTGTGTAGCAAGTGTACTGCCTGAGATCAAGCACTGTATGATGTATATCTCATTCACTCGTACAATAGTTTCATGGTGGGCACTCTTCACTTTGACAGGAGAGGAGAATATTTCACAGATGTACATAATCGGACTTAAGTGCTCTCTTAGTTCTTCTCCACCTAATTGCTGGTTTTATGTGGCGACGCAATGTTATTCATTAAGCCGTGACTGTTACCGTGCGTGAAAAGCCACGAGGCACGACAAAACCCACTTTCAGAGTTTATTAGGGAAGGAGGGACAGAAAAGAGTGTGCTTAGGCATATGGAAGATATGTGCAGGGAGTGGGGGGAGAAGAATTGGGGGAGGAGTCTGTGACCTACTTTTTATGGATTCCCCTGCACATGCGCATATGGACTTATGGAGCTATGCCAAACATGCAATTGAGCGAACACGCCTTACACAGATTACGTAAAATGTAAGACCCCTTTCTTGGCTACTGAACAGGGCATGTGCAGTCATGTAGCTGGGGAATGGCCAGGAATCCCAATACTAATCGGCTCATATAGTTAATGAGTACTTACTATGTACTGTACAAGATCCTAAGAATTCAGTAGGAAAAAAGAGGGCTTACCGTACTCTGTAAGCTTACAGGGAAAAAAGCAAGTGACCAATTCCTGGAGAAGCCGAAAGGCAAAATATTTGGGACTGTGAACTCCAAGTCCCCTTTGCCTTGGTTTGAAGCCCGGCTCCGTCTCTATTTAGCTAGGAACACTTGGGCATCTGTCTCAGAGCACGTTTTAGGGATCAAATGAGTGAATAATCACAGGGATGTTTGGCCCATAGAAAGCAGGATGTAAAGCAAACTTTGCTGCTACTACTCTTCGGTATGAAAGGGGTTGTGACAGGCAGGGCACAGGGCAGACAGAACAGAGGCACACACCATAGGAACATCGAGAAGAGTACCCGAAGAGAGATAAATATGAGCTGAGAACTAAGGATTTGTGTTCAGGTAGGTGGTAAGGAGAAAGAAAAAAAAAATCAATGTGTTGAAGTAGATATTCCAGAACGATATGCGAAGACCCTGGGGCAAGACAATAGCTTCAAGGAACTGGATGACCCATGAGGAATGAGGCAATTAGTAGACAGAGGCCTCTTCCTAGAGAAATGTGTGAGAATTTTGACTTATCTTTCAAGTTTGGGGAGATATTGGGAGTGGTGGGATAGTAAGGTCCAAGATGTGATCTACTTTAAAAACTATAGCTCATGCTGGGTGTGGTAGCACATGCCTACAATGCCAGCACTCAAGAAGGCACAACCAGGAGTTCAAGGCCAGACTTAGCTACATAGTGAGTCCAAGACTACTGTGGTCTATAAGAGACCCTGTCTCAAAAAACCAAAACTCTCTCTGTGTGTGTGTGTGTGTGTGTGTGTGTGTGTGTGTGTGTGTGTGTTGTACACTCTGTGGTGCATGTGCACATATGTGTGAGCTCATGCATGAAAGCTAGAGGAGGATGTCAGGTGCACTGCTCTATCACTCTCCACCATGTTCTTTTGAGACAGGGTCTCTCTCTGAAGCAGGCCAGTGGGCAGCCAGTCCTAGCAATTCTGTCTCTGTCCTCACAGCACTGGCTTACAGGTTCACCTGGCAGTACTTTTATCTGATGCCCCAATATCCCAACCCCTCTAAAACATGTTCACAGTTAAATGAACATCATAAGGAATGTTTTTGTCTGTTTGCTGACTTACTAACCTTTTCTGCCAAACTTGTTCCACTCATTCAGGTACCAGAAGAGGGTAGCCGCCCTGTACATCGCTGCTCTTCATGGACACACTGAACTCACCGAGTGGGCTCTGAAGCAGGGCATGCAGCCCCATGAGGCAGTTGGTGTTCACCCTTATCCAGCCTGGTGCCACAAAGCCCTTCACACAGATGTCTCTAATTGCCCCATTCACGCAGCTGCAGAAGCTGGCCAACTGTTAATTCTGAAGGCCTTTGTCATCTGCAGTGTCCTGTGCTTGGAATGTAAAAACGCAGCAGGGCAGACTCCCCTAGCCATTGCTGCAAGATGCCAGCATAAAGACTGTGTGTTGTATTTACTGGGTAAAAGGCTGTCCACAGTTTCTTTTCTAAAGCTTTCAGTCCTAGTGAGGATTTATATTAAAATAAAGCAGTGGATCCTCAGAGCTCAGAGTTGTGGCTGCCATCAAAGCCAACTTGACAGAGGAAGGGTATCTGGGGCAAAGGTTGGAGACACTGTGGTGGTGGATGGTTTCACTAAAGCAAAAACGGACATCCAAGAGCTGCCACAAGGCTGGAGACAAGAGCTGGCAAAGCACTCGGAGCAAACTGACACCTTGCAAGCAACAGGCAGGCAGGAAACCTATCGATTCTTTAGTACTTTCGCAAAGGGACATCAGCAAACAAACACATCTCCATCCTCAGTAACCACAAACAAGTGCTCAGAATTCCAAAGCCATCAAAGAAAAAAACCAGAAAAATAAAACTGCCCCGGCGGAGAGGAAAGAAAAGCACATAAAAAATGCCTGTCTCCCCCAGGTCCCGCTCCCTCCAGTTTCAAGAGTAGAGTATTCACACCCACTGTTCCACCTGCACTTCCCCTGCCCCCCAATGCTGACTGTTGGCTAAAGACCTTCTTCACATCTTTCTCAGAGCACAGTGGGAGAACTCCAGAGAGAATGCCATCTACTGCTTAGCTGTGGCAAGGCAATGTTTTCTCTTTAAACATGCAAGGGCATGTTGAATAAGGCAGGTCTAGGACAGAGAAATGTTCATGAAGGCCTACTATGGCATACTGAGTAACACAAGTCGTTTTAACATTTAATTGCTTAATTAGCATCAAGGACTTTGTCTCACTGAGCCTAGTGGCACTTGCCTCTAATCCCAGCATTTTGGAGGCAGAGGTATTTCAAGCCTGGCATCCATAGTAAGGCCATCAAAACTGTAACAATAAAAGGTTCTCATCTCAGCCTTAGAGCCAAGGAAAAACTCAGCTGGTGCTATTGCCCAGTCTATGTGTCACTCACTCCTCAAGCACTCAGGAAGGGACACAGGACAAAGAAACTTGAAATATGAGAGAGTGTCATCAAAACTGCCTCCAAAGACTGAACAGCCATGAAAGTAGAAGGGGAACAAAAGAACAAATTAAAAAAACAAATTGAGGGGCTGGAGCCATGGCTCAGAGGTTAAGAGCACTTGCTGTTCTTCCAGAGGTCCTGAGTTCAATTCCCAGCAACCACATGGTGGCTCACAACCATCTACAATGAGAGATCTGGTGCCCTCTTCTGGCCTGCAGGCTGAACAGTCACTGTATACATAATAAGTAAATAAATCTTTAAAAAACACAAACAAACAAAAAACAAAACAAAAAACAAATTGAATCATATAGGCTTAAGGAGGCTACCTGTCCTAGGTTGGATGGTTAGAATTGGCACTGATATTTAAGGTGATGGACTATCATGGTTAGAGCACGCAGAAGTGTATCACGTGGGCTTTCAGAACATTCACATCCATCACTGAAAACAAAACTTTCCCTTTAAGTCATTTATGTTCTGCTTTACATGTGAGGCATAGCTGGGTACCTAGAAGTATAGATGTATGATTGGTTTTCTAAAGAAATGTAAAACAAGGCTACATCATTTAGCTTTCCTTACTGTAGGTTTTGTTTTATTTTTTCATCCTAATTTGCTGCCACCTAGTGGTGAGAGTAATTTAGGCTGTAAAATTCAAAATTTAAGATCCAACTTCAAAAGTCAATTTTAAAAAATTTAAGAATTAAAACAAAAAAATTCAGTAGATCTCAGTGTGGTTGCTCATGCCTATGATCTTAGCCTCTTTTAAATTGAGTCTAGTGAAGAGTATTCACTTTCTATATCTTCCTTGCATTTTCTAAACTATATTCTAATATAGAGACACAATTCAGTGGAAAGACATTATGTTGATCAATATAGTGAACATCAAGGCAAATTCTGCTTTCACTTGTGTAAAAATATTTTGGAAAAAAATAACAGTAACTCCTTCCAGAGACAGCCATTATTCTCACTCAAGATTTATCTTGTTCTTTCCTTTCTCCACCTGGCTGTTTTGCTCTACATATCACCCACGAAACTAATTTGTATTTTGTGTGTATGGGTTTTCCTTACTTCTACATATCCCAACTCTATGTAATATCCCATATCCTGATGTATTTACTCACATTTATTGGTAGAAATCTGGGTTGTCTTTCACTTGGAGGCTGTTTTGAATGACAATACATGGTTATTTTTGTGTAAGTCCTTTGGTGAGATCAGCTTTGTTTCTCTTGCCCTGTATCTAGGAATTAATGGGTAATAGGATAAGTTTGTGGTTGGCTTCCGTCAATACTTCTGATCAGTTTTCTCTGTTATGCTGAGGGTTTTTTGCAGCTGTATGTCATAAAGTTTGGAAATGTCAGTCAATTCAAGGTTGGGAAGGAAATTTTAAATTCTTTTCTTCAGAAACAAGAAATCCAAAGTCTTGTATTGTCTGTCTTTTTATGAAAATTCTTTTTCTCAGGGGGAAATGCACAGGAAAATACTAGTTTGTTTTTTTTTTCCCATTGGACGACTGTTGCACAAAGACATGGTATCATTTGACTGGGTTATGCATAGATTAAATGCAAAGAATAAGAAGAACAGAGACAGAAATAGACACATACACATAAAGATTCGAATAGAGAAAGAGAAAAAAAGAACACACCCAAACACATACATCTACACCTCCACACATATGGAAGTGAAGAAAGAAGGAATGGGGGAGGAGAATGAATTATATATGAAATATGAAGTACAATATAATCAAAAAAAGAAAAAAGAACCTCATTCCCTCTAAGACTGGCAATCTTTAAATCTGGTGTGTACATATGACCAAATATTCTCAATTATGTTTTTACAGTAGAAAATGTAAATTTTCTAGGGTGACTAAAAGTATACCTCAATACCATTGTGCTAGGAGTTTCATTTCACATGAACCTTAGACAAATATTCAAGAAAAATATCCCTCTAAAATATATCATTATATCTTAGATGCTTCAGTTCCAAAAGGAGATTGACTTGTAAATATGACTTGTAAATTGATCATGATCAAGTGTCTCCTGTATATATTATATGCACATTTGCATATATGTGGATCTCAAAAACAAAACTCAAACTTAAGTCAAAGTGGCTTGAAAGGAACTGACAGGCATTCCTATCATAGGTTCTAACTCATAGATAACATCATTCACCATCTCCAGGTCTGTTGTTGTTACACATAAAGGCTATAGAATGTGCAGAAAAATGCTATAAAATAACTTGAAAGCACATAATTACAAAATTAGTTATTGTCTAGTCTTCACTTATAATCTATGGGTTGTAATGACAACTTTAATGTAGGATAAATATCTTGTTTTCTTCCCTCTTTATACCATAACCCTAGAAGACTGTCAGTCTAGCATATTTATCTTCAATTTAAGTACTTTGGTACTGGGTACCCAAACACAGCAGGTCACTGGTTGTGTGTGGTAGAGGAAGACTCCATGGAGCCAGGGGTGCTGGAGCTCAGCATTCTGAATTTTCTTTCCTTATGGGGAGTTAAAAAGAGGGCTGAAGCCTTTCCTTCCACCCCAGGTCTAGGAAAATCAGGATAAGAACTGGCTGCATTTTTTTTTCTTTTTTGTTTTTGTGGAAATACCAATATGGATGAGCACTTTCTCCATATCAGTCTTTGCAAATAGATGATAATCAATGTAGAAATCTCTTGAGTTGATAGATCTAGGAATCCAAAAATGAAGATTTTAGAAATGAAACCCCATCTCTTAATACTCTTAAAAAACAAACAAGCTTGTAGACAAAATTCTAAACAGTCTTAGTAAATAAGAAACACAGAGCCAAATACAGAGGTAAACAGCCCAAAAGACCAGAGAGTCACAACTACCTTATCTTACCACCTTGCCATTACTTCCACAGAGGAGAGTTTCTTCCTGCCTGACTTGTGTTTTTATTGCCTTTCTGTTCTTCCTTCTCACTGGCTCTAAACCACATGACATCCTTGTCACTGCCTGTCTATACAGACCTCCAGGTCTCTATGGTTGGTACTGGGATTAAAGGCATGTGTCACCATACTTAGCTGTGTCATTGACTACACAGAGACTCTGCCTGCCTTGTGATTGGATTAAGGGCATGGGCCACTACCTGCCTGACTGCTGTTCCTGGCTCGATATGACCACTGATCTCCCGGCAAACATTTTTTTTTTTTTTTTTGGAGCCGAGGATCAAACCCAGGGCCTTGTGCTTGCTAGGCAAGTGCTCTACCACTGAGCTAAATCCCCAACCCCCTAGACAAACTTTATTAACATACAAATAAAATCACATTTCAGCACAAATAAAAGCTACTTATACTATTACCTCTTTACTACCTCTCATATTTAGAATCTGCTCCAGAGATCTAGGAAGACAGTATGTAGGAAATAGCATGAAACCAGTTGACAGGAATCTAAGTTGGTGCCACTGAAATATCAGAAATCTAATACGTCTTCATAGAATGACAATGAGTAAGCAGGTATAGTTTTATGCACATGGTTTCTATAATATCAGATGTGCCTGCAATAAGGGCTGTAAGACTCTAGGAAATTGTCTTTTAAAGGAAAAAAACAGCATGAGTGACCTCTCCCTGTCCTTAACAACATCATTGAAGCAATGTAAAAGGAAACCACTCCATAAGCCACCTCTTTCGAGGACAGTAAACAATTTTATTATCGTTTAACTGCTAGGCATAACTGACTAACTTGACAATAAGTGTACACATAATGCTGAAGATTGATGCTACACCCTACCATAACATGCCAGGTTAATAGAATTTTATGAACAAGGGCATCTTACACTCACTGATTTCACATCTTACTTACCATAGGCTAAGAATTATGGAAAAGCATCTCAAAATCTGAAAACAGGGCTCTGATCTTGTGGTACTAATGTAACTAGGAAGGAGCCAATGTGGTTTTGCTCAGAATGTGGAGTTAATCATCTCTGGCCAGAAAGATAGAACAAGGCTCACAAAGTATCCATGATGGAAGGAACTAGACAATCAACTCCTGCAAGATTTCTTCTTAACTCAGCATAGGTACTTTAACACACATGCACACACTACAACACCACGCACACACTAGAACACCACACACACACACACACACACACACACACACACACACACATGCACAATGTGTGTGTATATCTATCTATATATATCTATATATAGATACGTATTATCTATATCTATCTATCTATCTATCTATCTATCTATATATATATATATATATAGAGAGAGAGAGAGAGAGAGAGAGGGAGGGAGGGAGGGAGGGAGGGAGGAAGGGTAATACCTTTAACAATAAGAAAAGCTTCTGATATTTTGTTGAAGTGTAAAGACTTTTATCTATAATTTTAAAACAGTGAAGTATATTTTACAGAAAAAAATATGATAGGCTAATAGTGTTTTAATTCACATGATTGTAAGATATTGTATTTTCAAAGCATTTGAAACATTTTAAGATCTAAATAATGAGCCAGGCAGTAGTGGCGCATGCCTTTAACCCCAGCACTTGGGAGGCAGAACCAGGCAGATCTCTGTGAGTTAGAGGCCAGCTTGGGCTACAGAGTGAGTTCCAGGAAAGTCGCAAAGCTACACAGAGAAACGATGTCTCAAAAACAAACAACAAACAAACAAACAAAAAGATCTAAATAATGATTGCAGGGATGTGTAATTCCTTCCTGATAGTGATTTTGTTCATAAAACAGAAACATTTCATAAGACAGAGTCTATATAAAGAAAATATTTCTGAAAATAAGGTTTATTGGAGAATTAAAAATGAAAATATAACATAGTTTTGCTATGTTAAATATATTACTATGTTAAAATATTACTTGATACACAAAGAACCATTGATATGTAAATAATTCTCAAGAGTGAAGACCAACCTCACAGTGGCTCGCTCACACGTTGAAACTATGAGCAATAATTAAGGTTTTTTTTCCTTTTTTTTTTTTCTTTCCGGAGCTCAGGATTGAACCCAGGGCCTTGCGCTTGCTAGGCAAGTGCTCAACCACTGAGCTAAATCTCCAACCCCTAATTAAGTTTTTATAGTTATGCTTAATGATATAAAGGAATTATGTTTAATGTTAAAAGTAACTATAGTCTCAGGTAGAAATAGAAAGTATAATAATACTGAAATTATACATAAAAAACTAAATAAAAAACAGTGATCAGGTTAAAAATATGATTGATATCACTAAAAAGGTATAATTTTCAAAACATATTATTTAAAAACATATAGTCATGCAGTGAAATGCTTTCTTCCAGCTGTAGCATAGCTGTTGACTCATGAGGACAGCACAGTTAATTATTATCTGCACAAGATTAAGTTTAAAAAGTCAATATGTTCTACATGTGTAATCGAAGTCAATAGGACAGTGAGAGAAAGAGAGAGAGATTTGGGGAGTATCTTGGGAGTGGTGTAGGTAAGTTGGCAGTGGATTTGTATTCTTGTATGAAATTATGAAAGATAATTTCAGAAATCATCTGCCTCTATGTGTTTAAAATTATAAATAGTCTGAGGGATCTATGTTCAATCCTAAGAATTTAAATGAGAAAATTAGGAGGCAAAATAGTCCTAAAGTAAGAATAGCTTAAAAAAAAATTCCCCAATTTGTACCAAGAAAAAATTACAGGTTTATTTTAAGTGTAAAGATGATTCAAAGAACCTCAAAAGGCCAAGTTATAAATAGAAAATCAAAGAAAACCTTCAAAGAAGTGGATAAAAATATGTATGAAGGATCATTGCTGACTGGGAAACATGGAGAAAGAAAAATGATGGATGATATTTAAGAACTAAAAAGTCAAAATAATGTTCTATGTTCTGATAATATCTCTTTAAGAATAAGAGGGAAATAAACACATTGTCACATGAAGAAAACTGAAAGATATCTATAGCTAATCACCCACACTACACAAAAGGGTACTGGTTAAAATATTGCAGGATAAAATATAAAAGCAACAGAATCTTGGATGAAAATTGGTAGATAATTTTATTTTAAAAGAATTAGGTCTCATTTTCAATGGTGTTTTAAGGTATCAGGGAGACTTCTTGTGTATAATACTGAACATTTGCCTTGGCTGAAATCAAGCCAGCAGGGGCAAAAGAACAGTTCCCTACTGGTCATTTTGCTCTGCTCTACCCTGAAGACACATCTGGTTCAGAAAAGCTAGCTAGAGTGTTCTCATGACTTACATTACAGGCTAGAAATTACTTTTATACAACACTTTTCTCATTAAGGACTGTTGTGTATGATGGGGACCTGGCATGTAGAACCAGTTGCTGCATGACCTAAACTATCTTCATCAGACAGACCTTGGTTACTCGAGTTCAACAGTGACACGTTAGAATATTGACTCTAAATGTGTTTTATATAAAAGTCAGTGTTGTGAATGATTGATTGATAAATAAAACACTGATTGGTCAGTAGCCATGCAGGAAGTATAGGTGGGACTAAGAGAGAGGAGAATTAGGAGAGCAGGAAGGCAGGAGGGGACACAGCCAGCGGCAGCCAGGACAAGGAAAATGTGAGGTGCCAGTAAGCCATGAGCCACGTGGCAAAGTATAGATTAATAGAAATGGGCTGATATAAGAGTAAGAGCTAGACAATGGTAGGCCTGAGCTAATGGCCAAGCAGTTTAAATAATATAAACGTCTGTGTCAATCAGTGTTTTATTTACCAATCAATCATCCACAGCAAGTCAGAAAGGTGGAGATACTTTCAGCTGGATTCCATCCTGTTTTTATAGTAGGAAAGGTTGTTTTTCAATGGTCAGCATTCTACATAAGAGCTAAACTGCTGATTGTCAGTGAATACAGTAGTGGAATGGGAACAAAACTAGAAAAATTAGAAAAACAAACCAGAAAAGCAAACAAGTATATGAATAGACATCGGTGTAACTCAACGACAGAACTGTCTAGTGTGTATGAAGTCATGAGATTTATCCTAAGGACTATTTACACACATGATCTCTCTCTCTCTCTCCTCCCTCTCTCTCTCTCTCTCTCTCTCTCTCTCTCTCTCTCTCTCTCTCTCTCTCTCTCTCATACACACACACACACACACACACACACACAGAGAGAGAGAGAGAGAGCAATGTTAAATGTCTAAAGGTAGATTCTAAACTGAAGTTACATGAAAGGATGTCCTTATGCCTTGAGATTCACATGGTGATGAGCTGTTTTTCAAAAGCAGGTCAGAAAATGCACAGTATGAAACAAAGAGAAGGAGCAGATGACGGGTTCATAGAGGTAAATTATGATCAAGCAGTTGAGTATGGAGAGTGAATAAAATTCTTGATATTTTGCTTAAAATTTTTTATGATAATCTATTTTAAAATAAATAAGGAATAGTAGAAACAACACATAAGTCTCTATGTAAGCAATAAGGACTGGGAAAAAAACTGAATTCCAGTAAGAATACTTACCTTGGAAATGTATGTGGTTGGAACCACCTGACTCAGTCTTCAGTATTTAACCAAGATTTATTTCTTTTGTTTTAGCTCTCTAGCTAATGGGGATCAATCTTGCCTCATGTTTGCTTCTTCAGGGGCAAAAACTGTATATAGAAAAGTTAGGCCACAGCAAGTATCTCTCTCTGTCTTGGTTTCTCTCTTTCTCTCTCTCTCTCAATTTCTATCTATTAAATTAAGAAAAAAAATGTAGGGTTTAGGTATAGGAATATTGTGTAGGAAGAAACTTAAGGTAAGAGTAGAAGTTGCTAGTGCTGGATCTGAAAACAGCATCCAGGAACAAGCAGCCACTGTGGACTTAGCCGTCTGAGAAAGAAAAGCTGCTATAGGGCAGGGAAATAGTAAGCAGATGTTTGTATATTCTCTTGTAGAGTTTGAAAACTAGGGCAGTTCAGGTAGAACAGCAACAAGTGCAGAGGGTCTTGGGGTTCGTAAAAGAGCTGTGTCCTTGGTTCCCTGACTATGGGACTCTGGACACAGACTCCTGGGGGAGAATCAGAGTCAAAAATGAAACAATATCATGAGGAACATGGGCCGGAAAAATTTCCAGTGGAAGCTTTTAGCCTGTGGGCATTAATTCAGGACAGTTTAGATCTAAATCCTGAGCAGCAGGGGCGGGGGATTTTCCCTGAGGCAGATACAGGCAGAACAAAACCCTCTGCTCTGCCAGAGCTGTAGGTAGATGAGAATGTTTTACATCATTCAATCAGGGTCAGTTCTCTCTTGGCCATGGAGCCCAGTTTAAGGAACAGAAGTCTTGGGATGAGACAAGGGAGGATCTAAAATGCTTGTAAAACTTAGTAATTCCTCTTTCTCAAAAACTGGAAGCTCTTCAGGTTTCTCCTTCTCAGAAAGGAACTTCTGGGTGGGTGGGTAGGGTTGTCTATCAGAATGGCAAAGTCACCCATAATATTAATGAACCATGGTTTGAATCTAAGGGAGTCTTTAGGTTTGATGCAGTTGCATCAGCTTATTTATTTTTTTAATTAATTAATTAATTTGTTTGTTTGTTTGTTTTTCTATTAGCAGCTTGATACAGTACAAATTCTTATCCTAATAGTGAAATGTTTCATTGATGCTTGCCCAGTAATTGAGTAAAACCAAAACGTATTACAAGCCACAGTCATCCCAGGGTCCCCTCACCCCCTGCAATATAGCCTCCCTGGTTCTGTGGGTTGCAGTCTGATTGTTCTTTGCTTTATATCTAGAATCCACTTATGAGTGAGTACATACCATGTTCGTCCTTCTGGGTTTGGGTTACCTCACTCAGGATGATGTTTTCTAGTTCTATCCATTTGCCTGCAAACCTCATGATGTCATTGTTTTTCTCTGCTGAGTAGTACTCCATTGTGCACATGTACCACATTTTCTTAATGCATTCTTCAGTTGACGGGCGTCTAGGTTGTTTCCTGGTTCTGGCTATTACAAATAGTGCTGCATGTTTGATGCAGTTGCATCAGGAATTTATTGATTTATTTGATGCCTTTACATCAAGAGCTTATTGATTTAAAAAAGGACTTGGCACAGCTAAGGCTGTTATAGACATCTTAGACCCATACAAAAAGGACATTCCATCTTGGTCATCCTCTTTACTGGAGAGGGGGGTGGCAGCCATAGGGATTGCTATGATTATTCAAATTACTCTTAGTAGGGACCTGAGTCAGAGCTGAGTTAAGCTCTGTACTTCCCCCTGCCAAAGGCTGGTAGTCAGGGATGGGTAAAGTTCTTCTTGCTGGCTGCTACCTATGACAGAATATGCTTGATAGAAAGTTTATCTCCACGATAGGTAAAGATTAGTAAAGAAGGACGACCTAAGGCAGGCACAGTCCCTCTGAGGGGTCTGAGGGACCCTTTAGTGTATTAAAAAGTGGGAGCAGTAGAGACCCACAGAGGTTTTCTAGTAAGAACTTACTTAGAGTCCAAGAATTTGAGCTTGCTTTACCTGGAAGGGCTACATAAGGGGATGATTTGACCACAGGTGTGGTTACCAGGTGTTTGGAAGGGCCTACACTTGGCTGTACAGTGTGCTTTGATCTAGCCAGGAGGAGGTCTTTTGCCCTACTCCTTGACATTATAAAAATCCCTTTTGAAGAGGCAGAAGGGGCTGGTGGGTTTTGATCCAGGTCCTCCAGAAAATATCCTGTGTTTCTGTCTTTCTCCTCTTTGCTATGTTTCTATTTAACATTTTCTTATCCCTTTCTCCTCCTCATACGAACCCTTTAAAAGGTGAAAGCTAGCCTCCCATAGGAAATAGCACATTGCCCTAAAATGTGATTTTGGAAGCATATCCAATCCTCAAAATATTTTGTGTGACAGGGAAGGGCAGGGACCTGCTTGATTTCATAGGAAGTAGTGATTGGTTTGAGTGTGGATGGTAGAGGTACCTGTATCAATGGGAGTTTAAAATAAGTCTGGAAGAACAGTTTATCCCAATATATAGATTAAAGAGGAGATGACGAAGAGCATGGTAAGCAGGACTTCCTCAAAATTAAATAAAATATGCATATTAACAGAAGAAAATGAAACAGTAGTCAGGGATCATCTAATCAGCACCACATTTGGAGACAGTCTATCAGATTATATCATTTTATCTCCAAAAGTATTTTACTACCGTTCCTATACCACCAAGGAATAAAAATACGGATACTAGTAAAATATGTTGGAGATAAAAATACCACTGATCTTTCTGTTCCATGGAACTGTAATGTTAAAAGTGAAAACAAAATGAGACTCTTAAAACAATTATACTGAAAAATTTTAAGACTACTCCTCATAAAATTATTGAAGCCAGTTGTCATCAATGAGGATGCAGGGTTAGGTGGCATTCTCCACATGACTGGATTCTGATTGACCTGTTATTTCATGGGAAATCTTCCTTAATAAAAAGTTCATTATAGTGTGGAGGTTGGCCGTGCATTTCACTATTTTTATTTCCCCTTGCCCACAACCCTGTACCAGGTATTGTTTTTCCATTCACAACTTTAATATGTGAGTAGTTTCCACATTCTGAAAATAATGATCCTTGCTGTAAAAAACATTTGTGACCAGACTTTTCTTCTCTCTTTTTCAATAGTTCTACATCCATGTTTGGAGCTGCATAGCCACATGGATTACATGTTCTATGTAACTTCCTGTGGAACTACGGACTGGTTTTTGCCCAAAGACTAGCACATTTCATGTTTCTACAATTACCTGCTCATCCACTTTATATTCTGCCTGCAACCAGTTTCATCAGAAGGGTGGGTTATACCAGTGAGTCCCAACCTTCACATGTACATGGACTGTTGTCTATGTAATCATCTAATATCACCAAATGCAAAAGTGCCGTAGCTGGAACTTTAAAGACACTTAGTGATGTGCATGGTTGAAGACACTGATACATACTCAATTGAATGTAAACTAGTCTAAATATGACTTCCAAATTCCACTCCTTCATAAAAAGAAAAGTTTAATGGAAATGTCATGAAACTCTTCATAAATCCAATACTTCCTTTCATATTCAATGTGGGAGAAACACTAAGTATTAACTATAGATAATCTTCAGGAATATTAACAAGGGAAAAGAGTGTATTTAGAGGATGACACAAAGATGATCTTTCTCAAAGATTTCTGTGGAAATGTTTTTCTTGGGTAAAGAGCAAACTCACAGAACATAGAAAGTTTATAAAACCTGCAAGTGTTTGTTAGTTGAGTAAATTCTGGAATGAGGCTAGAAGTTTGGATAGAGGAATGAGGAGAGTCCAAATTGGGGGGTTGTATATGATGAATTCTTCATGTGGAAAAGAAAGATGAACACTGCTGTACGCGTTCCCACAGCAGGTGTGTGCTGCACCATCCCTGTGATTCCATGATTGCACTCAAGGTATTCTTGGTACACCATGATCAGATCCTCTCATGAAAAATAAGAATGTGAATTTGATATTTACCTGCATTCCACAAATTAACTCTGATTCTGATGGTCTAATGACACTGGTCTTCATGTGTTTACTATAGACACCAATGATATTTCACTATACAAATATTCAAGAACCTGAGCTTTTAATGAGTAACTAGGTTTATCTGTACAGTTAAATACTATAATTTTTTTGGAAAATTAATTTAGGACTGTAGGAGGTAATTTTCAAATTTATATTACACAATACTATTGGAGTGAGATCAATTTGTGTACTTTCAAAATCCAGAGACTATCAGATCATTTTGGGAAGAAGAATGTGGGGAATGGAGTAAGGCCTTGTCCTGTCTATATCCTTCAAAGAACAGATTGCATCTCATTTCTGCCCCAAGGATCTTGTGGAGTCCTGATGAGCATCATAGGTGAAAATCTAAGGAGTCTAGTTACATGAAGAAATGTGAGGCTGGAGAGTTGGCTTAGAGGTTTAGAACACTGACTGCTCTTCCAGAGGTCCTGAGTTCAATTCCCAGCAACCACATGGTGGCTCACAGTCATCAATAATGAGATCTGGTGCCCTCTTCTGGTGTGCAGGCATACATGGAGGCAGAGTGTTGTATACATAATAAGTAAATAAATCTTAAAAAAAAAAAGAAAGAAATGTGTGTGGTGGAAAGTACAAACTAGGGTTATCATGGGAGTATACAATCAGACTAATATGGTTTCTTAATCTGTAAACATTCTGGTTCATTTATTATTTTTTTCCTGTGAATTGGACAGCATTAAGTTGACCCACAATTTCCACATCTGGCCTCGTGTGAACACAAGTCCAAGCTGTAGGTCTTACCGAAAGGTAGCCACAAAATTTCCGACAGGCCAGGCCAGGAGTTCTTCCTGCCCAGAGCAGAGGAAGACTCATCCATTTCTATCACACAGGCAGGGCTCATGCCATGGTAGATGTCCCTCAGCAAAGCCTGTGCTGAAAGAAGTTATGAGGCTCGTACTTTTCAATGGCCAAGAATGGCCATAGTCTGGTCTTTTTTTTTTTTCTGATTGGTGAGTGTTTAGAATGACCATACTGTGTATTTTAAAGTCTTGGCATTTTTGCTTGTTTACTTCAATAACTTCAATACCAGAACATTAGTTAAATGTTTTATGTTTTACTTAAATAATTACATTTAATGATATCTTCCAAATAAACAATATAGAAATGTTGCCTAACTTAATAAAATTCATATTCTGTTGTCCCTCTCTCTGTCCTAGCAAGTCATGTGAGCAATTGCTCAGGAGAGTCTGAGCTCAGTACAATTGCTCCTTTAGTAAACCCACGATGTGCTTCTCATACAATTAACCACAAACAGGATTCTGTTCTCCAGTAACCTAGTCAAATGATTACAAATACGTCTTCCTATCAAGCATTCTGATGCTATCAAAAATGTTCTTTTTTTTTTTTTTTCTTTTTCCGCAGCTGAGGACCAAACCCAGGGCCTTGCGATTGCTAGGCAAGTGCTCTACCACTGAGCTAAATCCCCAACCCCCAAAAGTGTTCTTGAGAAACAATTGTCTTGGGAGCATTGATTTTCTTCTTTCTTCCTTTCTTTTCTTTCTTTCTTTCTTTCTTTCTTTCTTTCTTCCTTCCTTCCTTCCTCCTTTCCTTTTCTTTCTTTCTTTCTTTCTTTCTTTCTTTCTTTCTTTCTTTCTTTCTTTCTTTCTTTCTTTCTTTCTTTTTATATGGAGCTTGTTCTTTGATAATTTCACATGAGTATTCAATGTGTTCTGATTATTTTCTATTACTCTATCTTCTTTCCCTTCTATCTCTTGACCACTCTCCTTCCCACACCCATACTTTCTTGTACTTTTTTTTATTTTTTTAAATTTTTTATGATTGACTGTGTTTTAGTCGGGGCATTTGTTGTGTGAACCTGGGCATGGAACTCTCCATTGGAGACTAGTGGGCTAATAGGTGGTTACATAGTTGAAGACAATGATTTGCTCTCTCTCAGATTCAGAGGATACTATGTCATAAAGTATAACTTCTGGTTCAAAAATCCTACATGTCAATCTTCTCAAATCAAAAACGTCTGAAGACTAATATGATACTCCCATGAAAGATTGTGCACCACATCTAATGGAGCATGCTCTAGTCAAAATGCAAGCATAGCATGTAACATTCATTTCAGGATTCACAGACATACACATGTCTCAAATATATGAAACATCTATATTTCCATTTGCTTTTCACCTTCAAGACATCTAATTGCATATATATTAATACACAATTATATATGTATATATACATACACATATATAATATGAAATGCTTAAACTGGAAACCTCTAATTCCAATGCTTGTGTTAAGGGATAATCTGCCTTGAAAATGTAAATAATGAAAATCATCTCTTATAAGCTTGATAATCCTCTTTCCTTAATATAAATGGCAATCTCAAAATAGTTTTAATTACCATTGTAACACAACAGAAGGAGAGCAAATATTTTGTCTTTTAAGAAAGTCAACCATGGGACTGGAGAGATGGCTCAGAGGTTAAGAGTTGACTGCTCTTCCTAAGGTCCTGAGTTCAATTCCCAGCAACCACATGGTGGCTCACAACCATCTGTAATGAGATCTGGTGCCCTCTACTGGTCTGCAAGCATATATGCAGACAGAATGTTGTATACATAAAAATAAATTAAAAAAAAAAAAGAAAGTCAACCACTTTACTTTCATTTATTCTTAAAAAAACCAACACAGTTAATTTCACTTACATTTACAAACTACACTCATATGGAAAATTATCAGTATGTTTTATTTATTTCAAATGAGTGTATTACTATCTTTTTTTTTTTTTTTTTTTTTCGAGACAGGGTTTCTCTGTAGCTTTGGAGCCTGTCCTGGACTAGTTCCGTAGACCAGGCTGGCCTCGAACTCACAGAGATCCACCTGCCTCTGCCTCCTGAGTGCTGGGATTACAGGCATGCACCACCACCACTTGGCTTACTATCTTTTCAAATTAAAATATGAGGATTTCCAACCGTGGTATGAAGGGGTGCTGAGGAGAAATGTCAAGGAAGATGGACAAGTTGGTAGACAGCCAGGCCATTTAATCATTCATTCTTGCCACAGTTGGACACTAACTGACCATCATCAGTGTCTAGACTGGGAACTTTGGGTGACTGTTCAGGGTTGAAAGGAAAATGGACCCAGTTGGTTATATCTAGAATGTAGAGCAGAACTCTCTCCTGCACCCTTCATTCTTCTCACCATTTGTGAAATAGATCTTCAGCAATATTAATCACTGATGACCAGAAAGTTTACCCCCAAAACCGAATGAACTGTTTCATTGATGCCTGTCCTCCAGTCTACTTATGTGTGTATGAGAACACACCTTTAAAATATTTACTTGATAAGGCCAATACCTATTTCATACCTTTCAAAGTATATGAAGGCTATGATCCTCTGGAGAGGTGATCCTGGAAAAAATACCTCCATGGTTCTATGTGACAAAATATCACCATGTATAAAGCTTCAATCACAGCAGTTTTCTATGTCATCCTCATGATCATTAAGCTGGACCTAGTTGATATCTGCAGTTTCCCCTGATTGGTTTGGGGATAGTAGCTGCTTCTCATCTTTTCATACTACTTGAGAAGTTATGAGCTCACAGAGGTTCACATGTGTGGCCCCTTATGAGCAACCATCATAATCTGGGATTTCCCCTCTTGCTTCTATAATCTATCTGCAAACACCAAGCAAGAGGGCCCCTGATTATCATGTTTTTAATATTTTACTTTGAGAAGATGTGTCCATAAGACCACAAATTTGCAATACTCATAAATCAGCTTCCAAAATGCTGGAATTGCTGGCATGTGCTACCACACCTGCCTCCTTTTCAAGTTTGCTGCTATTCTTTCCCCAGGATCAAACAGCAGAACAATTGGTTACCCAATAGCATATAGACAGCCCTGAAAACATATATACAAGTGTCTAACATATGTAAAGTTTAAAATACATATGTATTATATATGCATGTATTTTTTTAAAATACATTAATTTAGAATGAGTATATTTTTATTTATTTGTTTGTTTATTTATTTGTTCGTTTGTTTGTTTGTTTTTGCTGGAGCTGAGGACTGAACCTAGGGCCTTGCATTTGCTAGGCAAGCGCTCTACCACTGAGCTAAATCCCCAACCCTATATATGTATTTTTTATGTACACATATATGGAGCAACAATTAATAAAAAAGAAGCTATGATTTTCAAAGAGAGCAAGAGGGGGAATATGCAAGGACTTGTCAAGTGGAAAGGGAAAGGGGTAATGATAATGAAGTATAATCTCAAAAAATAAAAGAAATTAAAAAAAAAAAAACTTTTGTAGTTTTGAACAGTAAGGCCTAAACAAAGTGTAGCCTCTCATAGTAAGGAAGGCATAATGCACATACTCACAGGTTATTAGATGCAATCAAAGCATCACTGAACAAGAAGAGGTGTTGTTTCTTTCTTCTCCAGCCTCTTCTGAGTTCCATGGAGCCTTTTAATGGCAAGGTTCAATGTATCCTTCCTGTGGCTTTCTCCTGAAGGGTTTCCATGTTTAAAAAAAAAAAAAGGCTTCTCCTGGTCCAGGTATCCAACTAACAGAACAGGTATCCAGTGGTTGTTAATTGATACCTAATTTCAAAGGGTGAATGATATTAAAACACAGGCTCAGTTCTCCAACAGGACTCTGTTGAGTTATCAACAGTTTTAAAATGTAACAGAAAAGAAGAGGTTGCTTAGGAAAAGAAGCATTGGGAACAGATTGCAGGAGTGAGTTCTTTTTCAGAAGGTATCAACTTGAGGGGCATGGGAAAAGTTTGAACAAGGGTAGCTGGTAGAGAGGTCATTCTCAGCCTTTCTAATGATGCAACCCTTTAGTACAGTTCATGTTGTGGGGACACCCAACTATAAAATTATTTTATCACTACTTTGTCACTATAATTTTGCTACTGTTATGAATCCTAATGTGAATATCTGATATGCAGAATATCTGATAAGGGACCCCAAAGAGGTCCCTACCCACTGTAGGTAAATTGGTTGCAAAAGGTGAGTTTTGCAACTCTGTGGGTTTGGTGTCCTGACTACCTGGGGAGTCAGGAAATACCTTGAGCTGCTTAGGACAGCTCTGATGGCTGGAACTGCATGGATACAGTTCAGTCCTGGAGGATGAAGTATCCTGGACACCTTGAGCTGCTTAGAACAACATCTGTACCCTAAAGGTGTCCCAGACACCTGGAACTGTTTAGCACAGCTCTGATAGCTGGAACTGCAAAGAAGCAGCCCAACCTTGGAAGGGAAGCTTTTCTGACTTCTTGGGAGAGTCAGGCTTGAAACTGCTTCAGCAGGGAAGGGTGTCCTGACTGTTCAGGAAAGTCAGGCTATACCTTGTGTGATGGGGGATGGTCTTCCTGCAGAATATAGCAATCATGCTCCTCTCCTGGAGATCCGCAATCTTCTCCAGCTCAGTGTTACCAGCTCTCTCTTGCTCTGTCCACTGAAGGACATCTCAGCAAGGATCTTCTGCTCAGCTCCCCCTTGCTCAATCCACTATGGGACATCCCAGCAAGGTTGTTCTGTGCTCCAGTGAATGAAGGTCTTCATACCCAAAACTCTTTTGAGAAAGAGATTTATTTGGGAAGGATGAGTCCAGGAGAGTAGCTGCCTCTACCAGAGTGGAGAGAACAGCCTTTTTTCTAAATGACTAGGCAGGGTGGTTTACACAGGAAGTCTTGGGGGTTAAGTCAACCCCAGGCCCAGGGTTCTACTATCCTGCTCTGTAACTGGTTGGTTTCACAAGTCAGTTGGCCAGGGGCAAAGATGACTCTGATCTGACTGAGTCAAACTGTATTTCTTTCTGCCCTGATCTGAGCCATCTTTCCCTAGTTCTGGGCTCCAGGGTCATGGTGGGTTTCGTTAGCCAGCCCCTTTCCCCTACACCCACAGGTTGAGAACCACTAGTCTAGAGTAAGGAAAGGGCTGAGTGATGTAATTCTATCTCATTTTAAATCATTTTAAAAATTGAACAATAAAATATCAATTTTTTTAAAAAAGAATTTGGATTTATTAACATTATTCATGATTTAGAAATAATAGTAACACATTGCAAGGCATCCTGTTGGAGAGAAGAAATACTCACACACTAGAGGGATTCACAGGAAAGGAGAGATCAATGGCTAACATTAAATGAGGGCCAAGGTAGGTGACTCCTGAAAATTGGCCATTGGAGCAGCAACTTGGATGTCATTGCCAACCCTAACTGCAATGATGTGTGTGCAGTAATAGGAGGAATGTTTGTGCAAACCTTGTGAAATGCAGACTTCCCCCCAGACTCCCAATCCTAAGTCTTCTAACCTGTCAAAGGTCCCTGTGATAAAAGAGCATGCAGACATCATTAACACTGAGAACCTTAGAGTCTAACAGATGCGAGAATCACAGGAGACTTTGAAGACGAATGTGTCTTAGCGAGACAGTCAGAAAGCTGCATGCACAGGGAAGTCGGGTAGCTTTGGAGACTATGGAGGAGAGGTGCATGCTTAGAAGAAGTAAAGCCTAGAGGCACAAAGGATTGTGACTGAAACAACCTGGAAGATACTGTATAAATCTCATAGTTCATTATGTAGAATATAATTCTGTTTTAAAATGACTGATGCTGGAGTGTGGTAAAGAAAACAAATAAGAAAGTAATCTGTGTATTAAAATGCCATAACTAACCCACTCCTTTGTAGGCTGACATAAATGAATGGTAAAGAAATTTTAAAAAGGGGGGAGGGGTTTCCTAATGATTTAAATAAGTCAGGTCTCAGGGAGAACATATATCCAGACATGTCAGTCTTTGCCCAGCACAAGATGGACTATAGAAGGATCTCTGGTGCTTAGAAAACAAAACAAAACAAAACAAACAAACAAAAAACAAAAAATTAACATTCATTTGTAAATTTGTAAAATGGTTCTTGAACAGCAAAAGGAGACATTTCCCTTGCCTCTGGCAAGAGGGACATATGGCTCTCCAATGACCTGAGGCTGCTATCAACACCCATGCTGCCTCCAGGTCCCCTGTGTCTCTATTCAAAAGTACTTGCTATATACCTCACACCCCCATCTACTTTCCTGTCCCTTCACAAACACCCCCACCTTCTGCACTATGCAAGCTCCCAAAATATTCTAGAACTCCCCTTGCTCTCTTTATGAAGTCGAGGTCTTTCCCCTGCCCCAGCCGTTTCCACTACTCTCTTTTGCTATTCTCCCTTCTCTCACAGACTGTTTTGGTCTCATCAAGTCTGTTTCTTTTTATTTCTGCTTTGAACTCTTCCAGATGCCTCTGAACATTCTTTCTTATCCACAATAAAATTCTTCTCTGTAATTATGAAGCAGCATTTTCAGTGGTTTCTTTACTGTGCCATGCTCATACAGTTTGAATATTCAAAATATATATTTCTTCAAGTGAATATTACTCTTCCCAAGACATATATCTTTCAAGGAATATGCACAGAAACGCCATAGCTGTCATTTAGCTTTAAGATACCTGTGAATCAATGCATCAAAGAGAGAATCAAACAGTTAATGGTTGTTCTCACACATGTAAAGATATGTTAAAAAATAGTACCAACTCAGTTTCATGATAAATTTGAAAGTAAATGACGTTTGGAAAGTCATTCCTGTCTAATCTGAATCAATGTTAAAATATGGGGAAATAGATTCTAAAGAACACAATATATGTTGGAAAACATAACAATTTGCTGAAAACCAGAGAGTTTTTATATTTTATATAAAATCTGATCATTTCCAACAAAACTTTGTGGTCATAGTGGGTAAAACAATTAGAAGGAGCAGAAAATAACCACCTCTCATAACTTGAACAGATAATTTTGTAGATTTACAGATACTATTCTCCTGTGTAGCCTAGAACATACTTCCTCTGACATGATAACCATATTTAGGGGATAGGTAGAAAATATTACTAACATGGGTAGCTTTTCATGAAGCCATGGCTAAGTTAAGAATTGGCTCACATGATCTGCAGAAATCAAGAGAGAATACTTCTTCATACCATTAGTTATCATGAAAAATCAAAACTACTTATTAAAAATACCTTTACAGTGGAGCCCTGGAATGGAGAACTTTTCAATGAATGTGAAATTATCTTTTCCCTTCTTGGCACTAAGCACCAAAGATGGCCACAGCAGTTGGTAGACCAACTACTGAAGTCTGAGCACTCTGTAGTAGTCAGGGTGACAGACCACTGATGTCAACATTCTAAGGCTCATGCCATAACTGACAAAGTGACATATTCATTTCCTTCCACCTTTTGGCTTTGAAAAATTATTTTTGAACAACTGTTGAACCACCAGTGTTTGTAAGGAACAACAGATTTTCACAACCTTAGTTTGATAGGTAGATTGATAGACAGAAATATATAAATGATAGGATATAGATAGATAGATAGTTGACAGACAGACATAAATTAGATGATAGATAGGTAGATAAGCATAAATATAGATATATGCATAGATAGGTAGGTAGATAGATAGATAGATAGATAGATAGATAAATGATAGATATAGAATACTTCCTGATGCAATTAGTTTGTCATGAGAATCAAAACTAGTAATTAAAAAATACCTTTACAGGAGAGCCTAGAATGGAGAACCTTTCAATGAACTTGAAATTATCTTTTCCTTTCTTGGCACTAAACACCAAAGATGGCCACAGCAGTTGGAGACCAACTACTCTGAAGTCTGAGCACTCTGTAGTAGTCAGGGTGACAGACCACTGATGTCAACATTCTAAGGCTCATGCCATAACTGACTGTTATCTGTAAGGAACAACAGATTTTCACAAGCATAGATTGATAGGTAGACTGATAGAAATAGATAGATGATTGCAATATAGATAGATAGATAGATAGACAGATAGATAGATGACAGATAGATAGATAGATAAATGATAGGCAATGATGATAGATAGATAGAAGATAGTAGAGAGATTGAAAGCAATGGCAGTGTGCCTCCCCAAACTCTTGTGTACTACCATAATCAGCCATGCAGGACTATTTTCTGGTGCTCACTGTTTTGAAAGGACAAGTGGCCTAGTTTCAACTGTTTGTCCTCTGCTTGTGGCATCCTGATAATGTCACATCATAACAAATGGCCTCATGGATGGGGCATTTAGGAGAGAGCACATGGTGTGAGAGAAATCCAGACAGAGTGACAAGGATGCTTTCTTGCTCTCTGACAATAGTCCTGATGCAGGGACTAAAGGGTTCCAGGACAGCATTAAACTTTCAAGAAGACAGCACTTCCAATGGCAGAGAAGATTCATTATAAGCTTTGTGTCTTAAAAGTGACACTACCTACCAACACTGTCACACTTGAGACTAAATTTAGAGAAGATAAACCCATAAGGACCAAATCACATCGAACCAAAGAACCATGGTGTGAATCTTGATACAATGAAGATTTGTATCAATCTTGGGACATTCCCCCTGAAATATGGTTCCTTAATATTATTCTTCATTGGACACATCAGTTGATACCTCCCTGTGGAGCGTCTTCCCGCAACAGCTGTACCATTTTTTCTTCCAGCTGCTTTCCTTTGCCTGCAGGAGGAGCCCAGATAAGATGGATGCTCCGCTTGACTTCTTTGATGTCCTGAACCTTCTGTAGCTCTTTGTTTTTCTTCAACCTGTTCATTATAAACTTAGCCTGGCGTTTCTGCTTGATCTCTTCAACCCTCTTCATTGCATCAGTAGTTTTACTCCAGAGCTCTCGCTGGTATTTCACAGGTTCGTTTCTACGTTTTTCAAATTCAAATGAGTTGTCCACAGTGAGCTCCTTGCCAGCTGCTTTCCGGAAGGCTTTAGTCCACCTGACCTTGCGTGGGTTCCGTTTCTTCTTGAAGTTTTTATGGCACTTAGATTTGCAGAATCGGAACACCTTGCAGTCATTGTGGACGAACATCATGCTGTGGCCGGGGTAGATCCGCCCGGACAAGAAGTAACGTTTCTCGATCCTCACGTTGATTCTGTGTGGGACCCACCTCCGCATACACTTTCTTAATCACTTCTATTTTATAGATAATTGTGAACTAAATAACGCCAGATTTAGTCTTTGGATTCTGTTGACTCTTACTTTTTGTTTTGTTTTGTTTTCTCATGAAGTTTTGAATTTCTTTCCTGATACCTGCAAAATATCTTAAGATTTTGATTAATGTTGTACTGGGCATATATAATATAATTTGAGAAAAGTTGCCATCAACAGTTTGCAGTATTCTATGAAGAGAAAGGATCTCTATGAAAGGGAATAGTGTTTAAATTTTTATATGATATTCATTTTAATGTAAAAGTCAAGTACAGCATATTCTACTCGTGAATAATCTGTTTTTTTCCTTGTTTTCTAATAAAAAAAAAAAACTAAAGATACTAGGAAAATTCCTGTACATATTTTGGTGAACACAGACACATATTTTCTTCTGTCTCTCAATTTGAGCTAATCATGTTTTGATCAACTACAAAGCTGGTGTAATGATAAAAAATCTCTTAACATCTTTAAGTGCCTTAGGCATAGTAGAACTGGCTGGGAAAAAAAAGTGGCACACATGTAGAGGAATTTCTAAACAGTCTTATTAAATAAGAAACACAGAGCCAAATACTGAGGAAATAGCCAAAGAGATCAGAACAATAGCAAATAGCCACAACTAGCCTTAACTTTCCACCACTCTGTAGCTTCCACAGAGAGAGCTTCTTCCTGTCTAAAATGTGCTTTTCTGTTCTGCCTTCTCATTGGTTCTAAGCCCAACCACATCACTTCCTCATCACTGCCTGTCTATACAGACCTCCAGGTCTCTATGGTTGGTACTGGATTAAAGGATCATGTCACATTTGGCTGTGTCCTTCACCACACAGAGACTCTGTCTGCCATGTGATCGGATTAAGGGTGTGGGCTACCACCGCCTGACTTCTATTTATAGCTCTGCTATGTGACCTCTGATCTCCAGGCAAACTTTATTTACTAACATACAAATAAAACCACATTTCAGCACAATTAAAATATGACCACACACACAGGATGGGAAGAGGGGTGTCCCTCCAGCTGAAATGAAGTGCATCTTCACCTATGTTGTTGAGAGTTGTGGTTCTGAATTCACCAAGTTCTCTTCCATCAGGATGGCAGTTTTCTTCCTAAATGTTTATAAGGAAATAGATTACACGTGTATTTCACTTATGAAGGGGAAAACACATTAAGCTCTACTAATTTAAATGAATTGAAAAACTATGACTTGAAGCATGGCATTTTTATCAAAAGCCCATTACTTACCAGAAATCTCCTGTGGTTCCACAGTTCTCAAACATGTTTTTAAAAAATGTATTAAAGTAAGTCAGTGCATCATAGAACATGAACCCAGAACCTAAGAGTGTGGTGCCGAGACATCAATCTCCACGTGCTCAGGTTTTAACCATATTTATAAAAAGGCCTTACAGTAGCAACCAGTCTTCATGGGTCACCTTAACTGTGCTTTAGTCAAGAGGAATGGAGTACAAGGCCCTTGACACACTTAGAAAAGGATGAACTTGCGTATCAGCCATGTGACTCTAGTTCTGAAGCAGGAAATGCAACATCTGAAGTCATGCAGTGAGATGCATTGGCAGTCCCTGTAACTTAAGACCAAGTAGGAGCGTGTCTCACAGTTAAAGGAGGTTCGTTTGGCCTCATCAACTACACGCAGCCAAAGTCACAGCAGGTGTGGGTGCATGCACTCGTAGACACACGAGTTTGCAGGGAATACCGCATCTGAAGTCATGCCACGCGCCACACCCACGCTTCTGTGCGAGTCACCACTCACTTGAACCCCGCCCGCCCCGCCCGCGAGGCGCCTGCGCAGCCCGCCGCGCCTGCGCCCTTCTCTCTGCAGACGTGGCTCCAGCCCCGGAGACTTGCAGGAGTCCTGGTGTAGAGAAGCACCTCCTTCCGTGGAGGCTGCCGTGTTCCCGGGTATGCCGCGTGAACACCAGCTCCGGTAGCCCGAGCGACCACGAGCATCTGCTTAGGACCAGGCCTGTTGGGGACAGCCGGGTCGGTACGGCTCAGAACCCCCACGGGCCTGTGCGCACGTGCACACACACACACACACATGCACGCGCGAAATAAACGGGAAACTGTAACAGTCCAAGGCTCCAGACATCACTAGATGGCATGGGCGTGAGGCTGGTCGCGCTGTCACTTCTCAGATGCCCAGTGCCTTGCACTCCGGGACCTGCCCTCAAATCCTTTGTGGAGCCGCAGGTGCTGGGAATGGCGTCGGGTACCTGCCATGGCGGAGCACGGCCGCGGGGTGGCGCTGTGGGCGGCGGCATTGGGTCAGCAAGGCCTCTTGTGTAGGGCTGGGCGATTCCACACCATGCCCCGCCAACATTAAGGTATCAGCACAATAATATTAATATTAAATTATGTCTGCACAGCAAATATTAAAGAGGTCAATGTAACTTGCTTTCCACGTGTGCCTTTAGGTTCCTGTTGCTGCATTTGTAACTGCTGCAAAAATGCCACCATGTCACCAACATGAAGAAGAGACATTCTTCCTCATTGCCAAAGGCCAGCTGGAAACTTTACCCAGCATCTGGAACTCACCTACCAAACAGCTGTCTGTTGGCATGCCTTCGAAACGGTGTAACTTCTACTTGAGTCCCTTCCCTAATGGGTCCTTACGGAAGAAAAGGAAGCATGCACCGTTTGCATTCACTGAGAAGAGTGTGTGGTCAGCAGCTGGGATTGGGAAGAGGGATTGAGGTTTTCTAGAGAAGTCCTAGGATGAGAGCAAGAGACATTCTGGGTGGCCGGAGTGACATCCCACAGGGTCTTGGTAGGTGACAGGCACATCTTCCCTGTGTGAGTGGAGTATGCTGGGCTAGCTAACTCATTTTTAAAAGCAATCTCTGAAAAATATTTTTCCCTTTAGTGCCTGTGATGATGGATGAAGCCCTGAACTACCTAGAAAAGAGACAGGTATCACACTTCTCTTTCAATGTCACACCTCCAGTTAAAACTGAAGCAGGTCACCAACTGTAGACCCTGAGCTAGGAGCACTGTGGGAGGCAGGCCCAGCATGCAGCATGCTCCCTCCAGAGGCAGACAAATCAGGAAGCTGGCATTTCTCTGATGTACCCTCTCCCACCTCCTAATTCTCTCTTGCCTGGTGATATAGATTGTGTGCCAGTGAATATGTGCGGGCTCACTTCTGTGACATCTTTACAAAGAGGTGTATGTGTGTGCGTATATTCATGTATAGAGATCCATTGGAGTCTTTATAAAATAGTCTGTATAACTTTGTTTCTCAGATGAAATCACATTGATTAAGTGATGATGTAGATGTAATTCTAAACAGTCTTATTAAATGAGAAACACAGAGCCAAATAAAGAGTTAAAAGCCCAAGAGGTCAGAGCACTAGTGAAGCTGTTAGCTTACCAGCTGCTGCCGTCCTTCCCCTGAATGAGAGACCTCCTGTGTGACTGCCATTTTATTGCCATTCTGTTCTGCCTTCTCGTGGGCTCTAAACCCAACCACATGACTTCTTCATCACTGTCTGTCTATACAGACCTCCAGGTCTCTATGGTTGGTACTGGGATTAAAGACGTGTGTCACCAAGCTGGCTGTGTCCTTGAACACACAGGGACTTTGCTTGCCACGTGATCAGATTAAGGGTGTGTGCTACCACTGCCCGACTTCTGCTAAATGGCTTGCTATTAGCTCTGACCCCAGGCAACTTTATTTATTAACATACAAATAAAATCACATTTCAGCACAAATAAAATATCACCATATGATACCAAGTTATAGTTTTAAAAATTTTAATTATAAACTAATCACACAAAAATAAAATATTTTAGTGTGACCTTCCCTCAAAAACAATCCCAATATTGGGATTGTTTACATCTAAACATGCATGCAGGCACTCCAACATCCTAGGCAGTCATGCTACATGGGCTGTATATCTAGCCCTAAAAGATGTCTCTCTTTTTTTTTTTTTTTTTTTTTTTTTTTTTTTTTGGTTTTTGGAGACTGGGTTTCTCTGTGTAGCTTTGGTGCCTGTCCTGAATCTCACTCTGTAGACCAGGCTAGCCTCTAACTCACAGAGATCTGTCTGGCTCTGCCTCCCAAGTGCTGGGATTAAAGGCGTGCACCACCACTGCCCAGCAAGATGTCTATTTTTTAAATGCTTGCATTTTTTATATTCAGAAACAGTAATTCACATCTCTTTGGAGTTGTCTTGGGATAGTTAAAGATGGCGTAAGCTTTATACCTCATCTCTTTCTATCTCTGTCTAGAACATTCCTTATATTGTTTTGCTTAGCTTTGGGTTTTAAGGCAGATTTCTTGACTAAAAAGGACTATTACAGACTTGAACTTGTGTGAGGTAAAGCAGAGGTGAACTGGGTTCCTTCAGTAAGGCTGAGGAGTGGCGCACATGTGGTGTGTTACTGTCTGTATTGTCCCTAGCAACACTAGAACACCTGTTGATTAAATTATAACCTTGTTAGGGTTGGAAGATGTCTTAGTAGGTGAAGGTGCTTGCTGTCCAAGCCTGATGACCTGTGTTCATCCTGAGACCCACAGTGGAAGGAGAGAGCTAACTCCTGTGGTGGTTTTGTCCCCCAATATATTGTGCACCCTAATAAACTTATCTTGGGTCAGAGAACAGCCACTAGATAGACATAGAGGCCAGAAAATGGTGGCACACATACCTTTAATCCTATCACTTGGGAGGCAGAGATTCATCTGGATCTCTGTGAGTTCAAGGCCACACTGGAAACAGCCAGGCGTGGTGACACACGCCTTTAATCCCAGGAAGTGATGTCAGAAAGCAGAAAGGTATATAAGGTATAAAAACCAGGCTTCTAGCAGCAGTTCAACTGAGAACCATTTGGGTGAGGACTCCGAGGCTTCCGGTCTGAGGAAACAGGATTAGCTGAGGAACTGGCCAGGTGAGGAAGCTGTGGCTTGTTCTGCTTCTCTGATCTTCCAGCATTCACCCCGATACCAGGCCCAGGTTTGTTTTTATTAATAAGACTTTTTAAGATTCATGCTACAGTTGCCGATGCCACCACCTCCAGGCCACTATGGCGACTGGGCTGCCCAGGAGCTTCAGGCCAAATTGGCAGAAATAGGAACTCCGATCCAAGGGAGTCGTGAGGAGCTGGTTGAGCGGTTACAGACCTACACCGGTCAGACTGGCATCATGCTGAATTGACTCGTTTTAAGAGGAGAGGATGGGGACAAAGCCGCTCCTCCTATGTCCTGGCAGATGTCTGGGATTCCTGTGCCACCACCACCTCTGGGATTCCCACCTCTACAACCTCCTCCACCACCTCCACCAGGCCTGGGCCTTGGCTTTCCACCACCAAATTCGGGACCCCCACCTCCTCTCCGAGTTGGTGAGTCTGTGGCGTTGTCAGAAGAGGAACGGCTGAAACAGGCACAGCAACAGGCAGCTGTGTTAATGGAGCAGGAACGACAGCAGATTACCAAGATGGGCACTGCAATCCCTAGGCCTCCTCAAGATATGGGTCAGCTGGGTGTTTGTACTCCCCTGGGACCTCAAGTAGCTGCTCCAGTAGGTCCTGGGGCCCCCACTCCCACTGTTTTGCCCATGGAGGCCCCTGTTCCTCGCCCTTGGGGTCTCCCCCCAACCCCTGGGGATGTGAACATAGATATGGATGACCCCTCTGTGGGCCCCAAGATCCCCCAGGCTTTGGAAAAGATTCTGCAGCTGAAGGAAGAAGAAATGGAGACAGACACTCGCTCGTCTCTAGGACAGTCAGCATCAGAGACTGAGGAAGACACCGCGTCCATATCCAAAAAAGAGCAAAAGCGGAAGCGTCGGAACCGAAAGAAGAAGAAAAAGCCCCAGCGGGTGCGGGCAACATCTTCAGAGAGCTCTGGGGACCGAGAGAAAGACTCAGCTGGATCTCGAGGCTCTGACTCCCCTGATGCTGATGTTGAGATCGAATATGTGACTGAAGAGCCTGAAATCTACGAGCCCAACTTCATCTTTTTCAAGAGGATTTTTGAGGCTTTCAAGCTCACTGATATGAAGAAGGAAAAGAAGAAAAGGAGCCAGAGAAACTTGACAAAATGGAGAACTCTGCAGTCCCTAAGAAGGACTCTGAGGAGGAGCGGAAGGACAGTGATGATGACAGCAGTGATGATGAACAGGAAAAGAAGCCACAAGCCCCTAAGCTGTCCAAAAAGAGGTTGCGCCAAACGAATCGCTTTACTGTGGCAGAACTCAAGCAGCTGGTGGCTCGGCCAGATGTTGTGGAGATGCATGATGTGACGGCACAGGATCCTAAGCTCTTGATTCACCTCAAAGCCACCCGGAACTCCGTCTCTGTGCCACGCCAGTGGTGTTTTAAGCGCAAATACCTGCAAGGCAAACGAGGCATTGAGAAGCCCCTCTTTGAGCTGCCAGACTTCATCAAACGCACAGTCATTCAGGAGATGCGAGAGGCCCTGTGGGAGAAGGAAGAACAAAAGACCATGAAGTCAAAATGAGAGAGAAGGTTCGGCCCAAGATGGGGAAGATTGATATTGACTACCAGAAACTGCATGATGCGTTCTTTACGTGGCAGACCAAACCAAAGCTGACCATCCATGGAGACCTATATTACGAGGGGAAGGAGTTTGAGACACGGCTGAAGGAGGAGAAGCCTGGAGATCTATCTGATGAATTAAGGATTTCCTTAGGGATGCCAGTAGGACCCAATGCCCACAAAGTCCCTCCCCCGTGGCTGATTGTCATGCAGCGATATGGGCCACCCCCATCCTACCCGAACCTGAAAATCCCTGGGATGAATTCCCCTATTCCTGAGAGCTGTTTCTTTGGATACCATGCTGGTGGATGGGGCAAACCCCCAGTAGATGAAACTGGGAAGCCACTTTATGGGGATGTGTTTGGAACCAATGCTGCTGAGTTTCAGACCAAAACTGAAGAAGAAGAGATTGATCAGACCCTTTGGGGGGGGGGGGGAACTGGAACCATCTGATGAGTCTTCAGAAGAAGAGGAAGAGGAAGAAAATGATGAAGACAAGCCTGGTGAGACTGGCTTTATTATACCTGCAGACAGTGGCCTCATCACTCCTGGAGGATTCTCATCTGTGCCAGCTGGAATGGAGACCCCTGAACTCATTGAGCTGAGGAAGAAAAAAACGGAGGAAGCAATGGATGGCAGTGAGACACCTCAGTTGTTCACTGTATTGCCAGAGAAGAGAACAGCCACTATTTGGGGAGCCACGATGGGATCAACCCACATTTATGACATGTCAACGGTTATGAGTTGGAAAGGTCCAGCCCCTGAACTGCAAGGTGTGGAAGTAGCGCTGGCACCTGAGGAGTTGGAGCTGGACGCCATGGCCATGACCCAGAAGTATGAGGAATATGTGCGGGAGCAGCAGGCGCAAGTAAAGAAGGACGATTTCAGTGACATGGCAGCTGAGCATGCTGCCAAACAGAACCAAAGGAAACGGAACGCTCAGCCCCAGGACAGTTGTGGGGGCAGCAAGAAATACAAGGAATTCAAATTTTAGGTCCCTCTCACATAGCTGGCTTTCCTTTAGGCCCTTTGTCTATATGTCTGGGCTTTATATGTGGGTCCCCAAAGCTAGCCCTGTACTTCCCTAGGCTTGTCATTTCATGTTATTATTTTAAACTTGTTTTGTAAATAAAACTGTTTCCCAAGGGGGAAAAATTCATGCCTCAAACTCCTGCAAGTTGTTCTCTAACCCCAAAATATTGTGCACCCTAATAAATTTATCTGGGGTCAGAGATCAGACAGCCACTAGATACAGAGCCAAAAATGGTGGCTAGAAAATGGGTCAGAGCAAGCCATAGCAGAAGCTGGTGCACTCCTTTAATCCCAGCACTTGGGAGGCAGAGCTAGGCAGATTTCTGTGTGTTCAAGGACACAGCCAGCATGGCGACACATGCCTTTGATCCCAGAAAGCAAGCCTTTAATCCCAGGGAGTCAACGGCAGAAAGTCAAAAGATATATAAGGCATGAAGACCAGAAACTAGAAGTATTTGGCTGGTTAATCTTATAGGGTTTGGAGCAGCACAGTTCAGCTGAGACCCATTCAGATGAGCACTCAGAAGCTTGCAGTCTGAGGAAACAAGACCAGCTGAGGAACTGGCGAGGTGAGGAAGCTGTGGCTTGTTCTGCTTCTCTGATCTTCCAGCATTCACCCCAATACCTGCCCTCAGGTTTGATTTTATTAGTAAGTACCTTTAAGATTCCTGCTACACAAGAGAGGAGGAGACAAAGCAACAGAGGATGAAGATGAAATTGATAGCAGAAGAGTTTACTTAGGGCTATGAGAAGACAGAAAAAGAAGGGACAGAGAGGAACCAAGTGTCAGAATGGAATGCAGCTATGTAGACAGAATTTTGTCTGAGATAAATAAAGTGCATGGACAAAAGAGGCCAGTGTACTTAGCTTCTTTTCCTCACGCCAGCCATAGCATCTTCCCCAGGCCCCTGGGAGGAATCTTCTCTGGGCAGGCCCCTGGGAAGATTCCGACAGTCAGGAGCAGAGAGGAACAAGTGCACCCCCACTGCCTGCTTGCCTGCTAACTTCCTCCAGTCCTACAGTGTTCAGGCCTAGAGAATGGTGCCACCCTCAGTGGGTGGTGTCTTCCAATGTCAGTTAACACTCAACACAATCAATCCCCCATTGAAATGCCAAAACCAAGCTGTCATAAGAAGGGTGAGCTGCAGAGGTGGTGTCTGTGCCCGAATGAAAAACCCTGAGTCTGTTTAATTGTGGAATCTGTGTTACTGCTCACCTTTCTGTTTATTGTGACTATGTGTACTTTTCTGTTTATATTGATAATATGTATCTTGACTGACAGATGATAATCATGCATGTGTATGGGGCACAATGTGGCATTTCAGTACATGCATGTAACACGTTCTGATCACATCGGGATAGCTCATATCTGTGACATCAGTTCTCCAAGCTAACTGTATTCTGACTTTCATGTCATCAACAGATCACTTTAAAATACTGCCAGAAATACGGAAGTGACAAAGTCCGAGTGATAACGCTGGTGCAGAATCGTGGGAAAGGTGGTGCTGTGAGGATGGTAATCATTCTCATTTTTGTTTAAAATAGAAGGTGTTCTGATAACCTCCTTTTCAGCCTTAATGCCTCATATCAACAGCAGTGTTTGAAGTTATCAACAACTTTAATAATTAGCTATTTGATTTGATAAAGTGTAAGTAAGCTTCATCCTCTGTCTAGAATATACTAGATGACACAGAAAACGTTTGTGTTTGTGTAGAGTGTCATTGTCACCTCTGCTGAGGCCAGAGTGACAGCTCCCAGAGGACAGCATGCTCTCGTGGGTTGCGCTTTCCCTTCGGAGGCACCACAGAGCTTGGGAGAAGTCAGGTGACTCCCGGGTCTGCTGATGTGGAGGCCTGTGCATCAGGGAAGAAGGCCTCTACACAGTGGAGTGGAGATGGGTAGACAGATGGAGGAGAGGCTCCCATGAGGAGCCTACAAGGCCTGAGCCCAGGACCATGGCCTGTGAGGTAGAAAACGAGGTAAACTGAAAAATGGAAAGAGATCCAGTGCATGTGAAAGGAAATCCAGACAACACTGAGATGACTTAGTGGTTTATAGTTTCCCCCAAAAGAGTCCCCGAGCCAGCAGTAAGGACTCTCCTCAGCTGTCCTGGTCGTCAGCAGAGGCCCTGGCTCTCACCTTTCACTTCCTTTTCCTCTGGAACACAGAGTGTCTCTGGGAGCGTTTCTGTCCCCTCCACATCCCATACAGAAGGAAAAGGTACTTACTGCTGGCTGCTTTGTCCCTATAAAGTGCTTTCCAAAGCCCTCCTCCTGATCACTTGTTACATCTCAGGAGCCAGGAAAGTGCCACAGACCATCCCAATTCCTAGAGAGAGAGAAGACTGTTTTCTTCATTTTCAGTTTTTCGTTTTCTTCCCTGGGTGTCTTTAGACTTAACGCAGAGTAAGACTTGAGAAAGGGCATCCGTCCTCATCCAGGCTAATGTTGTGTGACGTTTCATTTGCACAGTGGGGGTGAGAAGACAGAGAAGGGGACAATGCAGGGTAGATGCCACAGTCGGTTCAGCTGGGTCTGAGGGAGATGGAGGCATCCTGAGGAGGGGGCCAGCCCTAGCAAAGGGCCGATGATGAGAGTCTGTGCAGATGTGGAGGAGTCATTCCCACGTCCAATGTTGGGTGCTGACAGAGCCGCTGCATCACTCCGGCACACGCAGAGATTAATGTCCTTGTAGATATATGCATGTGTAGTTATGGTTTGTACTAAGGACCAAACTGATTTTACCAAGTGTCACTTGCCCCAAGGACAGTAACGGACAGTGTTGGACCTGAAGTTAGTGACGCTGCCTTTGCCCTGTCCAGTAACTAATTTAAAATACTTAAGGCACCATTATGAAGAAAACTCCCATTTCACTGTGCACGTCTCAAGAATATGAAGCCTCAGACTGGAAATTCTCCTGCGTCCACCTCCTGAGTGGGGATTACAGATGCACAGAGCATATGTGTTATTTTGGTTTGGGGACAGGTTCTTTCCTGTGTTGCTCAAGTTACATGAACACTGTGACTAACTAACCTGGGGTGTTGCATGAATCCTAAATGGTCTTATACTAAAAACCCAGAGTCAGATATTGGGGCGAATGCTGAAAGGTCAGAGGGACAAGCCACAGCCACTTCTCACCTCGCCAACTCCTCAGCCGGTACTCTCTCCATGAATCCTCAGACTGAATGCCCCCCTCAGCCGAAAGGGCTCTAGTTCCTGTCTCCTCACACCTTCTATGCCTTTCTCCGACCAGTCATTTCACTTCATGTCTCAACCTTCCTAGTGCTGGGATTGATGACGTGTGTGCTTCCCAAATACTGGGGTTAAAGGTGTGTGCCACCACTGCCTGGCTCTGTTTCTCTCCTACACTGAATCTATCTCATGTTGCTCAGTGTGCCCTTGAACTCACAGAGATCCAGACAGATCTCTGCCTACTTAAAGGTGTGTGCCACCACTGCCTGGCCTCTATATTTAACTCTGTGGCTGGCTCTGTGCTCTGATCTTCAGACAAGCTTTATTTCTTAGATTACAAATATCACCATAATGGGGCACAGGGATGGTGTGATGTGCGTCCCGCTTCTGTGTTAGTGCTGAGGACTTCCTTTCCTCCTCCAAGAAGTACTGTACTCAGACTTGATACTGTCCAGGGCATTAGGAGGAGGAGTCTGAAACGTTTTGCAACAATGACGTGGACAGTAGACACGTGGGGACTTCCTGTCTGCTTAGCTGTGAACTCTGGCCTCCTTCTGCCATATCATTCCTAATACTTCACTCTTGGGTGTCTTGAAACAGAATGAACTGAAATGCCGTCGAGTCTGAACTTAGTGCTAAGCAACTCTCTTTCTCCTGGAATTTGTGAATACAGGGTGTGTTCAGTGCTCGAGGGGAGAAGATCCTCATGGCCGATGCTGATGGAGCCACACAGTTTCCAGATGTTGAGAAACTGGAAAAGGGGCTGCGTGATCTCCGGCCATGGCCTGTGAGTATAAGAACTCACTGCACGTGATAGTCAGGAGCACAGGGCTCAGAAGTGAAGTCAGAATTTACCTAAAGTTACAGGTTCTCACTAAGTAGACCAGGCTGGCCTTGAACCCCAGAGATCCACCTGTCTCTGCCTCCTACGTGCTGGGATTAATGGCATGTGCCACCACACCCAGCAGAATCCTCTTAATAAGCATGTCTGCAAGCTATTCGTATTCTGAACCCTTCAATAGACTTTACACATACTATAGTGTTATTTTTCAAAGTGTTTCTAAAAGTGAGACATTCACATTGAAAATGGATGTATTGATGTGTGATACTTAAATATTAAAAAGAATGATGGTGTTGCTTTTTCCTCAGGATCAAATGGCCGTCGCTTGTGGGTCTCTGGAGAAAGCTCATCTGGAGAAAGAATCGATTGCTCAGGTGAGGCTTCCCCGAGCTGCCATGGACGGTAGCTTGTTAACCTTTAACCCCCTTTTACGTACACATGCACATCTGACAAGATTCGGGTTCCTGTGTTTTCTCTCAGAAATGAGCTTCCATTAAATTTCATTGAATTTATGGAAGATTAGCTTAAGTGTACACAGGATGAGTGAGGCCCTTACCTTACAAGGTAAGTGTTCTCAGAACTTTTTCTAATATACAAAGATGATCATTTGATCAAGACAGACTTTTCTCAAGAAAAATTTATTTTTTAAGATTCTCTCTCTCTGTGTCTGTGTGTGTGTGTGTGTGTGTGTGTGTGTGTGTGTGTGTAAACATTCTAAACTCTGAAATATTTCTAGTCCTAAGTGTTTATGATAAGCTCTATTCAGAGTGTATTTTAAGTTTTGTTCAGAGTGTAAATGTTTGCTTCATGTCTCTAAAGAAACCATTTAACTGAAGAGTGTCAGGCTCATGACAATCCCTTTTAGAAAGATCCATGTCACCAAAGACTGCAGGTGAGGCTGCTCTTTTGTAGATCACACTAAAAAAGCCAAGCAACTCACAGGGCAAAACATTCCGGTGAGTTAGAAGTCACAGTCGGGGGTTTCTCTTTAAAATGGAGAGCTTGAGTGTGAAGTCCAGTAACCATTGTGTTCACAGAGGTTCTTCACCAAGAGCAGAGAGGAGCCAGTGTCGGCGGCGTGTGGCCGAATTACCTGGGGAGGGATTTAGAGTGTGTAACTGTAGCCAGTCCATCACCGAGTCAGACCCTAGGATGAGGCCACAGGTCACTCTTGTGCACTTTTCTCCTAGAACTATTAAAATAAAATGAATGTCTCCCTCCGTGATTCTGGAATGCGGTAGAAGGAGAGTTTAAATTCTATCAGGACAGGGACAGCAAAGTTGCAAACCCTCACAAGAGTGGAGAGCAGACCCTCCTTTGTTGAAGGCAGGGCAGCAGACTCCACTGGGAAGCAGAGAGACAGCTCTTGCAGCTGGGAGGGACTCCAGCTTGAGTTTCCCTAGACACTCGGTTTTCAGAAATAAGTAAGCCTTTTTACAATTTCTTATCTTTATTTTGTGTGTATGAACATTCTGCCTGTGTGCATGTCTGTGTCCTGCATGCGTGACTGGCTCCTACAAAAGAGGGCACTGGATCCCTGGAGCTGGAGTTGCACATATTGTGAACCACACTGCGGGTGCTGGGAACAGTACCCGGACTGCTGCAAACCAGCCACTGTCCTTAATTACTGAACCACCTCTCCAGCTCCAAAATAAACAATATTTGGTATCTACTTAGTAGTCTATGTCCCGTGCAGTTCTTACTAAGGAACTGCTATGGTGAAAAGAACATATGAAAAAATCAGTATGTGTATGTATACACAGGCGTATATGCATGCCCAGGTGTGAAGAACCAGGCATAGTCACTGTGACACTGGAGAAACAAAGCAAATGTTTGAAACTCCGCCCCTCCCCCCTGTACCTGCCCCATGGGGTTTTCTTCCCCCAAGTCCAAAAGAGATGCTACAAGTGGCTGGGATCTAATCTGAGGGATATTGAATGAATTTACATACACTGAGCTTTTTTAGTCCATTCACTTTATTCTTCTAAGTCAATCCTACCAGTGTCATGGGGTACTGGTCTGTATACACTTACAAGAAGCAATTCTTTGGCAATGCAATGTGAGGCTTGACGTTTTCGGGGGTCATAGAGGGAGTTGATAAGATCCATACATAGAGCAGTAATTGTCAGCTTTCATTTACAACCCAAAGGGGGAGTGACTAATGGAAGTTCTCTGGTAGGGTCAACTAAAGGCTAAAATCAATTAGCGAATCTAAAGAGGAGTTTATGTGCTCAGACTATATTCTTAGAAGTGGCTAGGTAAAAGGTTAGGAGTCTGTATGTTATGAGTAAAGTAAAATTGTCTTTTTCCCCCCCTCTGGTGCCGCTCTGTGGCACCATTTTCTGGCAGTGAGGGAAGTGTTCTAGGTTACTAGGCACATGCCCTGTGTAACAACATGTAGCATTAGGTTCATAAAAGCACTTTCACTCTGAGTCACAGCTAAAGGGAGGAATCTTTAGAACTAAGAATAGCACCTGGCCTATGGGATTAAAAAAGGAGGATTTAAGCTTAATTTGCATAAGAAACAAAGCTTGAGACCTATCACCCACCTGGCCTTGGCAGTTGTCTCATTGGGTCAGTGGAAATATTTACCTTATCTCAGTAACTAGCAGATGGCCAAACACCATCCTGGTAATTGCAAGCAGTCAATCTGTTAAATTAGGGTCTTGTGTTAATAAACCAGGGTGAAGGTAAGGAGTTAAGGATTTAAGGTTAGTGAAGTTAGCTTCTCTTATCTGTAGGTGAGATGAGCTCAGGACATACTAGTGCTCATCTATCTGCAGTCTGTCCTTAGATGTTTGGAATGTGTCTCAGTTGAAATACTTTTGTCTGGAAATGGCATTGGCCAGATGTCTGCTAATGAAGATGATTGCAGAAAGGCAGATTCTAAGTCTATGCTAGAATAAGAAGAACAAAGGCCTGATTATGGGGAAGGTGTTTTTGTGGTGATATTTTATTTGTGCTCTAACAAATAAAATTTATCTGGGGATCAGAGAACAGAACAGCCGCTAGATTAGACATAGATGCCAGACAGTGGTGGCACACATGCCTTTAATCCTGTCACTTAGGAGGCAGAGATCGATCTGGATCTCTGTAAATTTAAGGCCTCACTGGGAACAGAGCCAGGCGTGGTGGCACACACCTTTAATCCTAGCACTTGAGATTTCATGTCTTTGCTTGGGGAGGGCACACGCCTTTAATCCCAGGACGTGATGGCAGGAAGCACAAAGGTATATAAGCCATGAGGACCAGGAACTAGAGGCCTTTAAGCAGTCAGCTAAGACCCTTTCAGATGAGGACTCAGAGGCTTTCACCCTGAGGATTCGTGGAAATAGGATTGGCTGAGGAGTTGGCAAGGTGAGGTTGACTGTGACTCTTTCTGTTTCTCTGATCTTTCAGAATTTACCTTACTATTGGCTCTGTGGTTTTTATTAATAAGACATTCTAAAATTTGGCTTACAGATTTTGACTGTGTGACTGTTTTCAAACACAGCTGGGGGTGTTATCCAAATACCCCACTTGTACAGGGGAAGTTGTGCCCAATGAATGATCAACCACACTGTTAGAATCAATTGGGAAAAGATTCAATTGGGGCTGGGCGGTGGTGGTGCATGCCTTTAATCCCAGCACTTGGGAGGCAGAGGCAGGTGGATCTCTGTGAGTTCAAGGCCAGCCTGGGCTACAGAGTGAGTTCCAGGAAAGGCACAAAGCTACAGGAAACCCTGTCTCAAAAAAACAAACAAACAAAAAAAAAAAAAAAAAAAAAAGAATCAATTGGAAAGCTACAATAGCACACAAGAATTTCACTGCAGGGAACAGATAGTACATTCAAAAGCCAATATCATGAAAAATTTCTTGAGTTTTGGTGTAGCACAAATCTTCTTATATACTTTTCTGCTTCCTGCCATCACTTCCTGGGATTAAAGGAGTGTGTCACCATGCCTGGCTGTTTCCAGTGTGGCTTTCAAATCACAGAGATCCAAACGGATCTCTGCCTTTGGAATGCTAGGATTAAAGGTGTGCGTGCCAGGGCTGGAGAGGTGGCTCAGAGGTTAAGAGCAAGACTGCTCTTCCAGAGGTCCTGAGTTCAATTCCCAGGAACCACATGGTGGCTCACAACCATCTGTAATGAGATCTGGTGCCCTCTTCTGGCCTGCAGTCATACACGCTGTATACATAATAAATAAATAAATCTTGGGAAAAAAAAAAAAAAAGGCCACCATTTTCTGGCCTCTATTTTTTTGAGTGGGGGGGGGATGTTTCAAGACAGGGTGTCTCTGTGTAGCTTGCTCCTTTCCTGGAACTCACTCTATAGCCCAGGTTGGCCTCAAACTCACAGAGATCCACCTGCCATTTTTTGGCCTCTATATCTGGTGGCAGTTCTGTTCTCTGATCCCAGATAAGTTTATTAGGTTGCGTAATATATCGGGTAATACAATATCACCACATTTCCCCTTTTCTGTCTAAAATTTTAAAAAGCTTACAGCTAATACAATAAAAACTATATCCAATAAGTATATATAATATATACAGTCAAGAATTAGATTAACAATGTCCAGTCCATTAACATTTGACAAATTCAGATAAAAAAATTTTTCATTACTTATCCTATTTAAAACAAGTAGTTCCTTTTTAAAAGTAGATTCAATAACTGACCTTTTTTATCATATCCATATTCTCTCTTTTTTCTTTTCATAATAGATTCAATAATCTACCTTTTGTCACTTTTACATCTTTCCCTTTTTCTTTTTAGAGAAGATTCAATGATCTACCCATTTATTGTATTGTTTCTTTATCTTTTTTCTCAGAGTGGATTCAATGATCTACCTCATATCTATATTCCCTTTTTTCTTTTTCTTTTTTTTAACAAAAACTCTGAATCTAATCTCCTTGTTCAGCTTTTCTCCTGACCATTAACAATTAACAACTTGTAACTAACCATTGTAAACAATGACAATATCCATAATTCGAACGACCAAAAACCACCCATCCCACCTTTTGGGAATGTGGGCATTGTGTTCTTAAAATTGCTTCCTGCTGGTTATGGGCAATGGCATCTTTATTCTAAAAAGAAAAATTTTGGGTTAATCATCAAATTCTAGGAAAGGCAGCTGTATCATTTGTTGTCCATACCTGCATAATGCCAAAGTTCCGGGCTTACTCAAGTCCTTGTTCAAGTAGTCTGTAAAACTGGATCATCTCAGCCAGCCATCTCAAAATTGCTCTGAGCAGTTTGTAGTTCAAAGCTGATCTGTAGATGATGTTTGTCAGCTTAGTGGCATTATTATTGTTGTCCACATGGAATCATCTTTCCGGAGACTTCTAATTTGATGTTAGGCCTGGTTGTGATTTCCTGCAGAAAACTGATAAAGACTCGAACACAAAAACACGTATAGACAGCTAACTGAAGCCTTTTTTTCTAGAATTAGTTAGTACTCTATATGACCATTAATATCTTAACAAAGTTTAAAATATATATATTAATCTTGTAAATTTTGATATAAAATTCATACTTTAAGAAAAATTTACAGAATCAAAATAGAATCAAAGAATTGAGATTAGAAGTAATAGAACAGTCCCTTAATTTTTGTTTTGTTTTGTTTTTTTCCTGTCCCAACCAGAAGATGGCTCGCTCTTCTGGCATGATACAGGAAGTTTGCATTTTCCTTTTAACAACATGCTTGGGTTTCAAGGAGAGAGCCATTCTCCAACTCCAAAGCCAGCTTTAATTTTTAATTGAACTGGGACTACAAGAAGACCATTTGTGTTAAATTGTCTTTAGAGAAGAGCAGAAATAACATTTAGGAAGACTTATGAAATTTTATAGATGATATACCAATAAGCCAATTTACTCTTTTTCTTGGGACATTTTTTCGAGATGATTTGTCATTTTTCTTCAGATGTCTCATTTGTCCAGTGTTCTTCAGATTCCTTAGCCTTCATTCTCCTAAAAGACAAAAACAAAAACCTTTCCCCAAGACTAACTTTGTGGAGGTTCCCTTTTGGCAAGTTATAGCTGATTAAAGAAAAGGCATGTGTTAATGGTGTAAGTTAGTTTAGATTGGACGGTCATGGAGGATCAGAGTTTTGTCTTCCCTCCGGCAGAGCCCTCCCTGGGCTATACCAGGTTTAAGCCTTATTAGTGCCAGCTGAATTCCTACCTCATGTTTCTGTGCTTGCAGCACAAACTAATCTCAAACTTGAGGACTATGTCTCATTATAAAGTAAAGCCATTTGGATAGTATGTATCAATAGTTGATTAGGTAAATAGACATTAACTAGACCAGAGTGCCCAGGAACATACCTGGAGAAAATATTTTCTTCACCCAAAATAAACCTCCTGAAAACATACATACAAACCAAGCACACTATATTATGAATACATATAAAGATGTAACAACAACTAATAAAAAAAGAGGCCATGACTTTGAAAGAGAGCAAGAAGGAGGGATATACTGGTGGATTATAGAAAGGACGGGAAGGAGTAATGATTGATGGATTATATTATAGTCTTAAAAATAAAAGACTAAATATTATGCTGGATATTATTTTTACTTCAGTAAAAGAACAGAGAAATTGTTCGCATTCTCCCTTATGTCAACCAACACAGCTTTTAATTTTATGTAACAGGGAAATTATAAACATTCTGAAAAGTTACAGTGGAGTCTTCATCAGTGAACAGTGTCAATCCATATAGCGTCAAAACTAGGACTTGCAAGATGCCTCAACAAATGAAGGCACCTGCTGCCAGGCCTGCAGTCCTGAGTTCTAGCCCTAGGAACCCTAGGGAGAGGGACAGAAATGACTCCTGCAAGTTGTCCTCTGACCAACAAAAAGAATGTTGGCACACATGTCACTGCCCCCCCCAATCAGTCACTCATTGGAAAAAATATAATATGATAAAATGAAGTCATTCCTAAAAATTTATAATTGAACTAAAAACAAATAAGTAAGCAAACCTTCCCCAGAAATATAAACACATGTTTGGTCCCTGATTCCATGCTTTATCCTGAGTATTCAAACCCCTCCTCCATGTTTTAAGACTCATTTCTGAAACACACCCAGTTGCATGGGCCTTAAGTCAAGGGGAAGTGTCATAGGAATGTCTAGGGGGAGATTTTGTACCATCTCTAATATGGTGTCTTGTCATTTCTCTGTATTCACCAGCATCTTGTCACAAAATTGAAGGAGATAACAGAAGATGAAAAGATTATCCTATGCTCAAGAATTGGTAGGATTAATACAGTAAAAATGAAGAGCCTACAAAATATCATTTTGAGTTGGGCGGTGGTAGCACAGGCCTTTAATCCCAGCACTCAGGACACTCAGGAGGCAGAGCCAGGCAGATCTCTGTGAGTTTGAGGCCAGCCTGGGCTACCAAGTGAGTTCCAGAAAAAGGCACAAAGCTACACAGAAAAACCCTGTCTCAAAAAACATATATATATTTTTTCTCCTAGTCCACCATGTTGGTTCATTCTTGAGCCAAGTACTTTGCTTTGCCAAGTACTGTCTTCAATGCTGCTCAGGGTTCTGTCTATTGATTAGTGAATCCGGGGTCATGACAATGATCTCTCATAATACATGACAGTTATCAGAATTGTCATTTAGTTGCCCAATGCACATCAGTATGTCATGGCTCTGGAGCTCAAATGGACTGTAATTTGGGTGGCCAGTGTCTGCATTCCTACTTTTTCTATACATGCCCTTTTATTAAACAGATATTCTTGAATTTTACACTAATATAACTTCTGAGATTAGCTAATATCTGAGAATTTATTCATTTTTTAAGCAAGTAGTTAGTGAAAATAAATGCAAAGTTGGATGGATTGCTATTTACACAATACCTTAAATACCAGTTGTGCTGAAGATTGTTACTTATGACTCAAAAGAGCTAATTTTCCTATCTATAAAATTAGGTTAAAAACTTACCAAATGAAATGTTCAATGAAAAGTACTTAACAATGGACTCACACTTGAGAAAAGATGTAATCAGTGGAAGAACTAAATGCCAGTCTGCAGTGGTACACAAGTGTGAGTATAGATGATGATGATGATGATGATGGTAATGGTGGTGGTGATGATGGTGGTGATAATGATGATGATGATTTTGATAATTGTGATGATAATGGGAATCTTGATTTAACAATTCGAGGCTCATTTTCTGAGAATATCTCTGAATATCTGGAGATTTCAAAGCCCTGCTTATTCTGCAGCATTTCCTGCTCTTGGAAACAGTAGCTGGCCCCTCCCTGCTGTTGGAGACACTGGCTCTCCAATCCCTGTTGGTAGTGTTTCTCTTTTCTGGCGACAGAACACTAAGAACTCTTTGTGTTTGTATCTCTACAGCCATGTGCTCCTTGTTCAACCTCTGAGCTTGTCTGCTTTGTAATTTTCAGATCCACGGGCTCTATCAGTTACATTTATCTTCACGCTTGTGTGATTACCATGCACTGACTTTCAAAGGGGTAAAAAGTATCTGGCAAAAGTGGTATCTTTGAGTATCTCAGGGTAAATTCTGTGAAATAATTAGTGGTGATCTTTCAAAAACTATTAAATTACACCTACTTGAAGTTGTAAGGAGGCTGGAGATATTAATAATACAAATTAGTACTCGTATTAACTATTTGAAACTTGGAGCTCATAGACTGGAAATACTTCCCTCATGAACTCATTCAAGCATAAAATATAAGATTGTCTTCAGTTAAGAATACCAGGATATGCTGGGCAGTGGTGGCGCATGCCTTTAATCTCAGCACTTGGGAGGCAGAGCCAGGCAGATCTCTGTGAGTTCAAGGCCAACCTGGGCTACAGAGTGAGTTCCAGGAAAGGCACAAAGCTACACAGAGAAACCCTGTCTTGAAAAAAAAATACCAGGATATTACTTTTGCAAACAGTGTTGTGAAAGCTACTAAACTAAGTATGAAACTTGAAGGGATTATAGATAAATGCAGTCTGAGAAATCTGTTCATGTGATGGGAGTTCAGCAGAAAAGACTAATAAAGTGATTCTAGTGGCACCCCCACATAACTGCAGGTCCCTGAGTAACTGAAGGAGAGGAGAAGACTGCCAGACAGCATCCTCCAAAGACTATGGAGAATCGTGAAACAGACACATGGAGCCTAAGCAATCAAGTTATTGGATGACATTTACTATAACAGTAAAGAATATGTAATATACAGCTTAAAATATAGCAAGTGAAACTATTTATAACAAATATGATAAAATAGAATAACAGAAGGAATGTCATATAATGTTTTCTGAACTATGAGTAAGTGGGAGGTAGAAGGAAACACTCAAATGGAATGAGTTGGAACCTGAGAAGTTCTTACTCAAGGCTAAAGTCCGTACTCTAAAAGCATCACTCTGGGTTTCTCCACTGGCTGATGGTGGCATGCTCAATATCTTTTAAAGGAATTCTCATTTTTGGACAAAACAAGAATATTCAAACAAATTCTGTTAAATGCTGTAAATGTCTTCTAAAACTAGTTTTCAGTGGAATAATATAGAAAGTGAAGGAAGTAGCCAAATGAAGTTCTGGGGACTCATGTCTCCAGTTACTGAGAAAATCATGGGCGGGAAGATAGCTTGGCCAATCCAGAAGCTGACTCAGTCATCCTCCTCCAGTTGTTGGTTCTGCAGAATACTATGACCTTCGATGGTACTGGATGTGGAAGTTGTTCCATTGCTCACATACAGTGTCACCTTGATACAAACATTGTTAGGTTGTAGATTCACATCAATTCAGATAAAATGAGTTTTTCTGTATAGTTCAAGTCAATGAGATAAATATTACCAAGCCAAGAAAATCAACTATGAACCTCATCTCAACTCTATACAGTGAATGACTTGTGTTAACAATCTACCTGATTTTGAATGGTGGTAACTATTGATTCTGGTAAATTTAGCCTCTTGATCATTCTTCACATATTTATTGTATTGAATTCTGTGTCATTTAATATTTATACCAATGCTAAGTATTTGATAAGATTTATCTCTGTTATAAAATCAAACCAACAATATTGTTTTTGCACAAGGATAGCACAGTTTATAGGCAGTAGCAGAGGGCTTTATCTTCCAGGATGTATGACAGATTTTAAACAAATTATTGTAAATGATCTTTTCAAAACTAATAATTTCAATATCCAAGATATCCTGCATGACTCATGGACCATGGTGAAGAAAGGTGAGAAATATAGCAAGCAATATTCTGGGGTCCTTACCACGGCTAAATAGGAGTTCATGTGTCACATATTCACATATTTATATATAGATGCATGTATGTGTGTATATAAGTACGCATATATTTATATGTGTGTATAAGTATGTATATATGCATATATATGTATATAATTCAGTTAAAGTGTAATTTAAAAAACTTTCCACATGCTGTGATATCATGATGTGCTGAGATGTCATTTACAACTTTATGAAATCAAGGAATGGTATCACCCTACCATTCATTTGATGAAGATTTTTTTGTGGGGGAGGTTGAGACAGGGTTTCTCTGTGTAGCTTTGTGCCTTTCCTGGATTTCTCTCTGTAGGCCAGGCTGGCCTTGAACTCACAACGATCTGCCTGCCTCTGCCTCCCAAGTGCTGGGATTAAGGGCGTGCGCTACAACCACCTGGCTCATTTGATGAAGATTTAAAACTTTCCGTTACATGCAGGTCAGTCCTCCTGAGGAGGAGCAGATGGACTCTTAAATACTTTATCATTACCATTAGGTCCTTTCACAGGACAGCCACTGTGGTCATCACTGGCATCCTTCAGTCATCATACTCACCATTATACAAGGAATCTGAAGATATTTCTATGTCATCACAACTCTTTCCAATGTCATCATGAAATACAGTGGTATCTTCTCCAAATATCTCTTGAAAATTCTCAATAAGAACTTCTACAATGGAGATCTGTAACACCACAAGGCAAAAACAGGATCCTCTGTCATTCCACATAGTTTACAATCAAATTTGACATCAGAGTCTTGAAATGAAGAAAAACTTGAAACCCAGAATTATAAGGAGAATAGCAGTTGCTACAAAGATATAAACCCATGAAACAACTAAGAACATAATTATAAAATCAGTACAATGCATTATTATAAAATAGGAAAGGCTTCAATATTTCAATATCACTGCAATGACTAATATTTTATGTTTCCTTCTTTTTTTTTAAAAGATTTATTTATTATGTATACAGAAGGTATGACTGCAGGCCAGAAGAGGGCACCAGATCTCATTGCATGTGGTTGTGATCCACCATATTGGTGCTGGGAATTGAACTCAGGACCTCTAGAAGAGCAGTCAGTGCTGTTAACCTCTGAGCCATCCTCTCCAGCCCTTATGTTTCCTTCTTAATGGTATGTATGTGTGTGCACATGCATGCAAGAGTATGTGTGAGTGTGTATGTGCATGTGCGTGTGCGTGTGCGTGTGCGTGTGTGTGTGTGTGTGTGTGTTTGTAGTTATATGCCCTTGTGAGTACTTGTGGCCATGGAAACTACAAAAGGTGGTTAGATGCTTGAGGATGCGATTTGAGGCAGTTGAAGAGTAACAGACTTGGGTGATAGAAACCCAACTCAGGTTCCCTGCAAGAATCCTATTAACACCTGAGACATGTATCTCTCCCCCTGGAAATTTCTTACTGTTAACCTGACTAAATTGTGATTTACCTTACACACACACACACATCCTCCAGGTATGTCTGTGTGTATTTCCAGACAGCCTTAAATGAGGAGGTAAGTCTTCCCAAATCCATTGATGCATGTCTCAGATTGGCTAAAAAAAATTACATAATGCTGAAATCACCTAAGCACTGGCTTTCATTTCCTTTTTGCAAACACACTGCATTGTCCAAGGTCTCTATCTGGAATGGAGATTCCAGGGTCTTTGCATCTTACTAAAATGTTTTGTTAAAATTTCATACATATTGCAAAGAAAAAGAAACTACTAGAAAGCAATCAGACATTTCAGAACTAATATGCTGCCAAGAGGAACTGGGAATGAATTGAATTAGTGACTTTACAGGTATGGTAATTATCCCTTGGTTTTGGTTGTTTATTTGTTTGTTTTGAGATGAAAAGGAGGAGTTTGGTTGCAATGGCTTGAATGGGATGGCCCTCTAAGTTCAGGCATCTCAAAACTTGATATCCTCTTTTTGACACCATTTGGGTGGTTTGGGTGATTTGGGTTCCTGGAGGAAGCATGTCATTGGTTGGAATTTAGGGTTTCAAAAGCCCTGAGCATTTCCAGTGCACTCTCTCTACTTCATGTTTGCTGTCCAAGATAAGAGCCTTCAACTCTGAGCTTCCTGTTTGAGTTGCCCTGTCTGCCTGTGGCCATGCTCCTCTGCTACAATTGAGAGGATTCTAATCTTGAGGCCTCATTTAAACACTTGCTTCTAGAAGTTGCCTTGGTCTTGGTTTTATGACAAAGCAATAGAAAGTAACTAAGAGAAGAAGTTGGTTTCAGGGATATCAAATCATGAAGAGATATCTGAGAAGAGGGAATCTGAATTGAGAAGATGCCTCCATAGATTGGCCTATAGTGTTGGGAAGTCTATGGGACATTGTCCTGATTAACAAATGAATTTCTAGGGCCAAGATGGCCAGGATGGTGCCATCCCTGAGCTATTGACCCTGGGTTATATGAGAAAGAGAAATAGGTGCAAGGCAGTAAGCAGAGCTCCAACATGCCTTCTGCCTCAGCTCTAGCCTCCAGGGTCCTGCTCTGCTTCAGTGGGGGTCCTGCCATCTCTCAGTAATTGACTGCTAACTAGAAGTAGATCATGGAGGGAATCCTTTCCTCCATAAGTTTATTTTTGTCAGTGTTTCATCACAGCAATAGTCACAAAGTAAGGCACTTGCTAAGTTGAACAATACTGAAAATTGTCTTATGATTGAGATGGTGGAGTTAAGTCAACTTTACTAATCACTTATATTCCCGCCCAGGATGCAACTAACTTTATGTTTGACCAGTCTTGCACAAGATAGGAAAGAAGTGATTATCAGGAAGATCACACTCAGATGATTGCTGTATTTCATATGCAAATAGTTCAGAATGGTTTTGCTTTTTGTTTTCATAACTGAAAGTATAAAGGAACATATATGAATAGAATTGTCCGTAATGAAGGAAGCATTAGTAATTGTTATGAGTAAAAATAACATATTTTATTGCTCCATTTGAATTGAACATGCAGCTTGATATAGGCTTGAATTTTATCTTGCCAGTAGATTGGTAGTTGAATAGTTTAAAGGGGGAGATGGATTTACATAGCCCAAGCTAACTAGAGTCCTAGATTAGTAAACTATTCCTCATGCTATACCACCCCATTGTGAGTCACATGACTATGACTTCCCTCCTATGGGTCTTATTCCTGGAATCTTCTAGCTGAAATATACTCTTGCTCCCTTAAAAAGCTTTTGTCTGTCATTTTGACACAAAACAAGAGAAATTGACAAAAAAGTCTGCATTTGTACATTAAGGGTTTACTACTTATTTTTGATTTTATCAGTTTTCTGAATTTAGTCCAAAATGTTTTGATCATATTCAACTCCCATATATCTATTCCTACTGCACTTTGTACCCCTCCTTTGTTTAAACCCATCATGTCCCATTTGTTAGTTACAGATTTCCTCGGGAGATTTATCTATTAATGGCGTACTCTTTCAGGCTCTTCTACTGGGAATTACGTTTTAACAGATAAGCCAAACTGTGAGGCAAGTGGATCATGCAGCTGTGACGTCAGAGGGAATATAAGACCCCGTCTTTCTCTCTGGCTGTCTCTCCTGCTTTTTCCCTAATAGATGAGTATGTTCTCTCAAGAATTTCTCCCCCCCCCCCACTACCACATGAAGTATTACTCTCAGGCTCTAAATAGAGAAAGCATATCAATGATAATCTGAATCATCAATAATACAAGTAAACATAACTGTTGTGTGGAGCACTGGTTCAGAATTTATGACCACTGGCCACTGTCTCAAACTAATATTCAGGACCGTGGACAAACATGGAAATTATATAGACTTGGACAAATCCCAAGTCTGCTTGTACCTTTAATGGGCTATGAGTGCACAGGACTGCCTTGGTAGTTACTGATCTTCACTTTCTTCCCCATGGTGTGGTCCCAGCTTTCTGGCAATGAGAGCAAGTCACACCTGGCAATCTCTGGGTTCAAGGAGGGATCAAGCGGTACCTTTGCCTGATATACTAAGCTTGCCTACTCTCAGGGCATTATCTCTCCCCTGGATGTCTGGGGCCACAGGTCTAGAGTCTACAGAGAGGTGAACTCAGAACAAACCCCAGTGAAAATAAACTAATGATGTTTGCTCTAGAGCCACTGCTTATAGACAGCTCCATGGCAAGTTCAATGTGGTAGACCCTTTATGAGTAGGTTAGGCTAATTCTTGATTATCTGACATGGGATTGGAATGGCAACATCTGGTAAATGTGAAAGTACTTGTTTATTTTTTTTTTTTTGGTAGATATTTCTTGTATGTACTTGACAGAGGGCAATATCCAACTCTTTGTGAACCTATTACAGGTCATTCATTGGTGGTCTAGTCATTTTGAATGTATATATATATATATATATATATATATATATATATATATATATTCAAATATATATATTTGGTAAGCAGGATTTAAGATGAGATTTGTAAATCATACTTTTCTCACTATTGCTATTTGTTTTGTTATTTCCTCACATTGTGTGGTCAGAGGTGAAATTAATGGAGTCCTTTGCAATGGCAAACCAAAGCACACCTACCTAACATATGGGGAAGTTATCTTCTAACAGAAGGCTCTTCAACTGTGTCTTTGTGATAAATCCTTTAGCTTGTCATACTTTTATCTACCAGGCCCCTTATCCTTAGGTCATTGTGTGAAGGAAACTATCATCATCAGTTTATCTCAAGGAAGGAAAGTACTTATGCATCTCTAGAGGGATGCTGAGTGTGGAGGATGCTAAACTTTCTTCACCTTTAAGACGGATGCAACAACAAGGACAGATTCCTCAGTCAAGTGGACTTCCTCCTCCTCCTCAAGCTGTCAGGTGGACTTCCTCCCCATCATCAAGCTTTTTCTTTAAGTTCGGAAGGATTGGTTGGCTATTGTTCTGAAGATTTCTTCCGTATGTAGTCCCTTTTCCTCGATAATAGAGCACATGTCCTGTGTGAGGTAAAGAAAACCTTCTGTTACTATAGATCCACACTTTTGAAGCACCAGCGTGTCTCTTTCTGAGAACAAGGGCAGGCACCAGTGCAGAGCTACACCTGGGAGCAAGGAAGATTCTGAAATTTTCTTTCATTTTTTTGCTTCTTTTTATAGCTTCGAGATCTATCTTCTCCCCTAATTACTTTTTCCTAATTTGGGGTTTTGTTGGAATCAGTTACGGAAGCAGTTATTCCTCGGCATTGAATCACACTTTGTTCCCCACGCGCTTGGGTGAACGGTCCCGTCTTACTTTTGCCTTCTCTATGAGCACCTTTCCCAAGCCTGCCATTTCAGTTTCTATTGGTATATTTCCCTTCCAGTGTTCCAACCGTCCTGTCTGTCCTGGGCTCTGTTATGAGTCTTAAATTCTGTGTTTTAAAGAAAGCTATATCTCATTACCCTTCCTTTGACAGACTTTCATTTCCTTCATCTGTGACTTTTCAACTATCAATGTCATGAGATGCTGTCACAGTCAAGAACCCAAGGGAACATCAATTCATCTTCCATGATTTCAGTATGTAAAAATGACTACCATACATAACCTTTACTGAATATCTTCTCTATTATCAAATTTGGGATGATTATAGTCACAGTTACCAAAACATTTTGTAAAATACACAAGGTATGGGCCGTAATTATCATGTCTCCAACACGATAAACTTGTTCAGCTGCAGCATAAATTCCTGACACTGAGTATAATGCTAAAATGGATGCTGCACAATAAATATGTATTTTCAGTGGCAATTTAGTAATATTTAAAATAGCTCATATCATATTTGGCAGCTTGTAAATACATTCTACTAGGATAAAACGGTTAATATATAGCACATAACAATGCTTATATATAACTCCTTTAAAATATAAAACATGATACTCTAGATATTTTATATTATAAGATGGAATAATCTCAGACAGTGATATTGAGGAAGACCCCAGAGTAATATGCAGTCATGAAAGAAGATGGAAGAGTTGAAGTTTGGGGACTCAGAGGGTCTCACCCATAGACCTATTTCCTCTAACAAACTGGTTGGTTTGGGTCTTTGTGGAAAAGAGTGGAAGACACGAAATACTGTAGGTTTTGTTATTATGCTTTTGTTTTATTTTGTTTTTTCAGTTTCCTTGAATTATATGACTCTAACTTCAGCGCTATTAATTCTTTGAGGCACTTTATTAAAAATATCTCACCCTCTGGACAGGTTATCTAAATATTCATCAATTTTACAACTCACTGAAGACAGAGGTTTCCAGAAAATATGTTGAAAAGGAGAGCTGTAGAAACCCAAAATGAAACTCACCAGTATTGGAGTAAACAGATTGCCATCTTCACACTCAGGAGAGACATCCCGAAGAGTTGTCTTTTGATTGGTGGTGGTGAAGGGGTGTCAGAATTTCCAATGAGTTGGTCCTCATTTGGTGCTGGTGGGGTGTCAGAATTTCTCACAAGGTTTTCCTCTTTGGTGTTCGTGGGGTGTCAGAGTTTCCAACCAGATTTTCCTTGTTTTTTGCTGGTGGGGTGTGATAATTTCCATAAAAGTGTTCCTTATTTGGTGCTGGTGGGGTGTAAGAATTTCCAACAGGATTTTCCTCCTTTGGTGCTGGTGAGGTATGACAATTTCCAACCAGGTGTTCCTGGTCTGGTGCAGGTGGCGTGTCATAATTTCCCACCTGGTTTTCATCTTTGGTGCTGGTAGGGTACAGGAATTTCCAGCCAGATGTTCCTCCTTTGGTGCTGGTGGGATGTGATAATTTCCAAGGTGATGTTCTTCATTTGGTGCTGGTGAGGTGTGAGAATTTCCAACCAGATATTCCTCCTGTGTTGCTGGTGGTTGTGATATTTTCAAACCAGGTGTTCCTTATTTGGTGCTGGTGGGTTGTGAGAATTTCTAACCAGTATTTCCTTCATTGGTACTGGTGGGATGTAAGAATTTCCAATGAGGTGTTCCTTGTTTGGTGCTGGTGTGTTATCAGAATTTCCTACCAGGTTTTCCTTGTTTGGTCCTGGTGGGGTATAAAAATTTCCAGTGGGTTGTTTTTCTTTGGTACTGGTGGGGTTAAGCACATGTTGTCTTGGCTGGTATCAGAGCCTCATGTAATCATAGGATTTAAAATGATGTTTTGATTTGTTTCTCAGAATGTAAAAAAGAAAGGAGATCACTGTATGTTGTAATTCAACTCACTTAGCCCTCACATGCCTTCTTCATTTTACACCTTACACACCATCTGCATAAACATAATACCCAGAAAATCACAAATATTATGGCATTTATAATAATGAGTCTGCATTATGAGGGACATGATATCCATTGGTATATGACCCACACTTGTAGGTACAATCAGTAAATTCTGGTGTTTGTTTTGGACACTATGTATATTAGTATTAGGTCAAGCAGTGATGTAGTATACAATCTGAGTCCTCCTGTGTGAATTCTTGACTGAACAACATTGGCTACTATAATTTAAGCACAGTATCTGCACTTCATCACATATCTTGCCTGACTGCATCTCTCTGACAGCCTTTAGCTTCCCCCCTTGAACTATGAGATCAAATCTGAGATCATAGCATAATTCTTCCCTATGGGTATATTATGTTATATGAAGACTTCCAAAAGAGACAGGCATGATGGTGCACACCTTTAATCCCAGTTTTCAGGAGATAGAGTCAAGAAGATCTCTGTGAGTTTATGACCACCCTGCTGTACAAAGCTAGTTCCAAGACAGTCAGGGCTGTTAAAGAGAGAAACCCTGACTGGAAAAATTGAGTGGCTATTCTGAGTATTATAAAAATCACTCAGGAGTCAAGATATTGAGGTAAGTGACATTTCTCCATATATTCTTAATTAATTGTATACTTGGCACTGCTAGGATTTACTTCTTACATGATTCAGGACCACTGTGAAGAAGGAACGACAATTTACAGGCAGTTTCTGACAACAGGAAAGCGCCTGTAATGTACAGGTGAAGTTTCACTTCCAAATGGTTTTAGTACACTCCCAATGGCTGTTTGTTGTAAATGATGTTTTCAGGTGCCATGAGTCTAACTCGTAGGTTAAGCTAATAGAGCATCTATACTTACCTACAATTCCCTCACTGTGGAGAGGAACAGTTGGACTTCTGGGCACTGCATCATTGCCTGTGGGGCATGTCCTCCCAGTGGGACAGGGGCTTCTTCTTACTCCTTTCCCTCTGTCTCAACACTGTCAGTGGTTGGAGTGTTCAGGAAATTATAAGCCTTCTCCCCATCAGAGCAAATCAATGAGCTATATAATGAGCTCTCATAAATGAGCTCTTCTCCAAACATTTTTGGATAATTCTCAATAAGGAATTTTACAAGAGAAATCTGTGACAAAACAAGGCGAACACAAAAGGTCTCTGTCATTTTGCATAGTTGTAAATCACATTTGATATATGAGCCTTGAGGCTAAATGTATGTAGTTCAAAATTCAGAGAAAAAGTCAGCTTCTATAAAATATAGGGAAGTTTTCTGTTAGGCATTTGAAAGAAGATTTTTGATATCAGATGATAGTGTGATCATCACAGTGCACTACTATGTAAGAGAATGATTTCTAGTGCTCCCAATGTGATGGCTAATATATACTGTTAACTTGAATAACTTTTGTTCCATTTGTGGCAGACATGGCTGAGCATGTTTGTTAAGATGCTTACAGAAAGCTACAGTTAAGAAGGAAAGACTACCCCTGAATATGGGCTCCATCCTATTGAAAGTTCCCATTGGGTGACTAAAAAGGAAAAGACAGGCAAAGCCAACTGAGCATCAGCATTCATGTGTCTCTGATTGCTCAATGCAGATCCCATGTTAACAGCTTGGCCCATGGGTTCATTATTTTGGGAGATATTTGAAGTAAGGCCTATTTGGAGGGAACTGGATAATTGTGGATCTGCAATGACAGGTTGTGTGGAACTCTAGCTTTCTCTTCCATTCGTTGATTCTACATGATATGAGGGAAAGATGTCCTGAGTCAGACCCTCCCGTGATGTACTTCTTACAGGCCCAAGAGCAATTGCTCAATTAATACTTAATCAGAAACTCAAACACTGAGAGAGTCCAAATAACCATTTGGTCTTTATACTGAATAAATTCTGGTGCTTTATTATAGTACTTGAAATGTGCCTGCCATAGAAAAGTGTCTCTAATCCTACCATAATCAGCAGCAAGAGGCCAAGGATATATTTAATCACACTAACCAGGCCTCAGAACAAAATATCTGATAAGACAATCCATATTGCCTTTGTTTAGTTGGGAAACTACCTTGAAAACAAGTAGAAATTCACACATCCTTCAATGATGACATCAAGGGTTCAGTTTTTCTTATCATTTTTCTTACCATGTTTTCTTATCATTTCACAATACTAGCTCTCAGTGGGTTAGTCTAACAATATTCTAAATTGCAATCGACAAAGGACTGAGTCACTGAGCTCAAATACCCATTTAAACTCTACTAACTCAAAATCCATAAGCGATTCTTCCCCTCCAGGATAATCTTGTATTCCTGTCTCATTGTGAAGACTTGTTTACTCTAGGCATAAAATATATGTCTCATTACCTTTTGGGAGTTATCTGCCAATCCTGAGTTGCAGGAACTAGGCAGGCATAAAATGCTCAGGGCTATGCAAATGGCTAAATTAGAAGATGTCATGTGGTTGACTTCAGAGTTTCTCTCAATTTTGTAGAATATTCCGAAAAGTTGTTTCAAAAGAATGACATTCAGTTGGGGTAGTTGCTCTAAAAACTGAAAACAGAGACAAGTTATTTTAAAACAATAAATTTTACTCATGAAATTGTAAATATGAAGAAAGGGAACCAGTAATTGTATCTTATTCATGGTCCTCTGAGAATAAAATGAGTAATATGTCCTATAAATATTGCTTGAAATATCTCCCCAAAGTCAGAAAAAAGGCATAAATATAATTGATATGTATGTTACATAAATGCTGAGATTAAAAGTGTGGGCCACTGTGACTCCCCAAGTCATACTTCTCCATTCAAAAATGTCCTCTATGTTTGTGAACAATTGAAACCTTTTGTTGTCAGTCAATATGTTTAGTAAATGATTCTGTGGTACATGATCTAATGTGTCTAAGCAAACATTAGTCCTCTTTTTGTTGGTGTTGCTCAAGAAATTAGTGAATCATTACCTCTGCACTGCGGCTACTTTCTTATCTTCATACACTTGGTTGAGGACACCAAGCCATTCATCATATAGTCTAGATGTCAGCACACTTCCTGGTATATTTCTTAGAAACTCCTGACATACATAGAAAACATTTTTTTTGTAGAAAATATAATTACAGGAATTGCTAAAAATACTTCCAAATGTAAAATTCAGTTTAGTTACAACTTTTTTCATAGTTCCCACCATGTCCCCTAGTTAGAACCTAGTCTTACATGTAGATTCATTAAATTTTGTCCATCAAAACTAGAAACCTAAGAGCAGATTTTGGGTAGAGCAATCTAGCACACAATGAAGAGATCAATACCTCATTTCAAATTCTATTTTTTTAAATTTATTTATTATATATACAGTGTTCTGCCTGCATGCATCCCTGCAGGCCAGAAGAGGGCACCAGATCTCATTACAAATGTTAGTGAGCCACCAAGTGGTTGCTGGGAATTTAACTCAGGACCTTTGGAAGAGCAGCTTCAAATTCTATTTTTAAATGGCAAATATACATGTTATGGTGATTTCTTCACAATCAAGGGCTTTTTGCCTTTCACTCTGAAACAACTGATCTAACTGCATAGACCCATGAGCTCATCAGCAAAGGATGAGTGATCCTGGACTTTCTTTCAAGTGCTGTGTTCTGAGGAAAAAAAAATGCTTCTAGTAACGTTGTGGAATATTATATTAATGTGTGTTACTTTTGTTTATATTGCATTTGTTTAATCATGTAGCTGTGTTATTGTGCCTGTCTAAAATACCTGGTGGTCTAATATAGTGCCGAACTGCCAGTGGCAAGGCAGGAAAGAAAAATAGTTGGGGCTATCAGGCAGAGAGAATAAATAGAAGGAGAAATCTGGGAAGGGGAGGTCAAAGAGCCAGAGGAGGGGGAAGATTCCAGGGGCCAGGCACCCAGCTACACAACAAGCTACAAAATAAGAGTGAAAGTAAATATGCAGAAGCAAGAAGGAAAAAGTTCAGAGGCAAAAGGTAGGTGGGATAAGAAAAAGATAAGAAGAGCTGGCAAGAAAGAAGCCAAGCTAAGGCCGGGTATTTATAATTAAGAATAAGCCTCTGTGTGTGATTTGAGAGCTGGGCCCCTCAAAAGAACAAAACCAACAACATTTTGGTGCACAATGTGGGGCTCAAATCCATGACCCTGAGATTAACAGTGTCATGCTCTACAGAAGGAGCTAGCTAGATGGGCATTTATAATTAAGACTAAGCCTTCGTGTATGATTTATTTGGGAGCTGGGTAGCAGAATCCCCAAAAGAGAAAAAAACAAAAAATGACATTTTGACATACCAATATAAGGCTTGATATTCCATAGGGCCTGAGAATGCTTGGGGCAAAAAAAGGGATATAGCTTCTTTTAAGAGTTTATCCCAAATGAGTATTCAGAGATGGGTAATACCTGGGGGGCACTCACCAACCTAAGACAGAACGCCTGTGTGGCCTGGACAGGTGTCTCCATGATGGGTAAAGTGACCTGCTGACGTCCCATGCAACCTAAGTTAGAAGCTCATTTTTTAGTAAAGAGGGGGGGAAACCTGTAGGTCCCTGGCCCCCGTTTTTGGGTAACTGTTGCCTTGCTTGCTGACCTTGACCTTGATATCCTACCTATGCTAATTCCCTGTGAGATTCCACCCTCCTGAATGCTTAAAGGAAGCTCCTCGGCTGTGAATCCAGAATATTGGGTGTTAACTGCTTAGATGCAAGATTGTAAAACATCAGGAGTGGGGGTGGGGATTTAGCTCAATGGTAGAGTGCACAAGGCCTGGGGTTCAATCCTCAGCTCAAAAAACAAAACAAAACAAAACACATCAGAAGCGAACTGCTGTAAGTCTGTATTTAAGACCTCCTCCCTCCTTCAATAAATGACATTCACCATTCCAAAAAAAAAAAGAAGAGGGGGTCAAGAACATGATGGGGAAACCCACAGAGACAGCTGACCAGTGCTAGTTGGAGCTCACTGAATCTAGACTGACAGCTCAGGAACTTACATGGATGGGGGCAGATTGGAAGAGAGGTGAGGAGGCAGGAGAAAGGGAGGGAGGGGAACTGTGGTTGGAAAAAAAATTTAATAAATAAACATATTTAATAATAATAAAAAATAAAAATAAAAAAAGAGTTTATCCCAGCTGGTGAGCCCTTGGGCAGCTAGTATGTTAAATAGGAACAAAACACTAAGTATAACATGCCTGCCACATCAGCATTCTAGAGATCCAGGAAGGTTGAATGCAGTTCTTGGCCATCTAATTCTGAATAGGTCTTTGGCTTTCTAGGCTTGGCTTTCATGACCCAAGAATTGGGCATAGTCAGCTGAGGAGCCCTGCAGAGGATTTAGATGCAGCTTAGCAATTCTAAAGTTTGCTCACAAGGTCAAAAAAAGAGTAGAGATGCTCAGTAAAAGAGGTCCAAAACAGAAAAACTGCTAAACAAATTCCAGTGTGTTTTACAATATATAAGAAAGAAAGAAAGAAAGAAAGAAAGAAAGAAAGAAAGAAAGAAAGAAAAAAAGAAAGAAAGAAAGAGGATAAGGTCATAAAAAATGAATAGTTTATAAAACAAAGTCTTTAAAGACTTAAAAAAACAAAACAACAACAACAACAACAACAAAAACCCAAAAAACCACCATGTAAGATAGGAAAAACTCTGGGAGTCTGGATCTTGTGTAGTATTGTGTTGATTGTAAATGTTTTGAATCTTGACAACCAAACAACAGCTGCTGAGAGACATGGGATTGAAAGAGGGGCTAAGGACACACACCAGCCTTGATATTGTAAGAGAGACATGGATTGACAGAGGGACTGATGACATACACCAGCCTTGATATTGTAAGAAGCCTTAACTAAAATAGAAGTCAAAAACCACATGTGTATAATGGAACTTAAAAGATGCATTGCTTTGGAGAAGTGGTATTGATTTTGTTTCCACAGAAGATGAAAGGCTGTGGATTTGTCCCAGGATACTGTGGATCAGGTTTGATCAAGAGAGACCTCCTGAACCTTGACAGGTGATATCTATCAGCAAAGGTTACCGCTGGTCTTGCTTGGATTTGGTCATTCTCTCAAAATTTTCTCAGGGACCTCTGGGGATGCCTTCGTCCACAGACAGCAGGAAGCAGTTTGGAGAAAACGACGTCCACATTCCCAAAAGCTGGGTTGTGGGAGGCTTTTGGGTTTTGGGTGGGTTATGGATGTTTGCTATCATTTAGGGGAATATAGGAATGATAAGATAGAATTATATATTATTGAGTCTACTTTAATAAGATTATTGAGTCTACTATACACTAAAAAACAACTGTTAATTTCAAATATTTTGTATTTGCAAGGACTTTTATATATTGATACAAATTTAAGGTAATTTTTGTTACAACACACAGTATGTATGTTTCTATTTTTGTTTAAAAATTTTGTAAATTGATAGAAATTTGAGGCAATTTTTGTTATAAAACACTGTATATATGTTTCTATTCTTATTTAAGGACTTTTGTATATTTATACAAATTTGAGGCCATTTTTGTTATACTGTTTATATGTTCCTACTCTTGTTTAAAGGATTTTTGTATATTGATACAAATTTAAGTATTATATTTTTCTTACAACATATTGTATATATGTTTCTACTCTTGTTTAAGGTATTGTACCTATGGAGTTCTTTTAAAATATAAGGTAACGATCTATTTTTGAAAGCTATTATTATGAACTATTTAGGATAACCAAGAAACATAGGTTAGTAGTTAATCATCCTTAACAATCAAATATGTAGATATGTTAGATTTGCTTTCAGGATCATATAGAGTTATATTTTAAATATATGGTCTTCAAATACTTCAAAGACCTACAGAATGTGGCATTTATAAGGTTTTGTTAACCTAATGTTTTTTTTTATGACAATGAGACAAGTCTGCTCTTGCCAGCACCAACTTACTTCAGAGATGATGGGCATTGAAGAAACTCCTTAAGGAGTTTGCTTTCATTGTGGCAAGGTTAGCTACTGTGCAAAAAACTGTTCTTGCCTTTGACTGCTGACAATGTGCTCTGCAGACTGGACATGCAGGACACACAGGAAAAAAAAAAACTATTGAATTTTGACAAAACAAGGCAGGACAGTCCTTCAAAATTCCTGCTTCACAGAAAAGTCTGCCAGATATTTTGCAAAACACAGAGTAAAACTATTGATGAATTTTGCCAATACAAGGCAGAACAGTCCTTCAAATTTTCTGCTTCACTGAAAAGTTTGCCAGATATTCTCAGACTATAGGCTGAAGATGGATGCCCCAACATTGCAGAGGAACTTTGTGTGACTGTCTCTGTTGTTAGATAATATTATATCCTTCTGGGTCTTTGATGGAGTTAAAGACTAGGTAATTATAGTTGCAGTTTTCCTTAGTTTGATAGACAGTAAGTTAGGTGTAAAACTTTGGACTCACTAAGATAGGATAGATAATGCATTTTCTCTGAATATGCTAACTACAGATGGACAGAATATTGCAAATGTAATTCTTACTCGATAATTGTTTTTATTTTATGAAGTTTTACTATGTTACAGTTAAAACCTTTCATTTTTATTCAGACAAAATAGGGAAAATGTTGTTGAATATTATTTTAAGGTGTGTTACTTTTGTTTATGTTGCATTTGTTTAACTCTGTGAAGCTGTGTTACTGTGCCTGTCTAAAACACCTGATGGTCTAATAAAGAGCTGAACACCCAGTGTTGAGACTGGAGAGAGAAATAGGTGGGACTGGCAGGCAGAGAGAAGAAATAGAAGAAGAAATCTGGGAAGGGGGAGATCAAGGAACCAGAGAAGGAGGAGGCCTCCAGGGGCCAGTCACCCAGCTACACAGCAAGCCACAGAGTAAGAGTGAAAGTAAGATATACAGAAGTAAGTAAATGAAAAATCCCAGAGGCAAAAGGTAGATAGGATAATTTAAAGATAAGAAAAGCTGCAAGAAAGAAGCCAAGCTAAGGCCGGACATTTATAATTAAGAATAAGCCTCTGTGTGTGATTTATTTGGGAGCTGGGTGGTGGGACCCTCAAAAGAGCAAAAACAAACCACAACATAACACCCTGTAAGTGGTGGAGGAAATGGAATATGTGTCTTATATTGATTGTCAAATATCACAAAACTGGGCAACAATATGGTTGCTTAAGCAATACTTGAACAAAAATATATCCTTAGTAGCACTAATTTGAAATGTAGAAATTTTATGAAACCAAATTTCTAGATGTAGAACTACAGACACAAAAGTACTACTGAGAATGAAAAAATAAGTCTTCCTCAAAGATGAACCCCTAATTGGTAATCCAGTACCAATTAGTGGCTAAGAAATAGTGCATATACTGCTAACCATAAGTGGACTCATCAGGTTGTTTTAACATTTTTATGGATGTATATGTATATATGTATGTAATAACAAAAATTAAAGAAAATGGACCCTGCATTTGAGAGGAAGTGGGAAGTTGATGGGAAACAAGAGGACTTAGAGCATGGAAAATGAAGGAGTGAAATGAGTGATTTAATTTTAATTTTAACTGTAACATAAAAGTCTCATTCTATGAGGCTGAAGAGATGGCTCAGTGATTAAGAATACCTGCTTCAAAGCCATGAAAACCTGCATTTGAATTTCAACATTGCATGAGAGGGAGACAGGAAGATCATGCGATCTTACTGAGTATGTATAGCCAAAATATACATGGAGGAGATATATGTTCTACTAAGGAAGGAAAACATGCCTCTCAGAAAAAACAGAGTGACAAAATGATGAAAAATGGTACAAAACAGACCTGAATAGGCATGTATACAAGGTGTACACTCATGTGCCTGTATAAAAGGACCCTCCATATGCTGGGGGATGTCTTTCTGTATGCAGTGAATATATGTTATTCCCATTCCCATTGGTTAATAAATAATCTGATTTGGCCTATGGCAAGGCAGCTTAGAGGCAGGTGGAAAATCTAAGGAGAGAGATGGGAAAGAAGAAAGGCAGAGGCAAAGAGACACAAGCCCGCTTCCAAAGGAGCAACAATATATCAGCAGATGGGTAATACCACAGCCATGTGGCAACATATAGACTTGTAGAAATGGGTTAATTTAAGATGAAAGAGCTAGCTGGCAAGTGGCTAAAGCCATAGGCTATACAGTTTTAAATAATATAAGCCTCTGTGTGTTTATTTGGGTCCAAGCAGCTGCAGGACCACAAGTGAGAGAGATTTGTCTGGACCGTGGGGGACCGGGCAGGACTGGAGAAAACTTCTGGCTACATTTGGCTGCACAACATGGAGCAAGGAGTTTCCACCTAAATCCTGAGAGAATTTTAAAAAGGGTTCTAAAATGGAGCCAAGAGCAGCTTCCTAGTTGTGTCTCTCAGGCAAGCCACAAGCTACAGTAAGGTGGGTTCCCAGCATGTAGGCTTGACCTATAGCAAGGAAGGTTTCCGCTGTGGTACACAGAGGTGTCTCCAAGCTATATAGCATACTGCATGGTGGATTTAGCTTTTGCTAGTATAGACAAAAAAAAAAAAAAAAGGTTTCTGGGGTTACACACTCCTGGATAGAGGCATAGACCCACTGGCTCCATTAGTTGGCGGAGAGCACAGCTCCCAGAGCTGGCAATGAATTGTCTCCACCATATTGGGAACCTAAAGTGGGCGAGGTCAGCAGCCAAGGCTGCCATTCGCTCCTAGCCATGCTGTAGTTTAATGCAATAGATTCACAAAAAGACAGAGTCAGATGGAATAAACCCCTAAATGGTTTACATTATGTGTAAAAATGCACATAGGCTTGGAAGAGAGAGAAAAAGGATAGACAGTTATATAAAGAAATAGATAGCTTTAAAAAGTAAAGTTTTAAAGAGACAGTACAAATAATCATGTAAAGATGGAATTTACACAGAGTGGATTATATATTGTCTTTTGGATTTTTAACTGCAGAAAGACATTTGATGGTAAAGGCTGCTCAGTTTACATATATTAAGGGTATCTTGACTTCAAAATTTGAGTCTAAATATATTGCTTTGGAAAAGTTTCTGCTTTTGTTTCCACAGAAGATGAGAACCTATGGATTGCTTCCAAACTAATATGGTTTGATTAAGGAAGACCCCCTGAGAGGTCTCCAGATGTTCCAACATCCAGAATAGATTCAAGGAAATTGGCTCAAACTATGCAGTCTCATAGACTACTCCAGTCAGGACTTGATCATAATTCTTAATTTTCTCAGAATCCCCATAAGATTGCCAGCGTCCCCAACCAGCAGGAAGTAGTATGAGAAGCTACGCCCAAATTCCCAAAATATTGTTTATAAATGTTTATTTTTATTTAAAGTGGGTTGATTATAACTATAATATTTCTAAAAAAGAAAAGGGGATAATATAGATATGATAGGATAACAGGGTAGATTACTGAATCTACTTTTAAAGAGCAAATACTTGTTTAAAATGTTTTACATTGCTATGGATTTTAGTTTATTGATACAAATTTAAAGTTAATTTTGTTATACTGTATGTTTATTTCTACTCTTGTTTATGGTATAATGTTTGTGCAGCTCATTTGAAACTGTAAAGTATACAGATTAATAATTAGTCATCCATGATAATCAAACATATAGTCATGTTAGTTAAGTTTTCTAGGTATACATAGATATATTTCAATTATGTAGGTAATCTTCAAACACTTCAAAGACCTACAGAATATGGCATTTAAATGTTTTAAGAACTTAAGACTTTCCTGAACAATGAGATGCACCTGCAGTACCAATTTACTTCAAAGAGGAAGAAGGGGCATCAAAGACATTCCATATGGAGTTTATCTTCTTCTTGGCAGAACTGGCCATTTGGACAAGAAACTGTTCTTGCCTGGACTGATTGACAAAATGTTGTATAGACTGGATATGCAGGACCTATGGAAAAATGATCACTAACTTTACCAAAACAAAGCAAGATGGTCCTTCAGGTTCCTGCTTCACAGAAGAGACTGTCAGATATTCTACAGGACACAGGGAGAAGTGACTAAAAAAGCTCTAGGTCTATTGGCTGAAGATGGATGCCCCAACGTTGCAGAGGAACTTTGGGTGACTATCTAGGAAGACAGCTGTCTCTGTCATTCTAGATTATTGGAAGTTACAACACATTTCCTATTTACTTAGGTAATATTATATCCTTCTGGGGTTTTTGATGTAGTTGAAGACTAAATAGTTATAGTTATAATTCTCCTTAGTTATAAAAGATAAATTAGAGATGAAACTTTAGACTCACAAATATAGGATAGATGATAGAATATTTGCTTTAATTTTCCCAAATACAAATAGACTAGATATTGTAACTATAATTCTTGCTTGACAACTGTTATATATAATTTTACTATGTTAAAGCTAAAACCTTCCTTTTTGATTAGATAGAAAAGTGGAAGTGCTAGGGGATGTCCTTCCATACACTGTGAATATATATTGTTCCCATTGGTTAATAAATGAGCTGCTTTGGCCTATGGCAAGGCAGCTTAGAGGCAGGTGGGAAATCCAAGAAGAGAGATAGGTAAAAGGGCAGAGGCAGAGAGACACAAGCCCACTGCCAAAGAAGCAACAAGATGTCAGCAGATGGGTAATGCCATGGCCACATGGCAACATATAGATTTATAGAAATGGGTTGATTTAAGATGAAAGAGCTAGCTGGAAAGCAGCTAAAGCCATAGGCTATACAGTTTGTAAATAATATAAGCCTCTGTGGGTTATTTGGGTCTGAGAGGCTGCAGAACTGAGGGTGAGAAACATTTGTCTGGACTATGGGGGTGGAGCAGGACCTGAGAAACTTCTGAGTACATCCATACCCTATGATTATTTGAAACCTGCATTGCATGTGGAACACAGAGGAATCAAATAAAAGATGCTTCATTATATTACCCTTGACTGTGACTGGTTTATGCTTAAACCCTTCTGTTGTAAGCATCAGAGGGACCTTTTGGCTTATCATATTTCTATCATTCCTGTCTACTATCCTTCAAGAGTAAACATGATAAAGGAAACTACTCACACAGACTTAGAGGGATCCTGCATGTAGAGGACATGAGGACTCTCCCTATCTTTAAGATAGATGCCACAACAGGGACACTTCCATTGCTCAAGTTCACTTCTGTCCCAGAATCCAGCCTTTCTTTTAGGGCTAGGCATGCTCTTATATCCCCAGATGTTCTGAAGATACCTTCAGTGATTGGCCCCTTTTCACTAATAAAGGATAGAACGTCCTGAGAGAAGAAAGAGAAACACCTGTCACTGTACTGGCAGCACAGAGTTGGATTTCCTTTTTCTTGAGAACCAGGCTGATGGTGTACACAAGTGCAATGCCAAAGCTGGTGTGGAGGAGAGGACCTTGCCCCGGTTTTTGTGTTTCTATCTCCTGTTGTAGCCATCCCACCCTAATGTTAACCCTGAAATCTCAGGCAATGTTTATTCTAATCAAATTTTCCACTACAGTAGAGTGATTTAGTTAAACTTTTCCAATACATGGTTTCTGGTGAATAGCCCTCTCTTACCTTTCTATACTTAAGGCAATCGTTTCATGCACACTTGTTTCTCCATTTGATGACAGAATCAAAGTGGGGTATTTAGAAGCAGGATTTTGTCCTTAGAACAGCCAGAGAAGAACCATGTGAGACCTATCAGAATTGCTGTGGGTAGATTGCCATCTTCACAAATGACAGTTCATTTTCAAAGAGTTTTCCTGCCTTCACAACTGGCAGGACTGTGCACACTTGGTCCTAGTGGGGCACAGAACACCAGTGGAACATCAAAGATGTGAAAGGCCACCTTCTCTTAACTGTTGGCTCCTCTGTATCTAGAGGAGATGAGATCATTACATGGAGTAGTATAATTTATGCAACTTTTGTCACATATTTCCAATTGCATATTGTACCTGTTGTAATGCATACAACGAGGTTGTCATTTCTGATATAAAGTTCCCCACATTCTTAAATTGGTTACTCATCCTGTTGTGTGGTGTGTGTGTGTATGTGTGCGCGCGTGTATAGTCTTCTTTCCTATACTCTACACTGTTCATCATGGAGACCTGATCTGAGTGTTCTTCTGTGGGAATTCTCACTACACAATGCTGTCTAACCCCCACATTACATCATGAGGTACTTGATACCTAGTTAACATGATTTGTGAGTTACGTGCCATCAGAGGCCTCATTGTCATATCCTTTTCCATAGCCACTCTCACTAGTATTCAGATCAATCAGTGTTTTTGTCCTCCAATGTCAGAGTGTGGCTCTTCCCATTCTGAGCTTTCTTGTGAGTTTTTGGAAGAACCACTGTCAAATTTCTTTCAGCAGCAGCAGACGCCCTCATGAGAACGTGTACATGACTATGTTTGTCAGACAGACTCTGGGCCCATGCCCCCACTGTGTTAGTTCAAAGCTGAGGTCCAAGTTTCTTTTTTCTTCTAAGATTGCTTTTAGAATATTGGACCATAATGAAATTTTTAAAAAGTTACTACAACAACTGGGTGGTGGTGGTGCACGCCTTTAATCCCAGCACTTGGGAGGCAGAGCCAGGCAGATCTCTGTGAGTTTGAGGCCAGCCTGGTCTACAGAGCAAGACCCAGTAGAGGCACCAAAACTATACAGAGAACCAAAACTACACAGAGAAACCCTGTCTTGAAAAAACAACAAAAAATAAAATTACTACAACGAATGCGTTAACAGTAAACAAAGGAGTCACAGAACAAAACACAAAATAAACAGTCTTCTTCAGCATACAATATACTGGTTGGCTTTCCAATACCAAATAGTCAGACCTTAAAACACAAGTAATATTATTCAGATTGAGTAAAATGTGTGAGTGAGTATGTCTATGTTCATGTACACATATGTTTATACATGTATATTTGTAATTTTTTAAAAAGTCAAGAATTCGAAAACAATCAAAGTGATTCATGAGAGGTTTTGTAGAAAGGGGAGGAAAGAGAAAAATAATGAAAGTATAGTATAATCTGAAAAAAATATTTAAATAAATTCAAAGGCCCCAGTATATAAATATTAGGTCCATTTCTAGCTCAGACTCAGATCTAAAGACACACATAAAACATAGTTGTTTTATGAGTTGAAATGAGACTAGAGATTGGGATCCAATCCTAAGGCCATTTCTACTAAAGCCCAGAACAGATAATCTCCCCTTTCATACATATAACTTTTCTGTATAACGATCATTACAGGTTTGTCTAAGTGCAGTGATTAGGCCATGTTTTGCTCTGATCATAAAACCACATGATGGGGAACATATGAGGATCAAGGCCTTAGAAATCATATTCTAATGGGACCAAAGGTGTATGCACACATGGTTATGTGTAGGCAGTATCTTGGCATACCAGCTTATGGTGACAATCTGCCTGGAAGAATGAAATGTTCTCACTATGAACAAGCTGAGTCTTGCAGCACTTCGAATTCTTAAGTCTAACCTGGGGCATGTTGTTTGGTTTTTTTATTTTGTTCCTGATAGTGCCCCCTTCCAAGCAAGAAATGACACTATTAATTGGTATTTTATGCAGAACAGAAATTGGAATTGAGAAAGGCCACTTGAAGGAAGGTCATGGACTCACTGCGCTGCTTTTGGCTTCTTGCTGGGTCTCTGGGATTTAGTATGAATTGCCCCTGTATATCTAGTTGTTCCATATACAGCCCAGTAGGACAGGAAAAGCTGTGCAATTTCTTGATTCCAATCATCTATTAACAGTATTTTGAATGTTTCTCATTATGATGTCATAGGGATGCTCATGCCCTATGAGAAGAAAATATGAGTGTGAGTTGAAACTGAGGGTAATGAATGTGAGCAAACCTGCCAATGTGCTTTAGCATGCACTGTTATATTGGATTTCTCCTTGTGCTTCTGGACCAAGTAGACTACATCCTGGAGCATCAGGAGCCTCCCTAGAACACTCTGATGAGGTAAGGATGTGTAAGCCAAGAACTCTAGAAACAGAAAACTTTCAACTTGTCACTTTGTTTGAAGAGCATAGGCCCATCAGTGTACTGTTTAGGGGGGACTTTTGCTGTGCTCCCCTGTGACCGTTTTAAGGCCTGCTGGTTTCTGCCTTGATATCAAGATTTTTACATCATTAGACTATTACTTCACTGGTCTAGCATAGTATTAATCAACATAAATATTTCCCATTCCATAATTAACATTTATAATAATAAAAAGGAAAGATGTTTATATGGGGGGCTGGTACTTTAATTCTCTTAACCATGTCAACCACTGCTCTGTTCAATATTTTCTCTCTCATGATGTCTGTCACATTTATAAAGGATCCATTTCCACTCATACCTGTACCCGCTTCTTGGTCTGATTCACATGCTTCATGGCAGTCACAGAAGCACTGGGGTCTGTTTGAATTATCCAGTCAATGAAGACATTAGGGGGCTCTCAGTAATTATCTCTAAATGACCAGTGCAGCTCTTGGTCAAGAAGACACACACATGTGAGCAGCAGACACCTCCTTACTGGCAGCATTCACTAATACAGAGCTGCTATTATAGGTAGAAATTGAGCAAGAACCTCACAGTCCATCATGGGTCAGGTCAGCTAAAGTATCCAATAGTCACTCCCACTTGTATAGAAAGGCTAGTCTTGCAAACCAGGACTCCAGACAACTCACCTAACACTATGTAGAAGTACTGTTTGGACCATCTGTCACTAATGAACTCTATATTTGGATTAATGAAAATGAAGCTTCTAGAGTTGAATTAAAGATCACATTGCTGCAATAAGCACAGAAAATGTGCTAATATGAATAAATTTTGTGAGTACATGTGGCTTTTGCAGGAATGAGAGTGACTGAGACCAGAGATCATGGAATCTTGATCCTTGGCATAGAAAACAGTGTAGGATCAACACAGGCCAAATGATATGTCTGTAGTGTGCTGTGTGGGATGCCTTTCTGTGCACTGTGAATATGTGTTGCTCTGATTGGTTGATAAATAAAGCTGTTTGGCCAATGGCAAGGCAGCTTAGATGCAGACAGGAAATCCAAGCAGACAGACAGGAAGAAGAAAGGCAGAGGCAGAGGAGACACCATCCCACCATCCAGGGATCAGCATGTAATGGCACACAGGTATACATGGTGACATACAGACTAATAGAAACGGGCTGAGTTTAGTTATAAGAGCTAACTAGCAAGAAGCTTGAGTGATAGGCCATGGCCATAAGTTTGTAAATAATTTAAGCCTCTGAGTGATTATTTTATAAGCAGCTTTGGGATGCAGATGGAAGAGATTCATCCTGACTGCAGAGCTGGACAGGACCAGAGAAACCTTCTGATTATAGCAAAATCAGCCTTCTTGTGGCTTATCAACAAATTCCAATGAGGTTCATGTGACCCAAAGTCCAGGTTAGTGATGATTCAAATGTGGAAGACTGGTTCAGAAGGCTGTGTTAGAGCACACAAAGAACAGACAGCAACCTACATGCTCACTCTGACAGGCTCTGTGCTCTAAATGCAAGCAGAGCTCTCTATTCTGTTTTGCTTGTAGTTTTAAAAGGCATACTTTATGTGTTTCGTTCATTATTTTGTTTCTCTGGTGCATAGAACAGTTCTGGGTATATAGATGGTACACAATACGCAATGTGTGGGTGACTGCTGAAGAACCTGAGTTCAGATACCAGGGTACAAATAGGATGAGCTCTGAACAGGAAGAGTGGGGATATGCATCGAATGAAGGAGAGAGGTCCTCAAATTAAGTCAGGTGGGATATGAGGAAAAGCTAACTAAGTATGAGTGGCTGGTCCCAAGTTGAAGAGTTAATTTTATGGGCAGCATAGATGTGTTAACCCACTTCCCACTTAGAGGGTTCAGAGAGACATAACCACTGAGAAAAAGCAAGAAGTTAGCCTAACACACACACACACACACACACACACACACACACACACACACACACGGTTGAATTTGGTAGACATATACCTGGGGACCACTTCTAATAGACACAGCATTTTAAAACTTAAAAGGAAGGACTAGATCCATGGCTCAGTAGTTAAGAGAACTTACCATTCCTGCAGATGACCCAATGGTTCAGTTCACAGTACCCATATGGCAGTTAAAACCATCTCTCACTCCAGTTCCAGGGAATTCAATGTCCTCTTCTGACCTCTGAGGGCACAAAGCATATATGTGGTACTCATATATACATACAAGTAAAATACTCATTGTTTTAGTTAGGGTTCTTATTGCTGTGAAGAGACACCATGACCACAGCAAGTCTTATAAAGAAAACATTTAATTGGAGTCACTTGCTTATAGTTGCAGAAATTCAGTCCATTGTTATCCTAGTGGGGAGCATGGCAGCGTGTAGGCAAACATGGTGCTGGAGCTGAGAGTTCCTCATCTTACAGGCGACAGGAAGTCAACTGAAACACTGGATGGTATTGTGAGCAGAGGAAACCTCAGAGCCCACCCCCACAGTGACACACTGCCTCCAACAAATCCATACCTACTCTAACAAAGCCCCACCTCCTAATAGTAGCACTCCCTATGAGATTATGGGGGGGGGCAATAACAATCAAACTACCACAATCAGAAACATAAAATAAAAATTTAAAACAATTACAACAAAAAGGCCCACAGGACTTCCCCAGACTAGAGGAATGATTAAGGGGAGGATCCAGGCGAGGAGGTAGATGACATGGTTGACTACATTGCTTTGTGAACCGGCAAGGAAGAAATGGAATAATGAGGAACGTTTGCTTTTAAAGACAAGTCTGGTAGAGAGCTGTGAAAAGCAAGACCCCAGTAGAGGAAGGAAGCAGCAATACAACAAACAAGAGACAGTACAGAGAACAGCAAAAGTTAGTGAGGAGGGAACTGCCAACGTGAAGAAATGCTTCTGAGCCAGAGGCTACAGACCCCTCACTGATGCCGTGTGATGCTATGTGATGCTGTGTGATGCTGTATGGTGGCCTGATGGTGTGTGATGCTGTGTGATAATGTGAAATGCTGTGTGGTGTGTGATGCTGTGTGGTGTGTGATGCTGTGTGGTAATTGCGATGGTGTGTGATACTGTGGGATGAGTGTGTGATGCTGTGTGAGCAGAGAGAGAGGGAACTGGGGTTTGTTTCTGCATTTGTAGGTGGAGAGGAGAGCAAAGGTGTCTTGAAGGGAACAAATTTAGGGCAGCTACAAAAGATATGCTAAGTTGTAAGTATATAGGAGAGAAATATTCCTAATGTAGAGACCAGAAGGGGGCATCTGATCCTCTGGAACTGGAGTTACAGGTAGCTGTGAGCTGCCATGTGGGGCTGGGAACTGAGTCAGGGTCCTCTGCAAGAGCAGCCAGTGCTTTGAACTACTGAGCCATCTCTCCAGTCTGTAAGCTCCTTTAATAAATCACATTTCATTGTACAAAGTGGCAGCAGCTGCATTGAAATCTACAAGTCTTCCTTAGTATAGATGGAGCAACTGTAGTAAAGACATAGTTCCCTAGCATTTCAGTTAAAGGCTATCCAAAACAAACCTGTTTTTAAATTTAAGAATCCTACAGGGGTCAGGAAGGAAGTGTAGTAAGGGGGATGTGCTACACAGAATTGCCTAGGAAGGACAGGTAGAAAATGTTAGAACCCAGAAAATTCTGCACAGCCTTGTGTGGCTTTTAGTTTCTAGTGATGGGCTGTAAACTTCCAGCACTAACTGGGGAGAATATCTTTCCTGCCTCATTGGAAGACATTGGCTTTAGAAAGACTGTTGTTTCTATTTCCCCTCCGACCTTTGTGGCAAGAAAACTAAACAGTAACTAAACCACCTTGATATTCGCCAATATACAGGGAAGGGATTGGGCCTCCTTGTGAATTATGTCTTTATATTTCTTATTTGTTTTGTTTTGTTTTGTTTGTTTGTTTTGTAGTTGAGGTTCGAACCCAGGGCCTTGTGCTTGCTAGGTGAGCGCTCTACCACTGAGATAAATACCCAACCCCCCCTTTTTTTGGTGGGGAGGGGTTTCAAAACAGGGTTTCTCTATGTAGCTTTGCGCCTTTCCTGGATCTCACTCTGTAGCCCAGGCTGGCCTCGAACTCACAGAGATCCACCTGGCTCTGCCTCCCGAGTGCTGGGATTAAAGGCTGTTTTTTTGTTTTTTTACAAAAAGACTTTAAAGAGAAACGATGGCTACAGCAGTTAGGAATAGCAAGAGTCCTAGCCAAAATGAACATTTCTAACCTGACTGTCCAAGGAGGTCCAGCGAAGTGTGAAAACCTTCTGGAAATTATGCTTTGAAAACTCACAGCAGCTCTGGTTTGAACAGAGACACAGTCAAATAGAATCTCCAATTCTAATACGAACATATCTAATAACAGTTCTAATGCTACATGACTTCAACAGATGTTGGATGTTTAACAGCAAGCTTTCTCAGATACTGTATTATTCAAAGTTCTCTAGAGGAGCAGAACCCATAGAATGAGTATGTATCAGAAGGGTTGGCTTACAAGATGCCATTTGGATAGTCCAACAACAGCTGCCTTCACACTGGAGAAACTGGGACCTGCTCACCCAGGAGGCTGGATAGTTCCACAATTCCAACCTGGTGCTGAAAGCATGAAGAAGCCAGAAGAAAGTGGATTTTTCTACCAGGGAAGAAATGCAGCAGCAACAACAATGGGAAATTGAGGCACAAAGGCAAGCAGGCAAGAAGCAAGGCTTTTCCCTAGGAACTCCTTACATATGGCTGCTGTGGAGGTTTGAATAAAAAAGCTGCCCCCCCACCCCATGTCCCCAGGCTCAGATATTTGAATTCTTAGAGGTTTTTTGTGTATTTCACTGGGGATGTTTTGGGGTTTCAAAAGCCTATGACAGGCCCAGTTTTTCTCTCTGCCTACGGATCAGGATGTAGCTCTCAACTACTGCTCCAGCACCTGTCTGTACACTGCCACGCTCCCCACCATGATAATAATGGCCTAAACCTCTGAAACTGTAAGCTGGAACCCAATTGAATGTTTTCTTACATAAGTTGCCCTTGGTCATGGTGTCTCTTCACAGTAATAGAGCAGTGACTATGACAGCTGCTATTAGATGCCATTTAAGGTGGATCTACCCCACTTCTAAATAACACAATAAAAAAAAAACTCCTCACATACATTAGGGGCTCACCTTTATCCAGATAATCCCTCAAGCACTTTCTCAGGGGCTCACCTTTATTCAGCTAACCCCTCACACACATTCTGAGGGGCTAGCCTTTATCTAGATAACCCCCATAGTTATATATTGGAGGCTTATGTCTTACTCAATTCCAGACCCAGTCAAGTGGACATCCAAGGTTAGCTACCAGGGATACAGACATCCAAATGACACTTAAACCCTTAAAGGACAGTGCTGTCAAATTTTAAGAACACGCCACCCACCTCCGGGTCTCAGAAAGAACTCACAGAAAAACAAACAAACTAACTAACAAACAAAAGCTGACACCAGAAGATGCCTGTGGGGTTGGGAAACTAAGGAGGATATAGGAACGGGAGCTATAATTTTGATTGTATTTTTCACCTTTGTTTTTTTTTCCCTGGGTTTGTTTTAATGCTCTGGAGTTTAAACATCATATACATGAAGAAATAGTAAGATAACTTTTAAATAAAATTCTGTATAACAAGGTCCCTGTGAGAGTTACCGAGAGTCGCTAGGTTCAGACACCATTTTAACTTCTTGCTACTATTTTTTCAAACTGAAGTAACTACATGGATGTGACATTTACATGTAGTGGATTTCACAAGCATGTGTCTGTGTGAACAGCACCACAGTAAACATGTAGAACAGCTTAGTTACCCCTAGGAAGTTTCTTCACGTGGTGGAATAAATCAAAACCATTGAAAGACAATGCTGTCCTGACATCAAATTCTAGGAAGAAGATTTGAAAAACATTTGGAACACCATTGTTCACATGGGCTCTGACGTTTTATGATATTTTATATTGCTCCTTTTGTTTGGGCTTAACTTGGTTTTATGAGACATGGAGTAAAATGTAGTTCTGACTGGCCTAGACCTAATTTAGTCCAAGTTAGTCTAAAAGCTGTGGCAATCCTCCTGCCTCAGCCTCCCAAGTGCTAGGAATTACAGGCATGAGTTGCCACATTCCATGCAGTAATAGGGATTTTTTTATTACTTCCTCAGTAGTTAGGGTTCTATTTATGGATGTATCATATTATCTGTTGAAATGCATAGAGATTTAGACTGTCACTATTTCTAAGATATCATGTATAAAGCATTTTATGGACACGATCATCAAAGTGTTTTTTAGATATCTGTTTTTCCATTCTTTTAAGTAAATACATAGGAACAGAATTATCTGTTGATAAGGTGAGTACAAAATTAGCATTGTAAGAAACTGTGTAAGAGTTCTTAGGATACCTTTGCAATTTCACACTTCCACAGGCAGCAGAAAAGAGCTCTCATTTCACGTGCTTCCCTAACACTTGCTTCAAGGCCTAGCAAACAAGCTCAAATGTTCCCAAGCAGCTGGCCAGAGTCCTTTTTGCCCTACTCTGAAACCACAGGTGGGCAAGAAGCAGCTGTTCAAGTGCTAACCTTTGGCAGTTTCTGTAACCCTTGACAGCAGAAGACAGCAGCCGATGGCCCAGTAGCCTTGGGAGCTGTTGTGGGCTATTTGTACACTGTGTGAAGATATATAACTGTGATTGGTTTAATAAAGAGCTGAACGTCCAATAGCTAGGCAGGAGGTATAGGTGGGACTTGAGGGCAGAAAGAACAGAGTAGGAGATGAATCTAGGTGCCAAGGAGACATGGAGGGAGTCAGATATACAGAATGAAAGCAAGGTAAAAAGCTATGGGGCAAGACAGAGATTAATATAGGTGGGTTGATTTAAGTTGTAAGAGCTAGTGGGATGAGGTTAAGCTAAGGCCAAGCTTTCATAATAAATAAGAAGTCTCCATGTTGTTATTTTTGGGAGCTGGCTGGCAGTACAGAGAAAGACTCACTACAGATAGCCCTCTCTGGTACAATTATGTTCAGGTCTCTGGCATCAAGACGTCTAGCTTTGCCAGTGTTATAATCCTTAGGCAGCCCTTAGGTGTTGGAATAAACCTTGAACAAACACTGCAAGACTTTAAAGAACTTTTCCCCATTAAGCTTGCTGAAATTCCCTTCCCCTATGTTTAGACTCCAGTCTGTTGCCAGGCATGGTGGCGCACACCTTTGATCCCAGCACTCAGGAGGCAGAGGCAGGCAGACCTCTGAGTTTGAGGCCAGTTTTTCTACAGAGCAAGTTCTAGGACCACCAGGGCTATGCAGAAAAATCCTATATCAAAAAACCACAGAAACAAAACAAACGAAAACCCTCCAGACCCATTCCTCTCCCTAGCATTACCAAACTCAGTTGCTCACTATGACCCTGTATCCTGATAGCCTAGGCAAGGTAGCTTCTAAAGATAAACCAGGCTTGTCCTGATAAATAGTTCCAAGAGGCTTTCCTGTTTGTATGTATGTATGTCTGCACACCAGAAGAGAGCACCAGATCTCATTATAGATGATTGTGAACCACCATGTGGTTGCTGGGAATTGAACTCAGGACCTCTGGAAGAGCAGTCAGTGCTCTTAACTTCTGAGCCATCTCTCCAGCCCCAGGAGGCTTTCCTGTAGCCCCAGAAGTTACATTCCCCAAATCTATATAAACTCCAAGTATTTCCTCCTCCTCCTCCTCCTCCTCCTCCTCCTCCTCCTCCTCCTTCTTCAAGACACCACTTCCCTGCTGTACCTGCCCCTCACCGAAATAAACAGTTCTGCCTGTTGAGGTCACACTGGTCTCTTTTCTGCTTCCTGTCTGTCTCTCTAAGCTGCCTCAGAAATTTAACACTGGGTAGTGGGATCTTTACTTCTACTTGTGTAGGTCTACAGTACCAGAATCTTTGGTGCAACAAGGATTACAACTTTTATAGGCCTGGAAAATTAAAACTCCTTAGTCTTGATCAGTAAACAGCACTGAAGATTCTAAGTAGGCAGGTGTCCAATTCCTCACCTTTTGGTGATTGCCAATTTTGCAGCTCCTGGGAGACAACTGGCTTTCTATAACTCAAGAATTCTTCCAGAAACCAGGGCCTGCAGCTACTCTTTGGTTCTTTTTAAAAAAAATAATTTTTATTACATTAGGAGAGCTGAAAAGAGAGACGGGGAGAGGGAGAGTGTGTTTATGTGTATGTGAACACGTGCCACAGTGTGCTTTGAGAAGTCAGAGATGAACTTATAGGACTCAGTTTTCTCTTCTACCATGTGGGACACAGGGATTGAACTCAAGTCAGCCTTTGTAGCAAGCACCTTTTACCTACTATGCCATCTCACTCAGCCATTCTGTTTGGTTCTTTACACTCTTCAGTTGTTAAGAAACCAGCCATTTTACCATTCTTGCCTCTCAGCTCTCCCTCTTTAGCTGTCAATCATCAGACTGCTCAGTCACTTCAGTGACTTGATGTGCTGGCTGCCCAGCTGTTGCAGGTGTTGCCACATTGTTGTTTTTACCATTGCTGCTGCTTCACTGTGTCAGCTTCTAGAAGTGAGTAAGAAACCACCATTGGAGGGAAGGAAGCCTTTTATTGGGTCTGAAGTTGCAGCAGCAAAGGGATGCAGTGCATGGGGATCTGTCCCTGCCAGCTCACCAACTGAGCAGCCAGCTTCTACATCCAAAGAAATGGTGTTTGTACTGATGGCAGCAAAACCCCACACATAAATGAAGGTGTTTGCTCGGTGTCTTCCCTTTGGCTGGCCCACCAGGGGGCGTGCTCCCTTTCTCACTTAAGTAGAAATGGTTACAGGCTCACTTTGGCTTCAAAAAGGCTTGTGATAACACAGTCTTACACAAATGTTTTAGACCACCCTGGATAAGGCTGCCCCTTCAGAAACCAGCGCAAACACCTGTGCTCACTATGTGGTTTCCTCAAGGTGTTTGCGCAGTGTACAAATCAGTCAGTGACTGTGTAAGAATAGTCCAGCTGGCTGACTGGCAGTCCTTTTGTTCAAGGCATATAAACCAGAAAGGGATAGACTAACAGCTGCCAGTGAGGAAGTCAAACTTCCCATTCCCCGATGTTTCTGCTTATTACTGAACAATGAACACCAGAAGGCTTTCTTGCAAGAACTGAAACATTTTATCATTAATATTAATAATGGCTTTAACAGCACTTTAACAATTCTTAACATTTGACCACCAAAGAGTGGTGGGTCCTCCCCATTTGTCTCTCAAAGAGACATCAGTGGAGTAAATAGTTGTAATTAGAGGTGAAGGATATGGTAGAAACAGAGAAGCTATAAAAACTAATTTTCACGTCTGTCTGGATGGCCAGTTATAGAAAAAGCTGTCTCTAGTTGAGGATGAAGAAAAGCACTTAAGAGGTCCTGGATTAAATCACTAGACTCCTAGATAAAAAGACAGAAATGAATTCTCTCTCCCCATCTCTTTCTCTCCTTCCCTCTCTTTTTCTCTCCTTTTCTTTCTTCCTACCATAGGAGAAAGATTTGGAGGGTCACTATCAATTGTCATTCTATTGTCTCATATATGAGACAAAGCAAAAGGTGATGAAATTCTCACACATCGCCAAAAGATAGAAATAATAGTGCTGCTCTGTTATTGTGCAAACATCTGTTATTGTCACCATTATCATCATCTTCACCAAAATTTAGATCCAGATCCATACATAAAACTTTATACAGGGCTGAAGATATAATTAGTGGTAGAGTACATATTTAGCATAAAGGAAACCCTGGGTTTAATCCTCAGAACCCCCCCCCCCCAAAAAAAAAAACATGCCAAACAATCATAGTTGCCAGGGATATGGCAAGCTTGATGACCCGAGTTCCACAGTGGAAGGAGAGACACCATTGCCAAAGGTTGTCCTCTGACCTTCACATACATCATATGCACATGTAATGATAATAATTATTATATATACATTATATTAACACATATATGTTAGATGTTACAAAATTTAAACATCTAGCCCAGTGAGCAGAAGGATGTGGCTCGGAGAAGATAGGTGAGGTCCCTAACAATCCCCTTCAAGTTTTGAAATATAATATTCTGACTTGGTTTCTTCCGTTTTTAAAAGGGAAGACATGGCTATTGAAACTACTAAATGAGATTTTAAAAAAATACAAAAGTTGTGTGCAAAGTCTCTGTTGCTTCACTTCATTGTTTTCTTATATTTAATGAAAGTGGTAATAGACCCACATAACAAGTTTCTTATGAAGTGTGAGTTTAACATAAAAACATTACAGACACTGATTAACAAAAGTTGGTTATTGATATTATTAATCTACGCTCCACAAGCAGGCTGATGCCATAGAGCCTAGAGCTAAGCACTAGTATTACAATTAAATATTTTGTGTGTATAAGTGTCTTGCATATATATATATATATATATATATATATGTATATATATACATGCACACACACATATATACATATATACGTATATATACATACACACACACACACAGACACACACACACATATATATATATACGAACGTGCATGGTGCTGGAGGAATTCAGAAAAGGGTGTTGTAACCCCTACAACTAGAGCTAGTGATGGTTTTGAGACACAGGGAACTGAACCTGGGTCCTCTGCAAGAGCAACAAGTGCTCTTAACCATTGAGCCATCTCTCAAGCCCCACATATTACACGTTTGCAGGATGATTTATGAATGGAAGACTTATACCTTCAATTCCTCTTACTGGCGCCCCACCTTCACTTTTACCATGTGAGCCCTGGGATTTAAGGCTCCTCGGACCGCCAGATACCGGAACCCAAAGCACGGGCAGTGCGGCGGCGCCGGAGCTTCTTTTTGCCTGCACAGCGGCAGGAAGTGGCGAGGGCGGGGCCAGCGCTGTGTGGCGGAGTCAGGAGTCTTGCCAAGATGCTGCTCGACTTGTCGGAGGAGCATAAGGAGCACCTGGCCTTCTTACCGCAAGTGGACAGCGCAGGTGAGGGAGTGCGGGGTGCTTGCGGCGGGGACAGTCCCGGGGACAGCCCGGTACTCACGGCCTGCTGACTTCCGTTGCAGTGGTAGCCGAGTTCGGAAGAATCGCGGTGGAGTTCCTCAGACGGGGATCTAACCCGAAGATCTACGAAGGCGCCGCCAGTAAGAAAGGGAGGAGACAGGCTCTGCCTGTCGAGCTGGAAAGTGCTATCCATTCTCTTTCGATCGGTCCCACGGGGACCTTTGCAAGTCCTAGGGTCTTGTACCCATTGCAGCCGATTCTGCATAGCTGTCAATCAGGGCGCAAACTCTGCAAGTAACTGTGAGATTTTAAAGCTTGTATGAAATAAGTGCCTTCATATTTAAAATGAATACAGCACCCCCCTGCCTTTCAAATGAAAAATACTGTGGTGGTTAGTAACTGTTAGATTAGTCGAGAACAGCATTCAAGTGTTCAGTTAGTATTTGCTACCTAGAAGCCGCTTTTACGGAAGCTAGAGGATCGTGGTGGTGTGATTAAGAACATCCTTGTTGAGTTCCTCTTCTGCCGGGCTTGAAGGGACTTTGTGTCTCTGTTCACAGGTCTGTTTTGTTTTGGTTCGCTGGAGAGAAATATTGAAGGCAACTGTTAGTAGGGTGGGTTGAGAAGGAACTGTAATCTCCACTTAACTCGCTTTCATTGTACTCTTTGAAAACTTGGGGTAACTGAATGTGTTTATTTTTAAACAAAAGGATAATCTGTTCATTTTTCTTTCTTTTTTCCCTTAGGAAAACTTAATGTGAGTAGTGACACTATCCAGCATGGTGTGGAAGGATTAACTTATCTCCTCACTGAGAGCTCGAAGCTCATGGTAAGGCTTCTGAGAACTGTATGATATTACCCAGATCCTTTCAAACAGGCACCTGTTATAAATTAGTAACTCATAATCTAATTTGTGCAGTATACCTAAAGGTAAGTGTTAAGGGCATTATCTAATCTGAATACCCCTTGCTAGTATAAATTATAATTGTCTCTAATTCTGTATCACACGCCATCATATGTGTATCCTAGGAGAGGGGAGAATGAAATATTGCATTTCTTTATGGATCAGCAATTGTATCGGGCTTGATGGAAAAATAGTAAATAAAATTGGGCATCCTAATTCTTTTTATATTTTAATCAGGTTATTTTGTGTGTTAGTAACTTGGATTTTGGAATGGTGAGCAATGATTATCTTTAACTGTGAGGAATGTTATAGACTGAAGTGAATTATAGGCTATAATGTACTTTTATGTTTAGAAATGTTTTAGTGTTTACTAGACAAAGATAAATTCTAGTGTTCTGTTGAACTCAATTTATCTCTAGATTTCTGAACTGGATTTCCAAGACTCTGTTTTTGTTCTGGGATTCTCCGAAGAGCTGAACAGATTATTGCTTCAGCTCTACCTGGACAACAGAAAGGAGATCAGGACTATTCTGAATGAGTTGGCACCCAGTCTTCCCAGTTACCATAGTCTGGAATGGCGGTTAGATGTGCAAGTATGGCTTTTTTTTTTAATCAGATATAGATGATAAGAACTATTTATATGCTCTGTTATTTACCTGTTTAACCAAGCTCTGGTTTGAGAAAATGTATATATTTTAATGGTCATCTTTGGGTCATTTCACAAATAGCTCATTTCCTTTGATTTCTAATATAATTTTCTAAGTTTAATTTGCAGAGGTTTTTCATTTGTTTTTCTGCATGTATTTATTTAGTGTATGGCACTTGTGTAGAGGTCAAGGACAACTTTTGGGAGTTTGTCCTGAGGGATTGAACTCAGGTTGTGAGGCATAGCAACAAGGGCCTTAACCCATGGAACCATCCCAAGGACCCTAAGACCCTAATTTGCAAAGTTTTTAAGAAATCATTTATTAAAAAAAAACAAAAAAAAAAAACAGGTTTTGTTTGTTTGTAATCTGGTTTTTTTGTTTTGTTTTGTTTTGTTTTGTTTTGTTTTGAGACAGAGTTTCTCTGTGTAGCTTTTTGCGCCTTTCCTGGGACTCACTTGGTAGCCCAGGCTGGCTTCAAACTCACAGAGATCCACCCCCCCCCCCCCCACCACCACCCGCCGCCACCACCACCACCACCACCACCCAGCTCTGTATTGTTTTTTGGCAATGCTTACTTTAAAAAATTTTTTTTTCTTTGTAAACACAACACACACAAAAGAAAGTGTACAAGCCACTGTACTCAATAAGTTATCACACAATCACATAGTCATAAAATGGGCGTGACCATGACCAGCCCCCCAGAGACGCCTTTCTTACCTCTTACCGGTAATTGCTTCTTCTTTCCAGAGGTAAGCAGCATCCTAAGATACGATGCCAATTTTTCTTTTAACTCATTTTTAGCTGCGAACACATGTGATTGAAGCGACACTCATCTGTAGGGCTGTAAGGGAGTCAAAACATTTGGGAAGAGTTTAAATGTAACATAGAAGACAATAGGAATCCCATGTAGATTCCTTGGTAAACATGTAACATTGAAGCAATTATTTAAGAAGATTAATTTGGCATCCTTGAATGAGTCAGAACTAAAGTGGGAATTTAGACGTAAAAAGAATATATGCCTTTATAATCATTTCCCCTTTCTATATGATAAGCCATTTTTGTCTCACTATTCTCTCTTTACTCTATTTTCTTAGCTCTTTAAATTGAAGTTTATTGATTTATTTGGGGTTTTTGTTTGGGGGGGTGCAGGGTTTCTCTGTATAGCCCGACTGTTGTGGAACTCACTCTGTAGACCATACTGGCCTTGAACTCAGAGATCTGCCTACTTCTGCCTCCCATGAGCTGGGTTTAAAGGTGTTGGCCACCACCATCTGCCTTAAATTGCAGAATTAAGACTCAGCAAACTGTGTCCTATGAGCCACATCTGACTTGCTACTTATTTCTGTAAAGTTTGGTAGGTGTAGTCATGTTTGTTTGCATTTAATGACTGCTCTTAAAATACAAGGGCGGAATCGAGTCATTGTGCCTGAAACTATATGGTGTGCACAGCCTAGAATACTTGTCTGACCAAAAAAAAAAAAAAAAAAAAATACCAACCTCTGCTTTATTTTTTTATTTAATTTACTGAATGAATGAATTTATTTATATTTTGGCCCTTTGAGACAGGGTCTCTCTATGTATCATTGGCTGGCCTAAAACTGTTTAAGGAATTTTTTCATACCATAAGGTTTCATTTACATTCTCAAAATTATTTCTGTCTAAAGGTTTATTTGCTTTTTATTTTGAAGTTAGTGATTCATCTCAAATTGTATTTTTTACATGGTAGAGTGTAAGTTATCTTTGCAGCATAATTATTAAACAGTTACTGTACTCCTTTTGTGTTTCCAAGCTTGCAAGCAGAAGTCTCCGGCAACAAATTAAGCCAACGGTGACTATAAAGCTACACCTCGATCAGAATGGTGACCACAGCACCCATCTTTTGCAGACAGACCCAGCTACTCTGCTTCATTTGGTTCAGCAGCTGGAGCAAGCGTTGGAGGAAATGAAAACAAACCACTGCCGGAGAGTAGTCCGCAGCATCAAGTAGCTCCGCCCTTCAGTTGGCGAAGCAGGGATTGCAATAGTACATCTGGATGTCATGGACTTTCTTTTCTGGTTCAGGATGTTGAAATCTTGATTAAAAGCTAAAGTACAGTTCCTTCTGGTGCTAAGTGCAGTCAGCTTCTTCACAAATTGAATGCCTTTTTGTATTTTAAATGTGTAAATAGGATTGACTCAACTAAAACGAACCAATACTGTTCATATCTGTGTCTATGGGATTCTCCTGGAATACTGTTCACATCTTCTGTGTCTATGTGACTCTCCTGGAATACTGTTCATGTCCTCTATGTATGTGACTCCCCTGGAATACGGTTCATGTCTTCTATGTATGTGACTCCCCTGGAATACTGTTCATGTCTTCTGTGTATGTGACTCTCCTGACTTGGGTATTTTTTTGTTTGTTTTATTTTCTTTTTCTTTGATCAAAATTTGAATTTGTTTTATTTTCTTTTTCTTTGATCAAAATTTGAAAATAAAATTCTCTCTTACTACTTAGAACTATTTCTAGACAGTTGATAATTTTTTTACTTCTAAAAGTACTATATGATTATAGTCTTAGAAAAAGATAAATAGTATTTTTACAAGATTTTCTATATTGTTATAGGTAGCTTATGTATTCTTGTTTGTATGTGAGGATGGCAAGTAGCAATTACCATATTGCTTACATTTGAGTTATTGGGGCTAATTGATTTAAGTGATATATAAATTTGTGTGGTCCCATCATACATTTTCTCATGAACTAATTACACCCATTCCCAAAGCAACTAAAAGACACATCATCATTTACATTTATAAATAATGGATATAAGAGTAGTATGCTCAGTTCTTTTTTTATTTTAGTTATTTATTCTGTGTGTATAGATGTTTTGCCTACATGTCCATCTGTACACCCTGTGTGTTCAGTGCCTCCAGAAGCCTGCAAAGGGCATTTGGATCCCCCGGAACTAGACTTAGAAAGGGTTGTGAGCCTCCATTGGGTGCTAAAGCTCAAACCCAGGTCCTCTAGGAAAGCAGTCAGTGTTCTCTTTTTTGTTTGTTTGTTTGTTTGGTTGGTTTTTCAAGACAGGATTTCCCAGTGTAGCTTTGTGCCTTTCCTGGAACTCATTTGGTAGCCCAGGCTGGCCTCGAACTAACAGAGATCCGCCTGCCTCTGCCTCCTGAGTGCTGGGATTAAAGGCGTGCGCCACCACTGCCCGGCTTGACAGTCAGTGTTCTTAAGCATGGAAACATCTCTCCAGCACCAAAATGTATTTTTTAAATATTTATTTATTTAATTGTGTTTATGTATGTGTGTTTGTCCAAAGGCTCAAGTATGGAGTTAGTTCTCTCCTCCCATCCTGTGGGTCCTGGGAATAGAACTCAGGTTATCAGGCTTGTTGACAAATACTTTTCAACCCACTGAGTCATCTTGAATGTATAGACAAAATTTTTAATTACACTGAGAACTCAGTTATTGAAATTATATTAGCAAATGCACAAACAAAAGAAACCATGAGTTAGTGCATATCACTGGGTTAAAGTTAGCCTGCCTGCCAAGCTATGTGATAGTTCGGTGAGGCTCACTTGTCTACAATGGATGGAGGATAAACTAGACTGGCCCCACCAATATTGAGCCATCAGCCAGTGTTCTCCAAGCAACCGTTCTTCTACCTCTTGGTCCATTGCTGTTAGCCTAATCAAAAAATGAAAGCAGTTGGGGCTAATGGTACATGCCTGTAATCCTAATGCCTGGGAGGCAGATCTCTGTGAGTTCCAAGCCAGCTTGGTCTACATAACAGGTTCTAGGCCAGCTAGGACTACGTAATGAGACCCTGTCTCAACACATACTTACACCAAGAAGAAAGCATATGCTTCTTAAAAAAATGAAAAAAATCCAATTCCCTGACTGTTCTGTACTGATTATTCTGTGATGATGGCCCTCTTACTTTGGCAAAGGAGAGATGTGAGTAATCTCCCCATCTTGTAGATTCTGCACACCAAGTGAGCATATTTCTTTTTCTGTTTTTTTCAGGTTTTAATTGTTTTATGACACATTTGGTAATTTTTAATTGCTTTTTAAAAAATAAATTGCTTTGCCTTAGCATACAAATGAAGGGGTTTCATTATGGAGTTTTCATACATATACTTCATGGTACTTTGTTTTCCCCTCCCCCTCACCCCCTCACCCCCCCCCCCCCCCCCCCCCCCCCCCCCCGCTGCCATTCCAGCTTCCCTGAGCTTTCATACCACCTATTCTACCATCCCTTCTTTGTTCCTCTTCTGTAAGCTCTTTTCTCATGGTATATATATGTATAGTCATTTAAATCTAGATTCTGCACAATAAACAAAAATATGGTATTTTTCTACATTTTTCTCTTTACAGTAATCCACAGTTGTATCCATTTTCCTACAAATGTCAATTTCATTTTTCTGCATAACTGAATAAGATTCCGTTGTATAGGGGCTTGGAGAGGTGGCTCAGCAGTTAAGAGCACTGGCTCCTCTTGCAGAGGAACTGAGTCCAGTTCCCAGCACCCACTTAGCAGCTCACAACTGTCCATGTAACTCCAGTTCAGGGATCTGACACCCTCTTCTGGCTTCCATGTAGTGCACAAACATACAAGCAAGCAAAACACCTACATGCATAAAATAAAATCTCTTCAAAATTCCATTGTGTTTATATGTACTACCTATTTTATCCACTCATCCACTAATGGACATCTAGACTATGTCTACTTTTTAGCTGTTGGGAACAGTGCTGTTGTAAGCATGAGTGTGAATAGATCTCTCTGGTTTGTGGACTTAGAATGCTTTGGGGGCACTCAAATAGTGCAGCAGGTCATAGAGTAGTTTTCTGAGGGAGTTCCACACTAGCTTTCATAGTGACCATACTAGTTTACATCTCCATCAACGGTGTAGAGTGCTTTTTTTTCTGACATTCTCAGATTTGTTGTCATTCCTTCCTTCCTTCCTTTCTTTTTTTTCTTTTCTCTCTCTCTCTCCCTCCTTCCCTCCCTTCCTTCCTTCCTCTCTTTTCCTTCTTGTTTTTCAAGACAGGGTTTCTCTGTGTAGTTTTGGAGCCTGTCCTGGATCTCGCTCTGTAGACCAGGCTGGCTTCAAACTCACAGAGATCTGCCTGGCTCTACCTCCCAAACTCTGGGATTAAAGGCATGAGCCGCTGCCGCCACCCAGCCTGTTTTTTTCTTTTTTAGACAGGATCCTTGCTATATAGCCTTGGCTGGCCTAGAACTGAATATGCAGATCAGGCTGTCCTTGAAGTTACAATTTTAATTTCTTTTCTTCATGATAGCCATTCTGACTTGGCATGATTTTTGTTTTGTTTTTGCTTTTTTGTTTTTGTTTGTTTTGTTTTGTTGATGACTCATAACATTTACTACTTTTTAAAGTATTTTTTGGACATTTGTATTTCATCCGGTCCAATTCATTAGCCTATTTATTGGTAGTATGATTTGGGTTTTTTGGTGATGTGGTTCGTTTAGTTGTTGCTGTTGAGACAGAGTCTCACATAGCACAAGCTGGCCATGATCTTGCTTTGTAGCCAGTGATAGCCTTGAACTTCTGGTCCTTGTCTTTCCAGTACTGGCCTTACAATGCCACCATAGCCAACCTTGACCAGACAACTGAGCTACATCCCATCCCTTTCTTCTTTTAATTTTTGTTTGTTTCTTTATTTTTTTTTTGTTGAGACAGAGTTTCTCTGTGAAGCCCTGGCTGTCCTAGAGCTTGCTCTGTAGACCAGGCTGGCTTCAAACTCAGAGATCCACCTGCCTCTGCCTCCTAAGACCTGAGACTAAAGGTGTGCACCACCACCACCACCACCCAGTTCATCCCGTCCTTTGCATGTTTGATTCTCGTAGTTCTTTATACCTCCTAATATTGGTCCCCTATCTGAATATATTTGGTAAATATTTTAATCTCACTCTCTTAACTACAGCTTTTTTCTATCCTGTTGGAATCCGGTTTTGGAAATCCTTGGCTATGTTTTCCTCTAGAACTTTCACTTTTAGGTCTTCAGTCCATTTGAGTTGAATTTTGTACAGAGCGAGACAAGTATCTAAATTCATTTTGCAGTTGGATCTTCACTTTTCCCAACATCATATGCTGAAAGGGGCATCTTTTTTCTAATGTATATTTCTGACAGCCTGGTGAAAAATTAGGTGGCTGTAGCTGTGTGGGTTTACTTCTGACTCCTCTGTTCTATCCCACTGATCTACATGTCTTTTTTATGCTAGTGTCTGTTTTTGTTACGATGATTACAAAGTATAATTTGAGATCAAATATTGTGATATTTCTAGTATTGCTCTTTCTGCTTAAGATGGCTTTGGTGGTAGTTGTGGTGTATAGTTAGAGTTTTCCTTCCTGGCCCAGTCAGGACAAATCTCTCTTACCCGCCAGTCCCACAGTCGCTTAGACCCAACCAAGAAAGCACACAGAAACTTACATTGTTTAGAAACTGTATGGCCACGGCAGGCTGCTTGTTATCTACTTCTTCTCTCTTAAATTAACCCATTTCTGTTAGTCTATACTTTGCCACATGGCTTGTGGCTTACCAGTGTCTTTACACGTTGCTTTTCATGGCGGCGGCTGGCGGTGTCTCTCTCCAGTCTTCTACTTCCCAGAATCCTCTTCTCTCTTGTCCCACCTATATTTCCTGCCTGGCCACTGGCCAATCAGAACTTTATTTACACAGAGCGATATCCACAGCACTTCCCCTTTTCTTTTTTTTTTTAAGGAAGGTTTTAACTTTTACATAGTACAACTACATATAACAAAACAATTATCAAGCAAGAATTACAGTTACAATATTAAAGAAGAAGATATCCTATCTATCTTATATTTGTGAGTCTAAGGTTTTATATCTAACTTATCTTTTATCATAACTGAGAAAATTATAACTACCTAGCCTTCAACTACATCAAAGACCTCAGAAGGATATAATATTACCTGAGAACCGGGAGAAGGATGCAAGCAACTTTTGGGAGTCTTGCAGGGTAGACAGAGACAGCTGGCAGCCTGGACAATCACCTAATGTTCCTTTGTAAAGTTGGGGCATTTGTCTTCAGCCCACAGGACTAGAGTCTCTTGGTCACTTTTCTCAGTGTCCTTTAGAATGTCTGGCAGTTTCCTCTGCAAAGCAGGAACGTGAAGGACTATTTTGTCAAGCAAAGTTTAGTGGTCACCTTTTTATGGGTCCTGCATGTCCAGTCGATCAAGCAGTCCAGGCAAGAACAGTTTCTTGCCCAAATGGCTATTTTTGCCAAGGTGAAGATAAACTCCATATGAAGTGTCTTCAATGCCCATCCTCCTCTCTGAAGTAAAACGGTGCTGCCAGGAGCAGACATGTCTCACTGTCCAGAAAGTCTAAATTTTAAAAATATTTTAAATGCCATATTCTGAAGGTCTTTGAAGTATTTGAAGATTACCTATCTATCTGAAATATCTCTATGTATACCCAGAAGACTTAACTAACATGGCTATGAGTATGATTATCACAGATGATTAATTATTAATCTATTTTCAATTATCCATTACAATTTAAAATGAGCCATACAAACATAATACCTTAAACACAAGTAGAAATATACACACAGTATAACAAAATTAACTTTAAGTTTGTATCAGTAGACTAAAATCTATACCAATGTAAAACATTGTAAACAAGTTGTTGCTCTTTAGAAGTAAGTTCCTTAATCTACCCTTTCATCCTATTATATCTATATCATATCCCCTTTTCTTCTTTAGAAAGAGATCACATTTATAATCAACCTGCTTTAAATAAAAATGTTGGGTTTTTTTTTCTGTCCCACACCAGAGGGCTCTTCTGATTTGCGACTCAAAAATCTCTTAACCTTTTTTTTTTTTTTTTTTTTTTTTTTTTAGCAATATGTCTGGGTTTAGAGAAGGAGTGAGCCAATTCCATCTCCAAAGCCAGCTTGATAATTTTAGGAAATTGGGCATAGTTTCTCTTACTACTTCCTGCTGGAGGGGGGCGCTGTATCTTATGGGGACACAAAGAAAATTTTAGGATTATGGAGTAGTCTGTGAGGGTAAACCTCTGAGCCAGTTGCCTTGAAACCATTCTGGATGTTGGATCATCCATGGTGTCATCGGAGACCTTTCAGGTGGTCTTGGCTGATCAAACCTGATGTATCTTAATCTGGAACAAATCCACAGCCTCTGGCTTTCTGTGGAAACAAAAGCAGAGACTCTTTTCCAAAGCAACATATCCTTATATCCAAATTTTGAAGTCAAGGTACCTTTAAAATTTACACATTTGTTTAACTCAACAGCTTTTATGATCAAATCTTTTTCTGTAGTTAAAAATCCCAAAGACTACATAAACCAGATTCTCTGTGTAATATCCATCTTTGTAAGACTGAAGTGCCACTGTGGCTGCTGGCTCTGCCCACCTCAGCTTCCCAACATGGCGGTGGTACAGTTTACTGCCAGCTCTGGGTCTGGAGCCATGTATACCATCAACTATCAGAAGCAGTTCTATCAAAGCAGTGCATAGCCCAGAAACTTTTTTTTTTTTTTTTTTTTAACTAGCAAAGGCTAAATCTACATGCAGCAGAGAAAAGTACCGCTTGTAGACTCCTCATTCCCGCCACACTGCAGGTCAGATGCACACGCCAGGAACCCACCATAGTAGCTCAAACCAGCAGGCTGCCGCTAACTTGAGAGAGACAACTAGGAAGCTGTTTTTAGCTCCGTTTTAGGATCTTTTTTTCTCAAGTTTTAGGTGGAAACTCATGCCCCATGTTGGGCGCCATTTGTAGTTAGAGTTTTCCTGCCTGGCCCAGTCAGGACAAATCTCTCTTACCTGCCAGTCCCACAGTCGCTCAGACCCAACCAAGAAAGCACACAGAAACTTATATTGTTTAGAAACTGTATGGCCATGGCAGGCTTCTTGTTATCTGCCTCTTCTATCTTAAATTAACCCATTTCTGTTAGTCTATACTTTGCCACATGGCTTGTGGCTTACCAGTGTCTTTACATGTTGCTTTTCATGGCGGCAGCTGGCGGTGTCTCTCCCCAGCCTTCCACTTCCCAGAATCCTCTTCTCTCTTGTCCCGCCTATATTTCCTGCCCGGCCACTGGCCAATCAGAACTTTATTTACACAGAGCGTTATCCACAGCAGTGGTGCTGTATAACTTTAATCCCAGCACTCAGGAGGCAGAGGCCAGCCTGATCAACACAGTGAGCTGCAGTCCAGCCAAGGCTTCATAATGAGACCCTGCCTCAAACAAACCAAGGCTGCTTTGGCCATTCTGAGTTCTTTGTGCTTCCGTATGAATTTCAGAGTTGTTGTTTTCTCATTCTTTAAAGAATGTTAGGGCTGGAGAGATGGCTCAGAGGTTAAGAGCACTGACTCCTTTTCCAGAGGTCCTGAGTTCAATTCCCAGCAACCACATGGTGGCTCACAACCATCTGTAATGGGATCTGGTGCTTTCTTCTGACCTGTAGTTATACATGCTGTATACAAAATAAATAAATCTTAAAAACAAAACAAAACAAAACAAAAGCTTATTTAAAGGGATTGGGGATTTAGCTCAGTGGTAGAGCACTTGCCTAGCAAGCACAAGGCCCTGGGTTCGGTCCTCAGCTCTAGAAAAAAAAAAAAAGAATGTTATTGGAATTTTGATGCAGATTGTGTTGAATCTACAGATAACTTTTGGGAATATAGCCATTTCATAGTATCACTTCTGCTGATCTGTGACCATGGAAGGCTTTTCCATCTTCTAGAATCTTCTTTACTTTCTGCTTTAATTTTAATTGTAGAGGTCTTTCACCTTTGCATTAATTACTTTTGTTTTGTGACAAAATGACCATGACCTGAAAGCAACACAGGCAAGGAGCTTTATTTTGTCTTATGGTTCCAGAGGGTTGGAGTCCATTGTGGTTGGGAGGCATGGTAGCAGATCCAGAAGCCAGAAGACCACACACAGGAAGCAGAAGGAATGAAGTGGAAGGGAGGCAAAACCTGACCCAGTAACATGCTACCAATATTTTTTGTTTATTTGTTTTTCAAGACAGGGTTTCTCTGTATAATTTTGGTGCCTATCCTGAATCTCGCTCTGTAGAACAGGCTGGCCTCGAACTCACAGAGATCTGCCCAGCTCTGCCTACCTAGTGCTGGGATTAAAGGCTTGTGCCACCACTGCCTGGCATGCTACCAATTTTGTGTCCTGCTACTTCACTAAAATTTTGTGTCAGGTCTGTTGAGTTTTCTGGTGGGCTCTTTGGAACATTAAGTATAAGGTCATGCCATCTGTAAATAGGAGATACATTGACCTCTTTTTAGCCGATTTGCATCCCTTTTATTTCTCTCCTACCGGTGAGGACTTTAGGCATGTACTGAGTAAGGATGGAAAGAGTGGGCCCCTTCACTTCGTTTCCGACTTTAAGGAAAAGTGCATTCAGTCTCCCACATCCCATCTTGTATAATGTATTATAGATTTATGTGTGGCCTTTACTGTGTTGATATATGTTCCTCCCATTCCTACTTTCTTCAGGGCTTTTCTCATGAAGTGATGTTAACTTTGTCAGAGACTTTTTTCTTCATCTGTTGATGTGAACATGTTACTTCCGTCCTTGAGTCTGTCTATATGTTGTTTACATAGATTGATTTGACATATGTTGAACCTCCCTTGCATCCCTGGAAAGAAACCAACTTGAAAAAGGTGTATGATCATCTCAATGTGTTCTAGAGGGGGTGTGTGTGTGTGTGTGTGTGTGTGTGTGTGTATGCGCGCACGCGCACGCGCGCGCGCGCGCATGAGCCTGGTCTTGCACATAAAACAAGTGGAGGTGGCCAGAGGTTCATGTTGAGTGTTTTCCTCAGTTGATCTCTGACGGGAGCCATAAGCCTAAGCGACCCTTGACACACATGTTGCCATATTTGGGCTTCTCTCCTCTTTTCTTAGATCGAGACCTTGCTTAAATCTCCATAGCACCAGAACCTCTTCTCAGTTATCAGGTGAATGAGGGGCAGTTAAGCAATTAGGCAGTTAGAGTTAGACAAGGTAGATAGATAACCTTCAGAGCCACATTTCCTGCTGGCCGAGCAGCCCATAATTAAGTTCCTTCCTGCTTGCAACCCCCTTTGCCTATCTATCTATGCCTTGAGAGAAAAATAAAATTTGGGAGCTTGATCAGACGTCCTCTCTTGCTCACATTCTTTGTGTCTCGTGTCCCTCTCATTCGCTGGGCCTCCCTTTAGGTCCCCCTTGAAGACCTTGCTGGCCAGGGCACCTGGCGCCCAACAGTGGGGCTGAAGCTGTGAAGGGCTTGGCGAATGTCGCACCCAGGCAAGCCGGCTGACATTGGACCGCCTCGGCGCATTGGTCATGAGTGAAGGTCTGGAGAGGAGATCGTCCGAGACAGATCCCAGGAGAGACATTTGGTGTCCATGCAAGGTGAGTGAGTCACCTTGGGACAAGCATTTAGTAAACAGGACCTGTTTATTTCAGGTTTGAAAGAATCTCCGAAGACACAAGGAACTAGAGTAAAGAAGAAGGATCTTAAAACAATTTTTTTTTTTACTATACTGGGGACATTTGTCCTTGGTTTCCTCAAGAGGGAAGTATAGATCAAAAAAGATAGAAACGAATAGGAGATGGTTTAAGACATTATTATTAAACTTTTGTGCCTGTTCAGGCCTTTTCTTATTGGAACTTGATAAATGATATCCTAAAGGTTTATATAATTCCCCAGATATACAGAAATTAATAGAAACAGGAGAACAGGCTCTCAAATGTGCCTCCTGTCCACCATCAGTCTGTCATTCCAATACACTCGATATACCTGAAACAGCTGAATCTGACCCTCCACCTTCAGGAAATAAGGACCTTAAAACTCCCAACCCCCCACCCCAACCTAAAAATAATCACAATGAGTCTGAAGAGAAACAGCTTCTGATAGAAGGAAGTTACAGGACACAGGCTTACAGCTCCAGTTTGTTTACAGGCTTAGATAAGGAAGCAACAGTCTATCTTAATCCCATAAGGCCTCCAAAAAAAAAAAAAAAAAAAGCAAGGAAAGATTTTAGACCCCTAAAAGCGGCCAACCTTATGAAATTGATTTGCTGTCAGACTATGATAAGCGGCAGAGATTCTAACCCCTCCCTTTAGGGAGAAACCTGCCATTACTTCATTCAGTGTCTCACAAGGAGGTAACACAATATTATCACACTACAAGACCTTCTGAGAACGCAAACCAGAACTAATGAAGTTCACTATGTTCTCCACAGTAGCAACAGCATCCTGCCACAAAGAGTCTTTTTTGCTAAAACTATTGGAATCTAAGGGCTAACTTGAGTCCTAAACTGGCCCTGCAGCTAACTAGGAGCTCATTCCAGCGGCCTTCATTTAAATTAATGCAAGCCTCACAGCCAGGGCGGATTTAAAAACTAATGGCAACTCCCAGCTCTCCTAAAAAAGTGTCCTTTTCTCTCTCTCTTTCCTCTTTTTGGGTTGACTTTTAAGTTCTTGGTAATTTGCAAAAATCTTGGCCAACCAAGGACAAGAACTTCAATTAACCCATTAAAAAAACAGGTCCTGGTTAGGGGAGGCCATACTACGAACTGTATGGATTCATCAGACCCCACCCACCAAGACATTTGGGGGTGAATCCTAAACATCTGCCTTCTCTCTGAACCTAACCACAATCTGCACCTCAGCTCAGTTCGGCCTGTGAGTTGTCTCCACCCCTCCTCCCCTTGCCATTCCCGGGGGTTCCCTGGCTGGATACAGACTGGACAAACTGGCTGCAACTGCTATTCAAAACAAACAAACAAACACAAAAACTCCTCCGCTTTAGTTTGGGTATTTTTTTAAACTTTGCTTATCTCATTTCATGATACACCTTAAAGGATTTATTAAATTGTTACTCTCCTTATATACTATATTTTTGAATAAGAGTTTCTGTTTCTATATTAAAATAACTTCAGTACAAACTTAATATTTTTTAGGCTAAACCTGACAGGTATAAAACCTAAGTTCTAAGTTTACAAAGACAACTAACATATAAATTGTTAAATAAGTTTACTTTAGTTAAAGATAATTAAAAAATAAAACTTATTGATTGATTGGCCAACCTAAACTGTAAACTGTTAAGAATAAGTTGTTCTTAAGCTATAAGCTATTAGAGATAACTATTACGATACAAATTAAAGTTTGATCATTTTATCATCAAATTCTCTAGTGTATACAAAATCATATTTATATACATGCTAACTATGGTAAATTTCATATAATCAATTCATTACTTAGCCCCCTAGCATTTAAAATGTTTAAGCTTTGGACAAAACTGCCATACCCCTTATTGCCAGGGTTTTGTCCAAACTATGCTTTGAGATCATTTAAATTATATCCCCCTTTACCAGGCCTAAAGATTATTTGCCTTGCTATCCAAATTCATAGAAAAGATAGCTTGCCAAACAGATTTCAAAATAATCTTTGACTGTTCCTTTTTTTTTTTAAAGGAATTCACCACTTTGGCTGCTCTCAGTAATCAATCACCGATATCTCCTGATGAATTAAATACAAAAATGCTCTTAGATGTAAAGCTTTTATAGGATATGAAGGATTAGATATAAAGAATGTTTAAGGACATTAAGAAATAATTTATTACATATGTAATGCAAATCATTGGGATAAAAAATATAACATATAAACACCTAGATATGTTATAAATGATACATAAATCTCAATAAATAACCTGAAGATATTGAGGATGTATGCCTAAGTTAGATCTAAGGATAAAGTTTTTATTGAGATCTGAGATAGATATATAGGCTTTAAAAATAAACTTATGTATACCTTAATACAAGAGTCTATGGACCTCCCTAGAAGGGACACTGGGGCTCATTATAGGCTGTAGCTCCTCAGCTGTACAAGGTTGCCCCAGGGATGTGTGATTCGGACTTTACTGGAGAGATTAAGATCATTGTACAATTCAGATTCATACAGGGCAGCTCCTAAGGGAGCTGCTGGTGTGGATTCTAGCGATATGGCCTTCTGCGTTCAGGAAATTAAATATTCCAAACCAACTAAACACTTAAAATACAGGGAAAGAAGGTAATTGGCTTGCTAGACATAAGCATGGATGTTTCTTATATTTCAGGAAAAGATTGGCCAACTACTTAAGACGGCTATTACTCCTTCGTCTCTTACAGGCCTAGGTCAAGCTAATAATGTAGCCAGAAGGTCAGGAAAACCTAATGCTCCTATCTGGATCAAACAATGGCTTTTAAATGCTGAGAGAACTGTAACTGTGACCTGTCTGGTGGGGGAGAAACTTAAAATAGGACATATAAAGCCTCCCGCCAGCCCTTGACTCACCCCAATATTTGTTGTTTAGAGAAAATCAGGCTTATAGGCTGTTACAGGCCCTTAATAAATTGAATAAAATTTATTAAAGCCAAGGAAAATCTCACAGCCTGGCTTGCCATCTCCCACAATCATCTCCAGAAATAAATAAAAAAACATCATATATGTACAGGATTGCTTTTTGCCATACCTCCTCAACCTGAAGATTGCCAGCATTTCACTTTTAGCTTGCCTCCTCACCCTGCCATGATGGAGGTCAAAGCTGACATACAGAGCAGGAAATGCGAGTTCTGTTTATCCAGGACTCATTTACTGAGCAGAGTTCCTCTTTATATATACAGATTAACCATCAGAACTAACTGTCAATTATAGCTTCCTCACAGTCCCCCAATCTATACACACACACACACATATATATGTATATACATATATCTTACAATACATTTATTGTACAGATGATATTATAGTTATATCAAACTATGAAACTTATGAGTCTATAGATTGGCAGATAGCTCTACAGGATATACTGGCACCTTTTCATATGTCTGTCCAACAATTACAAATTCTCTCCCTATGGAAGCTCACCACAAGGCTTACATCCTTATGATTTATGGTTATGAAATAAGAAGTAATCCACCATTTCTTTCACTGCTTTTTAATTTTAGGAATGCCTTGAGCTCATCTATAGACAACAGCCTTACATATATTTCACGGGCTCTTAAGAATTGGTGCTTAATTTTTCATATCCCCCACTACAGGTATTCCTCATCACCACCAGGCCAGGCCACAAAGTTACACCTAAGCCTCTATGATCTTCTCACTGATATTTAAAAGGGTCCTGATGTTTTCATAATGCCAGGAGGAGGATACACGTCTTTATAGGACACTGACCCGCCTTTACGAATCCTGGATCGCCTGGTCACACCATATACTAGGCAGCTGCGGGACAAAGGCATTCTAAAGCTGCCAGTCTAAACACAGGCTGTTATTTACCTCTAGATTCTTAATATTGAACTTTGACTTTATAAATAAATTGATACAATTCCAGATCCTTTTGATGAACTGTTCATCAGTGATATAGAACTTATAGAAATATGATGAAAACTAATAATTCTGTTTTAAATGTATTTTATTAATTCTTGCCAAAAATATATAAGACTTGAGAGATATGTAAATGACACATTTCAGATTTCATTCTCTGGCTATCCTGATGTTTTGTTGCGGGGCTCCAAGGATTCATACTTTTACTCTGATAAAGTTCACCAGTGTTAATTGATAACATGTCTAAGATTTTGTCTATTAAGAAGGTTCTTATGAACTCCAGGAGATCATGCTGGGTGCTGGTGGCACAAGATCAAAATTTGCCAACACCCACAAGCCAAGAAGGACTGGAAGGAATACAACCCGACTACAGCTTATTTCTCTCACTTACAGATTTTCTTTTTCTTCTCTGGGGGTGAGGTCAGACTGCCCACAATTACAAAATTCATTGGAGGGAGGAAAGTGTTGGATGCCCCTATTCTTACTGCAAAATTCATGGTGCCATTCCTCCTGCTAAGGGACAGGTAATTGGGAGAATATGGAATGGCTCAAGCAAAAAAAAAAAAAGCTGTTTTCTTGCCCCTTGTGGCCGGAATTTCCCTGGCCACCTCCCTGGTCTCTGCAGGCCTGGCAGAAGGAGCTCTGGGTCACTCCCTCATAACAACAGCTCACTTATCCGAACAACTTCAGGTAGCAATTGAGGCTTCTGCAGCATCCTTGTCCTCCCTCCAGAGGCAGCTAACCTCCCTTGCACAGGTTGCCCTACAAAATTGACGGGCCTTGGACCCACTGACAGCAGAAAAGGGTGGGATATGCCTTTTTCTGAGGGAAGAATGTTGTTATTATATTAATGAGTATGGAATGGTAGAAACCCAGTTAAATAACCTACATAAACTTAGCCTAAAGCTACACAAGCAGCTATGCTCTGCCACGGCAGATGACTGATGGAGATCATCCATGTTCTCCCTTTTGATTCCTCTTGTAGGACCATTAATCAGCATTATTCTTAACTTTGGGTCCCTTTGTAATTGGCAGGCTAACCTGATTCATAAAAAACAAAACAAAACAAAACACACAAAAAACCAAAAAAAAAAAACAAAAAACAAATAGACTCCCTGGCATCCAAACCTATACAGGTCCATTATCATTGGCTTGATCTTGTTGATCAAGGCCATGCAGAGCCTTTGGGTGATGACTGTCCTTTGGAAACTGCATGAAAACCCAGAAACATGTGAGCTTGCCCCACTTGGGAAGAGCTTGGGTACCAAGGAAGGTGTGAGGTCAATGGCCCTGCAGTGGGAAGACCAAGGTTTCTGCCTCTGGGTCCCCTGAGGAATATCCCTGATTGCATAGGAGTTGGTGTCTAAGGATGAAAATACATCCAGGGCCCCTCCTCCAGCAAAAGACACCTATAATAAACCGGGAGGATCAGGGGCAATGTTTCCCCTCCTTGGTCAATGCCCATTGCCGCCAGAAGAATTTGTGCCGCCACCTTGGACCTACATAAGTAATTAAAAGGGAAGAGATGATGGGAGCCATAAGCCTAAGTGGCCCTTGACACACATGTTGCCATATTTGGGCTTCTCTCCTCTTTTCTTAGATCTAGACCTTGCTTAAGTCTCCATAGCACCAGAACCTCTTCTCACAGATACCAGAACCTCTTCTCACAGATACCAGAACCTCTTCTCAGTTATCAGGTGAATGAGCTGCAGTTAAGCAATTAGGCAGTTAGAGTTAGACAAGGGTAGATAGATAACCTTCAGAGCCACATTTCCTGCTGGCAGAACAGCCCATAGTTAAGTCCCTTCCTGCTTGCAACTCCCATAATTAAGTCCCTTCCTGCTCACAACCCCCTTTGCCTACCTATCTATTCCTTGAGAGAAAAATGAAATTTTGGAGCTTGATCAGACGTCCTGTCTTGCTCTCATTCTTTGTGTCTCTTGTCCCTCTCATTCACCGGCCCTCCCTTTAGGTCCCTGTTGAACACACCGCTGGTCGGGGCAGCTCTCCACCTTATTTTTTTTGAGGCAGAGTCTCTCATTTGTCAGTGAGCTCCAGCAGCCCATCCGCTTCTCTAATCAGGATTACAGACAAGTGTGTCATACTCAGTTTTTACTCGGGTGCTGGAGATCCTGACTCAAACCGATGCTTTTGTATTGAGAACTTTGGGATTGAGCTACCTCCCAAGACCCCCTCCGTGTTTTACTTTAATATTTCCTGAACATTTTATTATTTTTAAGTGTATATGTGTTTCACTTGCATATGTATCTATGCACTACATGTGAGCAGTGTCCATGGAGAACAGAAGAGTGCATCAGATCACAATATTCCATTAGTGAGACTGAGGAGAGTGCTCGGTTGGTAAAGTGCCTTCCATGTAAGCCAGACTGCCCACATTTGAATCCCCGGCACCCACATGAAAAGCTAGGCACTGCATCACGTGACTGTCACCCTAGCCTTTGGTTGGGGAAGGCAAAGACAGGTAGATCCCTAAAGCTTGTTGTCTGGCCAGCCTAGCTGAATCCCAAAAAGTAAAGGTGAAAGGATACTTGATGTCAATGTGTGTGCATGCACATAAGTCCATACATGTATACCCACACTTACGTGTGTGTGTGTGTGTGTGTGTGTGTGTGTGCATGTGTGTGTGTGTGTGTGTGTGCATGTGTGCACATGTGCGCGCATGCACACACACACACACACACACACATGCACACACACACACACTCACACTCACACACTAAAAATAAAAATAAAACCGCAAATAAAAGTTTGGGACTAGGCTGGAGAGATGGCTCAGAAATTAAGAGCACTGGCTGCTCTTCCAGAGGTCTTGAGTTCAATTTCCAGCAACCACTTGGTGGCTCACAACCATCTGTAATGAGATCTGGTGCCTTCTTCTGGTGTTCAAGCATACACACAGAACGCTATGTATAATAAATAAATAAAATCTTTTTAAAAATGTTTAGGATCAACAACCATATTCCTGTGTGTGAACTAAATGGAACTATGTGTATATAATATTTAGCATAGTACCAGGCTTTTTTTTTTTAAAGATTTATTTTATCCAGGTGGTGTTAGTGCATACCTTTAATCCCAGGACTTGGGAGACAGAGGCAGTTGGGTCTCTGCACTTGAGGCAAGCCTGGTCTACAGGTGAGTTCCAGGATAGCCAGGGCTACATTGAGAAACCCTGTCTCAGGGAAAAAAAAGTTTAGGTAAATCAAAGTGAATCAAACAAAAAAAAAATCACCTAAAAGTTGATTAAAATAATTAACCTATTAAATATCTATGTGCCTATAGATATAAATATAAAACCCATTATGCTATGCTTGAAAATCTTTTAATGACTTATATTTTTGTTTTATGTGCATTGTTATGTTTTGTCTGCATGTGTGTCTGTGTGAGGATGCCAGATCCTTGGAACTAGAGTTACAGACAGTTGTGAGCTGCCATGTGGGTGCTGGGAATTGAACTTTGATCCTTTGGAAGAGCAGCCAGTGCTCTTAACCACTGAGCCATCTGTCTAGACCCCAGTACCAGGCTTTTTAAAAATTCATAAATCATTACAATTATTGAATAGTGGAGAGTAGGAGTCTCATTATTGTACAGTTTTGCATTATACTCAGTATACTCTAAGAAACTGAACAATGTGCTAACTAGTTGTTTCTAGTAGTCACATTATGATTATTTTTTTTTCTTAATTTCTATTGTGAGTTTGGACAACTTTCAGAATGTCGTGGGAATTTTTTTATAGTATCTAAATGAAGAAAAGCAGGGGCTGTGTGTGTGATATGTATCTATGAGACAAGCTGAATAAGCCTGTGACTCTTCATCCTTGCAAAATGAAGAAAAACAACGATGCACATTATACACTAGGATGTCTATTTAATGACTTTTATATTTGCTGACTGATTTGTTTGGTTTTCTGAGACAGGATCTCACTATGTTGCTTAAACTGACTTCACACTCTTCTTCCTGCCCCAGCCTCCTGAGTACTGACTGTATAGTCACCAGGTCTGACTGTTTGCCAAATAACTCAACTTGAGTCTTCTTGGTAGCCAGCCATCCATAGTCTGCATGGCAGATGGGGCCCTATAGGAAAACCAGTTTTATTGTCTTAAATAGACTTCAAGTACAAAGAAACAATAGGAATACAAATTCCTACATCAATATACTCTAAAAGTGGTTTTCAGACAGGTGTACTGGCAACTACCTTCAATCCCAGCACCTGGGAGGTAGAGGCAGACGGATCTCTCTTTGTGTTCAAAGCCAGCCTGGTCTACAGAGTGAGTTCCAGGACAGCCAGGGTTGCACAGAGAAACCCTGTCCTGGAAGAAAACAAAATAAAATAAAATAAACTTGGTTTTCACTTAGATCGTTGCCATTCTAAACCCAAGCAACTCTTTATAAGATGAACTATTTGTCTAATTTTAATGTAAATTGTGGTTTTTAATCATTGTTAATATTGTTAATTACATAACTATCCAACTGACAGCTTATGCTCTTTGCTTGAACTTGAATTTAAATCACTGTATTTTAGTGCCAAAGGACTAGTGTAGACAATGAGAGAAGTCCCTAGGGGATGTGTGTTGTAGACATGGGCATGGCAATGTCCAGAACTCCAGTGCCTCAGCCCCATGGAAATGACAAAGCCTTCCTGTGGTCTGTGTGCAGGTGACAATAATGTATGCAGAAAATATCCACCATAGCTTTCTCCCCCTGGCTATTTGTGACCTGGAGACTGCTTCCCCATAGAGATTACTCCCATTGAGATTAGCCAAACTGCCTTTTGATTATGCTGTATGTGATTATCCTGCCTTCTTGTTTATCTTTAGTAACCCTCTTCCTTGTTCAGCCACATATGACAACCCCATCTCCCTGTTCAATTGTAATTCAATGAACATGCTACTCTTCTGGGGTACTGTAGTGTCTCCATTGGAGAGCCCAGACCATCCAATCCCAGCTTTTCTGTGTCTATGTATCTGTCGTTTCTTTAGTGTCTTAATTCTTTCATAGACCCTAGTCAGGGTTCTGGGACCCAAGTCATTCAAGGCCAAAGTAGACTAGACTGTCTTCTCATGTGTCATAAAATAGTCTGCCCAGCAGCCAGCTAAAAAGACAATGAAACAAACCACATGAGGTTTATCTCTCTTTTCTCCCATCATTTACTATCTTAAAGGTATAATCTGCTTATTTATGGTATTATGCATGGGGGGAGCAGAGCAATTCGAAACCTTTCTAACTCCTTTTTAGACATGGCAGAGAAGATTCAATTTTGTTAAATATCTATCACATGCTTAGAGTGGTCCTTGTGTATGGAATGAAGGAGGAAGTCTTAATTTTCCAGTTTAGTGTGCTCAACTCACTCCACCCTGCAGGGCTGTTTCACCTAAGTTCCTCAGGCTGCAGAACAGACCTCCCCAAGTGCTGTTCTGGGTAACAGGAAGGCCTCTGCCCTGTCTGTTGACCAGGCTTTCCCAGCAACTTCGCGGCAGTACGGAAGGCAGAGCCAAGCTCTGTAGAGCTCGTCTGTGTTCAGAGGAACACAGATCACGGCAGAGTGCTGAGGGAGGTGTGGGCATGGGAAGCATGGCAGAAATTGTCCTTATTCCCTTTCCACTGAAGTGGGGTTCCCTGAGGTAACCAGAGGTGTGACGGGAAAAGCAAACTGGGTTCTCTTTTACCTGCATGCCAATGTTGTGATTGTCAGGAATCCAATGAGAAGTGGATGCCTGTGGTTATAAAGGAATGTGCTTAGTTCACAGAATAAAAAGGCTTCTCAGTTAACTCAAAGACTAAACCCATAGATTAAAATTCAGAGAATGAGGAAAGAAAATCCAGAGTAACAGAATTTCACTGAGGCAAGGACAGAAGGTTAGAATGGGGGGGTATGCTCTGAAAATGGTACGCGGTCTTACTCCAAATTAAAAAAAAAAAAAAAAGCCTTCAAAAGTCAAGTGAGTTCAAGGGCTGTAACATAATAAAAATGCCACAAAAGAAGAGCTGGAGAATGGTTGTAAATTATTGTCCTGCTGTGTTTAATTTGTTAGGGTTTTGTTTCTTGAGAGAAGGTCTCACTATGTATCACTAACTAGCTGGCTCATAGCCCAGGCTGGCCTCAAACTCACAGAGATCCACAAGCCACTGCCTTCTGGGTGCTGGGGTTAATGGTGTGTATCACCACACTATGCCTGCTTGTTAGGGGTTTTTATATTTGTTTGTTTTTTGAGGGGGATGGAGTCAAGAACAAAACTTGCATACGGTTTCCTTGTTTGACGTACATGTACGGTTTGCAGTAATTGCACAAAGTTCATGTCAGTCTTCCTTTCCTTTAGTGAAAAGACATTTAAGACATCCAATCTTCAGAGTCCACTGAATGTCAAGAGCAAGATTCTCACTTGGATAAATGGTTTTTAGCCCAACCTACCTACTAGAATTATGTAATAGTTATATATATATATATATATATATATATATATATATATATATATATATATATATATATATATATATTAAACAAATGGGGGCTGGAGAGATGGCTTAGGGGTTAAGAGCATCTGGCTGCTCTTCCAGAGGTCCTGAGTTCAATTCCCAGCAACCACATGGTGGCTCATCTATAATGAGACTTGGTGACCTTTTCTAGCCTGCAGGCATATGTGCAGACAGAGCACTGGATACATAATAAATAAATAAATAAATCTTTAAAAAATAAACAAATAATCTGACTCCTGACTTCATGAGTTTTGGTTTAATTGCACTGAGATCTGTAAAATCTCTCCACATGATTCTGATACACAGTAAAAATTAACATGCAAGTTTTTACATTCTCTTCTCTGTGACTTCTTTACTGATTGACATTCAAGACAGTTGAGAACAATGAGTTCAAATGAAAAGAGGGCTGGAGAGAAGACACAGCAATTAAGAGCACTGATGTCCTTGTAGAAGACCCAGGTTCAATACCTAGCACCCACATGATAGCTCACAACCATCTTGAACATCAATTCAGGACACACATGATAAATAGATATACACAAGAGCAAAACCCTCATACACATAAAATAAATTTAAAAATACAAAAAAAAAAAAACAGAAAAAAAAATCTTCCATCCTCTGGAGAGTGATTTGTAGATTCCTACCTTCTACGCTGCATCAGCAGCTGGGGGGAAAAAGTGTTGCACTTTATTTCTCAAATTTTTAATTACAAAAGCATCAGGATTTAGTTTCCACAAAAAATCATTGAGTTGTAAGACTGACTGTGCCCTCTCTATTTACATGTGCTACTGGAAAACACAGAATACTAGATTATTGAGAGGGCTGTGGGTTAGGGGGCTTGCCTTCAAGCCAAACACTTGACTTTGAGCACCTAGGACTCACAGGATGAAAGGAGGGTGCCAGCTCCTACAAGTCATCGCCTGACCCCTACAACACACACACACACACACACGCACACACACACACACACACACACACACAATAAATACATGTATTTACTTTTTTTTTTTTTTTTTTTTTTTTTGGTTTTTCAAGACAGGGTTTCTCTGTGTAGCTTTGCACCTTTCCTGGAACTCACTTGGTAGACCAGGCTGGCCTCAAATTTACAGAGATCTGCCTGCCTCTGCCTCCCGAGTGCTGGGATTACAGGCATGCACCACCACCCGGCCATGTATTTACAATTTTTAAAGCCCTCCTCGTACACAGAAGTTCTAAATGCCCCTTCCATTGCTATCCTCCGAGAGTAACAATGCTCCTTCATCAAAGACTCACTGTTTTAGTCCTTGCTCTCCACAAATACCTCCTCGTTATAATGCACATTAAAAGTTTTCCCTAAAGCTGGGCGGTGGTGGCACTTGTCTGTAAATCCAGCACTCGGGAGGCAGACGCAGGCGGATCTCTGTGAGTTCGAGGCCAACCTGGTCTACAAAGTGAGTTCCAGGACAGGCTCCAAAGCTACAGAGAAACCCTGTCTCAAAAAAACCAAAAAATAGAACAAAGTTTCCCCAGAGGAAAGAGAAACCATGTTTCTTCCTCAGGAATACTGAAATGCCCTGTGCTGTGCTGGCGTCCTATGACAGTGCCATCAGTAACCCTTTCTCAACTCCAGCCACTGTTGGTGTGTTCGAAACCAAGTCTGTTTCTTTTGCATTTTCTCTTTGGGAATTGTAAGGAGGTGATCTTAAATAAATTAACAATGGGGGGGGGGAAGTTTCCCCTAAACAGAAAATGTGCTAGCCAGCTCTCGTGGATTCAAACCTGCTTGTGGTTGTGTTTCTTTTCTTTTCTTCACTTTGCTGTTGTTGTTGTTTTGTGGGGTTTTTTTGGTTTTGTTTTGTCTTTGTTTTTAGAGACAGGTTTCTTCCGTCTAACAGTCCTGGCTGGTCCTGGAACCTGCTTTGTAGACCAGGCTGGCCTTGAACTTATAGAGATCCTCTGCCTCCTGAGTGTTGGGATTAAAGGCATGTGGCAACACCACCCGGCTATGGTTATGTTTCATATTAAAAGTTAATAACTGATATTCATCAGCCCTTCAAATCCCTCAGGTCTATGTGTGTTAACACTAGTAAAGCTGGAGACAACATTCCTGAATAAGACCTCTCCCAGAAATCTTGCTGAGCCTGGAGATGCTCTCCTGTTATGCTGGCCAGCCATACCAGCTGCCTTCACTAGACTCCGTTTTATCAAATTGAAATGGTAAAATCCTGTACATCCGATAAATCAGACAACTTCTGTTGCTATCTCCAAGTGCAGTCCTACACTGTGAGTACACCACCTGTATGTAACTCCTGCTCCAGAGGATCTGATGCCCCCTTCTGGCCTCTGCAGGCACTGCACTCACATACACATCCCATCCCATACCTGTAGTCATATATGTATGTATATAATGATGATAAGATAAAAGGAGTGCCTACTAATTTGGTTAAATATGCAGAGGAATGTCATGGAGGTGGAACATAGAGATCTGAAAATCATTATTTGAAGGCAGGAATGAAAAAAAAAAAGTTCAGAAAGAGATAGGCAGGAAACCACAAGGTAGAATTCAAGTTGAAGGAGCTGGTAACTGTTGGCTCTGTCTTATGGGTGCATAAGGATCCATCGTGTCATTGTCTTTAGAGGTGTTTAAGAGTGAAAATTTCTGCAATAAAGTTTCTTTGCTTTTTTAAATAAGAGGCCTCAGGAAATATTCTAGAAAGATTGTGTATATCGATTGGGATTTTTTTTTTTTTTTTTTTTTTTTGTCACAAGTTAGAGTGATCTAAGAAGAGGCACCCTTTCCTCAGACAGGATTCTCGGTGGGAGAAGAATGGAGAGGTTGAGCTGAGCGGCGGCAGGTACATACTAGTTCCTTGCTCTCTGCTCTTAACTGTGCGCTCTATGTGACTCGCTGCTTAAAGTTCTTGCCACCTTGACTTGAGACGGACTGTGAACCAGAAATAAACTCTTTCTCCTTCAAGTTGCTTTTGCCAGAGCACTTTTATCATAGACATAGGGAGTGAAACAGGACAAAGCTTTAAAAATAATTAAGAAAATGAGCAGGAGAGATGGCCCAGTGAACACTGGATTGTCTTCCAGAGTTCCAGTTTCGATTCCCGTAATCCACACGTGGCTCACAACTCTATAACTCTAGTTCTTCCAGCCTCTGCTCTGAGGGCACCAGGCACACACATGGTGCACAGGTATGCATACAGACAGAACATAATACACATAAAACAATTTTTTTTTTTTTAATTTTAAGTAAGAAAAGTGTTACAAAATTCCTAGAGCTGAAATGAGCAGTAATCAACTGAGATGTCCACTAGAGGGATTCAGAACACGTGTGAGCCGGCAGAAGGGTGAGTCAGCCTGAAATGACAATGAAATGGTCAACTCTAAAGGTGAGGAGGAAATTAACACTGGAGAAAAGTGGAAGTAAAGAACCCAGGGTACCTGTAGGCGGCCCTTGAGTGCACCACTCATACACTGGAGGAGGAGGAGGAGGGCTGCCCTTGAGCGGACCACTGGAGCGCTGGAGGAGGAAGGCTTGGCTTTCTACCGGCTGGTCTTTGCTCTGATTGGCAGCTTTCTCTATCTTGCCTCGTTCTTTCACTGAGGTTTGAATCAGCTTCCTCAGGCTTCCAGCCTAACTGGAGGCCAGCACGTCTGCAGGAATGCTCCAGGGCTCCGGTGCCAGACTGATTCTGTCGAGCTATTCAGTCTCCTTGACTGAGCAACGTCCGGATTCTTAGCGTGTTCAGTGTGAGACCACCACTGTTAAGATTGCCCAGACTGTATCAAGTAGTTAGTTTATGTCTCTCAAGTCCGTTCTTAGTCTGTATTTGTCCTGTTGATTCTTTTTCTCTGGGGAACCCTGAATAATACAGCTCCTTATGAACCTTGATACCCAAAACACCTCAAAAAACATCAGCTAACGGAGTACAGCAGAACACTGAAAGGATTACACACTACGACCAACTAGGAGACATTCGTGGACTGCAAGCAGTTTGTGAAAATCAAGTAATACACCATGTTAACACAGTTGAGGGGCGAGAACTACATGATCTTCTCATTTGATGCAGAAAAATGGCATCCGAAAAATTCAACGATCATTAAAAAAAAAAAAAAAAAAATGGCAAACCAAAACAAAAAACCAAGGAGCTGGAGAGACAAGAGAGCCTGCTGCTCTACCACATCAAATAGCTCATAACTTCAGCTCTAGGGGATCAGCTCTTCAGGCCTTTGCAGGCATCTGCACACATGGCAGACACAGCTACACACACACACACACACACACACACACACACACACACACACACACTAAATAAATAAATAATAAATAATTTTTTTTTTTTTTTAAGACAAGCATGCTGCCATAGACCTCTAAATCCAGTCTTCTGGAGGCAAAGACAGGCAGATCTCTGTGAGTTCAGGGTTACACAATAAGATCCTATCCATGTGTCCTCCTCTATACCACAAAATAAACAAACAAATACATAATAAAATAATGATAAAAACTTAAAAATGGCCTGGTAGTGGTGGCACACGCCTCTAATCCCAGCACTTGGGAGGCAGAGGCAGGGGGATCTCTGTGAGTTCGAGGCCAGCCTGGTCTACAGATGAGATCCAGGACAGCTGGGACTGCACAAGGAAACCTTGTCTCAAAAAACAAAAACAAAAGACAAAATAAAAAAAAAAATACTAGTCAGAGCAATTAGATAAGAAAAATAAATCAAAGATTGTGAAGAAAAGTTCTGGAAAGAAACTGTCCCTTCTGCTGAACCTTCTGAACCTTCTACAAGGTTGATTGACAATTAGAATTTCCATGATTGTTCAGAGGTTGGAATGTTGCAGGTCCAGAACCTAATTACAGTTTATACTGGGCTACTTTTAGCCCTCTTGACAGCCATTCCTTGCCCACCTCTGTATCTAACCTAACCTTCTGTAACTAACAGATAAAATCTCTAGAATATATTAACTTAACAAAACCCCAGTTTCCACAAAAAAAGCAAATGATGCCATCAGACAGCATCTGAGTCCCGTGACCGAGATTCCCTCCCCTACTTTGTCTTAATCTTCCTTCTTTAAGTCTCCACCAATATATTTGAAAACACCATGACTTGGTTTGTTATTGTAAAAATGGCATCAAACTGTTGCCATGTTGGAACATGGAATTTTGGGACATTTAAATATGTGTTCTTCAGGCCATGGTCACTCATATCTGGCTCCAGAACAAACTCTTTTGTTCCTTTGAGGTGGGAGAGATTTCTTTTGTTGAGAATATCTCAGTTGGAAAAGAAGTAAAATTGTCTCTGTTACTGATGATTTTATATAGGAAAACCTTAAAGTTTCCACCAGAAGAAATGATTTGCACATTGTTCTGGTTAGTTTTCATCAATTTGACAGAATCCTAGACATACTTAAGAGGAGGGAATCTCAGCTGAGGCATTGTCTCCATCAAATTGGCCTGTGGGCATGTTGGTTAATGATTGATGTGGGAGGACCCAGCCCACTGTGGGCAGCCCAACCCTTAGCTATGCAAGAAATGTAGCTGAACACGTGCCAGTGAGCACACCAGAGAGCAGTGTTCCTCCAAGGTCTCTGCTGCAGTTCCTGCCCCCAGGTTTCTGCCTTGGCTTCCCTCAAATGGTGGACTACAACCTGTAAACCAAATGAACCCTTTCCTCCTCAAACTGAGGTTGGTCAGTGGTTTATCACAGCAGCAGAAGCCAAATGATGAACCTGAAAAGAAAATGGGGAGATTAATTCTATTTCAATAGCTATATATATATATGCTTGAGGAATTAAACAACCTATATAATGAAAACTACAAAACACTTCTGGGAGAAATTAAAGAAGAAATCATATGTGGAGAGGCTAAAGAGATGGCTTCTGTGTTTGAGAATTTGCTTTTGCAGGGTCTGGGTTCAGTTTCCAGGACCCATACCGCAGCGTACCCAGACCAGGCACACGCATGATGCACATACATACATGCAGACAAGACACTCATGCACATAAAACAAAAACAAGTAAATCTAAAGAATAATTTTAAAGACAATATCAGCCGCATAAAAAGCCAACACCGAATGAGAGGATGTATTTGTTATGGAGTTCCTGAGCCCTGGGAAAAGACTAGAGACTCAATCCAATTACAATTAAAAGATTTATCTATGCATGGTAGCACACACCTTCAAACCAGGCACTTGGGAGGCAGAGGCAGGTGGATCTCTGTAAGTTTGAGGCCAGCCTGGGCTACAGAGCAAGTACCAGGACAGTCAGAGAGAGCTGTTACACAGAGAAACCCTGACTCGAAAAACAAACAAATAATAAATAATAATAACTAAAAGATGTATTGATTACTGTTAGCAGGACAATAATCCCTGAGCCAAACTTGAGATTGCTGTGAGAAGAGAGGCAAGGGAAAGGGGATGGGGGGTGAGGGTGGGGGTGGGGTTGTTGTTGTTTTGTATGTTTTTCGGTTTTTTTGAAATAGGGTTTCTCTGTGTAGCCCTGGCTGCCCTGGAACTTGCTCTGTAGACCAGGATGGCCTTGAACTCAGAGATCTCCCTGCCTCTGCTTCCCACATGCTGGGATTAAAGTCATATGCCGCCACTGTCTGTGGAGGGAAGGCAAAAACTACAGGAGATCTTGAGTATCTGCACAAGCAAGCCAGGAGCTGTTTGGCTCTACCCAGATTCGGTAGTCATGGTGACCTCAAACTAGTCCTTGGCTGGGCATAAGCAGGTTACAAAAACCAAAAAGCAGTTAGTCATATCATAACAGGTAGATGGTCCTGGCTGTACATTTCTGGGTGAGGGTCACTGAGTTGGGATTATTGGGAACTTATCTTCCAGGGACTAGGGTCAGAAACAAATAGCTAATGGGTACTAAGGTGGATGCCTAGCATGAAACAGAATTTTTTAAGTCATCACATACTTGTGAATCACAAATTTGACAAAGGATAAATACGTTAAACATACAAAGAATTCCTTAACTCAATAACAAAAATACAAGCATTCTTATTCAAAAGTAGTCAAGGGATTTGAATTTCTTTAAAGAAGATACACAAATGACCAGAAAGCATATGAAAATATACTCAATGTCACTAATCATTCAGGAAATCCAGGTCAAAACCCCTGTGAGAAGAGCAGACAGTGTGGCACAGGCCTTTAGACTCAGCGCTGGGGAGGCAGAGGCAGGCAGATCTATGAATTAGAGGCTAGACTTGTCTATGTAGTAAATGCAGGCTAGCCAGAGCTATTTAGTGAGACCCTGTTTCCAGTAACAAAAACAAGAACTCCAACGAGCTACCACCTGATTACCTATAAGAACACTGCTATCCCAGCCTGGGCTACAGAGTGAGTTCCAGGAAAGGTACAAAGCTACACAGAGAAACCCTGTCTTGAACCGCCCCCCCCCCAAAAAAAACCACTGCTATCAAAACAATGGAAAAGAATCAATGAGGATTGGAACCTGTGTGGTTTGACGGTGGGAATAAAAGCAGTATAGCCACTGAAGAAGACAATTTAGCAGTTCTCAAAAATTAAAAATAGATTGCTGGCTGGGCAGTGGTGGCACATGCCTTAATCCCAGCACTCGGGAGGCAGAGGCAGGCAGGTATCTATGAGTTCAAGGCCAACCTGGTCTACACTGAGAGTTCCAGGCCAGTCAGGGCTGTATAATGAGACCCTGTCTCAAAGTAAATACATAAATAAAAATAAAGTGAAATTCCAAGTTGAATGTAGTGATTACAAGGGAAAAAGGAAAGAAAAAGAAGTCGCTAGCCAACCATAAGAAGGGCACTGTCAAAGTCTTTTTCAGTTTCGATTATCCTACAGACCTTTCTAATTAATCCCCAGGGCCTAGTAACTTTATCATATCTACACAGGGACAATGAGATAACAAAATGATCTATTTGGGTTGAAGTTTCAGTTGTTAAGAATATTTTTCCTAAATGGGCAGTTTGGGGACATGATTTTACATGAATTCCACTCCCTGAATACTCTTCATTGTAAACATAGCTTTAATGACCTGGCGATTTTTATTATTTCCAAAATGAGGGTGTTTTCTACATAGTTTGAAACCTGAGAAAGAGGGATGTCTACTGATTTCACCAGCTAATATTGACCTGTCTTTAAGACCCACGTAAGTGCCTTCCCAGATGTATGAATTTTTATTTCTGTACTTCATCTGAGAATATTTTCACCACCCCTTCTCCACACCTAATCAGGCAATTATACCCTTGCAGCATATTCCTCCCCCCCTCAAAAATGTGTTGACTTTAAATTGTCACTCTTGTCCTCCACTTCTTAAGCACCAGAGGGCGCATGTTTTTAAGTCTCACTTTGTGTGGGACACAAATCCTTTGATTTTTGTATTCTAGTGTTTGTCTTCTGGATTTGGTCCAGCACAAAGGTTGGGGAAACACTTAAAGGCCATTGCTAGCAACCCAAAGCTTCCCTGATGGCTGCCTACCACTAAACACCAGGTACAGAAAGTAAAGGTATACCAAATAAGAATGTTTAGTATTTATCTTTGATTCAAAGTTTGTAGGATTCTTCACCTACCCCATTCCCCAGGTGCTGAGGGTCAAACCCAGAGCCTCATGGGTGCTTGGCAAGCATCAAGGACCCTAGGTACAAATGTTTGGATTTTTTTAAAACTATTTTTGGGGGTGTTTTTATTTTGTTTTGCTTTGATATGGGGGTGTGTGTGGCAGGGGGAGACAAGATCTCACCATGTAGCTTTGACTATCCTGGAACTTGCTATTTAGACCAGGCAGATCTTTAACTCACAGATCCTCATAAGTTTGGAGGTGTGGTTTTTTTTGTTTTTTTTTGTTTGTTTGTTTTGTTTTGTTGTTTTGAGGCAGCCCTGACCATCCTGAAACTCATTATGGAGATACTTGGCCTAAGTGCTATTTTTTGTTTCTTTGAAAACTGTGATTAAATTTAGTTGAAGGAGTGAGTAGGCCTCAGAGGATCAGAATGACAACTTCTGTATCAACACAATAATCTTCAATGTCTAGAGGTTTTATGTTCAGAGTTTTGTCAACTGTTTCTCTATAAACAAACTTGGAAGTGATTCTCCTAGGAGGGTTGTGCTAATATGACAGTTGTCATTTAAACACAGGGAAGTGTTCTATCAGAGCCTGGTGTGGATGGCCTATGCCTGTAATCTCAGTCAGCACTGGGTAGGCTGAGGCATGACAACTGAGAATTTGAGGTCAGGCAGGCCAGACACAAAATGAAGCAAAATTTTATCTCACTGAAAGTGTTAACAGTCCCCTTCGGAATCCCTATCACTTTGTTGTTATTTTTGCTGGCTTTGTGATTGGAAGATAAATTAGCATGTGTATATCATGTTACATGTACCACATTGTACTTCTCAACTATGTTAGAAACATCTGAAGTTCCTTATTTTATTGAAGGTACAACTGTCCCAGAAATTTGTTCAATAGATTTAAAAATCAAAGATATACATCAGCTTAGGAGACAATGCAGGGGTTGTGTTTTGTTTTGTTTAGAATATGCATAGGCAATCCTGAAATTTTTACTATATGTGTGAAAGAATTTCTTTTAAGTCAAACACCTGAAAAACATATTAGAGAGTATCGAATACATGTTATATGCTGAACTTCAACTCTCCAACTCTGTGCCACCAGAAATCATACCCCTTTCTCAGGTCTCAGTATTAACATGCCTCTCTAACCACATAATCAGAGTGCCTACTTTTTCTAATTTGCTTTCTTTTGCTGTGACAAACACCAAAAGCAATTTGGAGAAGAAACTTAGTTGACTTACAATTTTATATCACAACCCAACATTGGGTAAAGTCAGGGCAAGAACTGAAGGCAGGAGCCTGACTCAGAAACCAAGGAGGACAGTGCTTGCTGGCTTGCTCCCAGGCTTCTTCTGCACAGGTACCTTCCTCATATGGCCCATAATTCCTCCCACAATGAGCCAGACCTCCTACATTAATTAGCAATCAAGAAAAGACCCCACAGACATGTCTAGCCACCAGTTAGAGTGAAAACAATTCTTCAGTTGAGGTTCCTTTTTTCTAGGTGTGACAAGTTGACAACCAAGTACAGCCATCAGTTTACACAGGTATGTGAAATCTGTTTGAGAGGCATTGTGGGTAGAAGAAACAAACAGCCTTGAGGACCAGACACCTTCCTTCCTACTTATTTATAGCATGATGGTGAGCCTCGAGCAAATGTTGTAACTTGCCTGGGTCTCTTTGAAACTGCCATGATTATATTTACTTCTGGGAATTATTTTGAGAACTGAATGAGTTATCATTTGTATTATACTCAAATTATTGTTTCCTCTTTAGCAGTAAACTGGATACATTTACAACAAATTATTTTACATAATGATTTAGAGTTCCAACTTAACACTGGTTTAGAACTGAAAATCAATCATAACTAAGATGACTTCCAGAGAATGTTCAAAAGTAGATGGAAAATAAAACAGATGGCAACACTGGGGAGTAACTTGAGATTGGATGGGCAAAGAATGTCCATCTGAAAAAACCTGAGACCTGGTAACAAGCCATTTAAATCTCTGAAGCAGGATAAAGATGCCCAAGTCTTCTGGTGGGAATGAACCCGGTCTATTGAAAGAAACAGAGCTGGAATAGGGTGATGGGTACAGTGGTAGACACAGAAAGAGGAGTAGGCTGAGGACCACACTGAGAAAGTATTACAGGGGAGTCTTGAGTTTCCTTGGTCTTAACTTCAGCAGTAAATAGTCTTGCTTTTTATGCAAGAGAAGAGTTCAAACAGGACACAGTAACAGAGCACATGGTCAGAGTTTAAATTTAACAAACAAGGAAGAAGGAACACATTCTTCAGAATAAAAGCAGACTTTTATTTCTCTCTTTGCCTTGCCTCAGGGTAGGCACTTCTAGGAAGGGGTGTGTTCTTGGAAGGTCATTTCCTCAGAATTTAGTCAAAGTATACATAGAAGGCTTAAGAATATGTTTAAGCACATATATTAATAAGAGTATCTCTGTGTTTGAAAATTTCACCAGGGGAAAGGGAATCTGGCACTTGTGCTTTTCTGATAGGTAAGCTCCTGAAACCAGTTTAAACTAACCCAGCTAGCATCAACCACTCCTAATTACTGAGTTTTGTTTTTCTTTTGTTGTTGTTGTTTTGTTTTGTTGTTTATTTGTTTTAATCCTGGGTTTGGAGGATCTATTTGTCAACTCTTCCCAAAGCTAACTTTCTGCCTAATAACTCTCAGACCATAGTTGGGTTTTTACTTTTCTATTGGAATTAAAAAGCAAGATACATGCTTACCAACCTGCCTGATGCTTTAATGGATTCCTCAGGCCACATGTGGAGACAGGAATAGTGGTAAGATAACCAGAAGCATGCACACTATTTAGAGAGTCATGCCAACACTCCAGGTAAGGGGCAATAATGGCTGGAGCACAGTGGTAGCCGTACAGAAGGTGAAAAACAGGTGTTTAAGTAGATTGTAGAAAACGAGTTCAGGTGATTTGATGAGGGTGCGATCCGGAGCATGAAGAAAGGGTCCTCTGTAAAAGCAGAAAGAGCTCTTAACCACCGAGCCTCCAGCCCCAGTGCTTAGGATTTAATTTTATTTTGTTTTTCGAGACAGGGTTTCTCTGTGTAGCCTTGGCTGTTCTAGAACTCACTCTGTAGACCAGGCTGGCCTAGAACTGACAGAGATCCGCCTGCCTCTGCCTCCCAAGTGCTGGAATTAAAGGCATGCGCCACCACACCTGGCTGGTTTACAGCGTTAGATATGAAGACTTCACTAGGAAAAGTTAAATAGACTTCAAAGAGGAAAGAAAACAAGTTAATGATACTGAGAGAAGAGTATTCTGAGCAGGGGGAGGATACAAACTCCCTAGGGCAAGAAAACACCTCCCAGGTTAACAGCAAGAGAGCCTGGAGAACTTGGAACCAGACTCTGGTCGAGGTCCTTATGGGCCCTGGGAACACCAGCTTTAAGAGGTGAGATAGAGCCATCAAAAGGCTGAGGTAAACATTTGAGTGGGAAGTAGGAAAGCAGGAAAATGTGTAGGTGTCAAAGAAAGAGAGAGAGAATGTGTCAAGAGTGAAAGTTCCTCTGATACTGCTGAGATGGTGAGACAGGTGAGAGCCAGCAGGGACTTTGGTGACCTGAGCAAACCAGGAACAGTGGAGTGACTGGGATGGATGGAAGCTGGTGCTGCTGTAGGACGGATGTATTCAAAGGCAGAGACTAGGGTCCAGGAGAGTGTTCTCAAGCATGGCAGGGGGTTGTTTTCCCTAAGTGTGGGTGTCCCATCTCATAGAGTGGTTGACTCTCCTAGTCTTTTTGAGTCTAACTCAGCAGCCTCTCACACACTGAACAAAACATCTGTTTGAGCCTCACCGCTGTCATCTAAACGACCACAGTGCTACATTCACCGCATTAGGTCATCTCCCTGAAGGTTGTGTATCATTGTATCTCTCTGGACAAGTCAGTCTTTCTGGGTAATGTCTCCAAGTGATGAGCTGGGTTGCAAGAGAAACCTGTTAGCTGTGTCCATGTTTGGGAAAGCATTACTGTAAGAAACATGAATACTGGATTTTAAGCTGTAATTTGGATGTAAACTGTTTGGTGACTGTTAGCAAATCCTCAATTCTTAAGTTTAGGCCTCTTTTTCTTATAGAAATGACTTTCATGAGAAGCCACAAGAAGAGAGAAGTGAGAAGTACATTCATAATGTATGTCCAGTAAAGTCACTGTGGTATGCAGGAGTGTGAAGTTAGGACACAGTAGCCTCCAGGACTTGTTTCCTGTCATATCAACATACACAAATTTTCACCACCCTGTATAGACACAGTCTATCAGATGCTGACACTTGGCAACTCAAAACAGATCCAGAGCTGGGTCTGTTTCGTTTCATTTCTGACCAGCCATACCAGCAAGAGTCAGAGCTGTCTGGTAGGCTCTTTGACTGGCTTCACACTCTCTTGGATATTCTATCCGGATTCTGAAGATTCTCTTATTTTTTCATATATTTCAAACCCTACAATCCCCACCGCCACTTCCTTCTCAGACTGTGGGCCCTAAGGTTTAATCAGAACATAAACAACTTGGATGTTGTTAATTAGTGAAAGCTTCCTATAAACAGGGAGTAAAAATACTCTGAATCGGTGAACCTGGGGTAATGTCCTCTCTCTCTCCTTCTCTCCCTCCTCTCTCTTCTTTTCCCCATCCCCTCCTCCTCATTCCTTCCTCTCCACCTCTGTTCCTCCTTCTCCCCTTTCCCCTCTCCTCCTTTCTTCCTCCTTCTGTGAAGGCCTAGACTTAACTTTACAGGCTCTATCTTAGGGAAAGGGCCACCATCTCAGACCACCTGCTGTACTCAGTTCCAGGAAGGACCAGAGCAGTGTCCTCCTGCAGACATCCTGTCTGCGGTTTATGACCCTTGAAGAAGACATCTAGATAATCCTACTGAGCAGTCCAGATAATCCTGTTCAGTGGGTTGTGGTTCTCTGCCAAAAGTTTAACCCAATGGTTCCAAATGTGGTTTCGTGCCCAAAATCTAGACCAATAGTTTTAAAAAATCACCTCGCCCCATATCCCTTCTACCCAATCCCAAGTTGCCAATTCCCAGCTTGTGGTTTTCCCTATAAAAACTCTCTTCACCTGGGCTCGAGGACACCACCACATTTCCTTCCATCTGCCGTGCAGTGGCCCAGGTTGAACCTGAATAAAAGGGCCCTTAGGTGCTCACATCGGAAGCTCCTAGGTGGTCTCTGGGGGGTTCACGAAAAGGGAACAACACTTCCTTCTGTCCTTTCTCATGCTCCTGCCCCAGTACTCTTGTAGCCCAGTCCCAGCCTTGAATTTGTGTGACCCGCAACTGGCCTTGAAGCGGAGCTCTTCCCTCCTCAGTCTCTCAGTGCTGGATCAGAGGTGTGAGCCACCATCCCAGCTCTGGCTCAGCTAGATAGGCAAGCTACTTAAAGTCTCTATGCCTCCATTCCTTCCTTTGTTAGAGATGATAATGCTAATGGTTTAAGGGCCTCTGGGATAACAAGTCACCTAATCTTAACAATAACATCAAGAGAAGACAAAGCACAGATTTTTTTTGTATATGAATTTTTTTATTTTTATTAATTAATTTATTGTTTTCTATTATCACCTTGATACAGTAGAAATTCTTGTCCTAATAGTGAAATGTTTCACTAAAGCTTGCCCCATGATGGAGTAAAACCAAAACTTATTATAAGCCACAGTCATCCTAGGGTCCCCCCTGCTCTGTAGCCTCCCTGGTTCTGTGGGTTACAGTCTGATTGTTCTTTCAAAGCAAAGATGTTAAATAATCTGCTTAGTCACCCACCATTAGTGTCCAACCAAGATGTGACCCCAGACAATGGTACTCATGATCCAGTGCGTTGTAAGGAGCTTTCTCTGTCCTGCCAACTAGCTCCCATATAATGACACAAAGACTTAGTATTAATTATGAAAGCTTGGCCTTTAGCTTAGGCTTGTTCCTGACTAGCTCTTATAATCTAAATTAACCCACATTTTTATTAATCTACGTGGCTTTTATTTATTTTACTATTTTGTGTGTCTGACTCATTCCACATCTGATGTCCCTTGCACACTGAGATTCATCTCGAGTTTCCTCTCTCTGTCTGGAAGTCCTGCCTATCTCTACTGCTTAGCTATTGGCCCTTTAGCTCTTTATTAAACCAATCAGAAGGCACCTTAGGCAGAGACACATCTTTGTCTCTGACTCTTCTGCCTGCTCTTGGGACCCTTTTCCTCCTACTGGGTTGCCTTGTCCACCCTTGATGTAAGGGTCAGTGTTTAGTTCTATTGTAGCTTGTTATGCAGTGTTCAGTTGATGTCCCTGGGAGGCCTCCTCTTTTCTGAAGGGAAATAGGAGCAATAGATCTGGGGGAGAGAGGAGGTGGAAGGTGGGAACTTGGAGGAGTAAAGGGAAGGGCGGAAATGGGCTGCAGTCAGGGTGTAATGTATGAGAGAAGAATAAAAAGTTTAAAAAAAAAGTAAAAAAAATACTTGCATAAGAGACTTTTAGGCTTGAACAACCATCTGTAACTCCAGTTCCAATAGATCCAAAATAATCCTCTTGCAGGCAAAATACTCATTGACATAAAATAATTTAAAAATGAAATATATTCTGCCATTCTACAGCCTGGATAAACCTTGAGAACATGTAAATATAATAAACCAGCTACAAAAAGATAAACACTATTTGACTTCATTTATTTGAAGTGCCTATTGTTGATAAATTCATAGCGGAAAAAGGTAAAACAATGTCTGCCAGGGAACAGAGGCAGGAATTGCAGCAGCAGAGAAGTCCTCATCACCTCAAACAGGAGCAGACAGAAACAACAGCTGAAGAAAGGTGCTTATTAGGGGTGAGGAAACACACACTGCAGGCACATGGAGAAAAGGGCCCTCTGCAAAGCTGAAAGTCCTGACTCTTCTCTATGGCTCAGGTTTTTTTAAATCTCTAAGAAGTTTTCCTCCCCTAACTTGGGGCTGATCAGTTTGGAAAAAGATGGGACAGAAAAAGCCTGCAAAGCCTTTGTTTTAAATGCCAAGCTTTTGTCTTAGGTCAGGATGATGAAGAAGCAGCCAGTCATCTTGGAAGATGGCACCTTTATTATCTCTTTGTATCTGTCTGCCTCTCAGGGAATCCATCTAACTCCTAGTCCCTCAAGTATCCAGGATGAGAAGCTCTTGGGGTTGGCTGAATGACAGTGTGAATAGTGTCTGATTTCTGAGGCATCTTGAGAAGACAGAAAAGAGAGGCACATCTGGCCTTAGACAGCTTGCCTGTGCTTATTGCTCACAAAGCAATAGGGTGTTATCTCACCCACAGGAAACTGAGCCGTATGTCCCATGCCATGCAGATGGATGAGAGAATGCCCACCGAGACAGATGGCTGAGACCCCTTAGAGGGATGGAAAATGATTGCAACACATTTGCTCCCGAGTCCCTCCCGTCTGGCCACAAGGGAAGCTAGGAAGTATAGTCCTTTAACTATCCAATATGCTTAATATTAGTGAATTGTATGTTGTGAGATGATCCTTCTGTACACTGCGAATATGTACTGCTCTCATTGGCTTATAATAAAGCTGTTTTGGCCTATGGCAAGGTAGGATACGGTTAGGCAGAACAATCAAACTGAGAACTCAAAGGAAGAGGGGCAAAGTTGGGAGAGACTCAAGCCAGCTGCCCAAGAAGCAAGATGCCAGAGGACTAGTAAAGCTATGGAGCATATACCAATACATAGACTAGTAGAAATGGATTAATTTAAGTGTAAGAGCTAGTTAGCAATAAATCTGAGCCATTGGCCAAGTATTTATAATTAATGCAAGCCTCTGTGTGGTAATTTTGGAAATGGCTGACAGGAATTTGGGAATAGGTGGGCGGGAGACAAGGCTCTGTTTACAACTATATACTTCAAAATGATTAAGATAATAAACCTTATGTTATACATATATTTATCATAATTACAAAACTAATAAACGTGCAACCAACCAAGAAACAAAGGGGAAAAACATATCCTATTGGCCTTCTTGAGATCATGGTACACCGCTGTAAGTAATAGAGTTTGAGAAAAAGATATATATTTGTGAGGAGAATGTAAGTTAAGTTCCTGGCATGTCCAGGGCCAGTGTTCTCAGTGCACAATACAAACCCTGAAGTATCAGCTGCTATTCTGGTGTGAGGTTAGAGATCTGGACACACAACAGTACCCAGAAGGCAGAGCAGTGGCCTTTTGTGACAGAATGGAAGAGATAGAAAGGGTCTAGGGCCAGATCCAAAGAAAAGAGAGGATGGTCACAAGTGTATCACTGTAGTTTAGGTGACTGTGGGTTGTGTCGCCATAACCCAAGAAAATAGAGCTGGAGTTGAGCAGGAAGGAAATGCCATTGTGAGTTTAGTGGCAGGCCTGCTTAAGTATAGATGTGCAAAGATATACTTGGCTATATTACTGGCACTAAGAACCTATGTGCCCATGGTCAGGACAAATCTCTCTCACCCGCCAGTCCCACAGCTGCTCAGACACAACCAAGTAAACACACAGAGACTTATATTTTTCATAAACTGTATGGCCATGGCAGGCTTCTTGCTAACTATTCTTACATCTTAAATCAACCCATCTCTATTAATCTATAAGTTGCCACATGGCTTACCAGTATCTTAACATCTTCTCATGGAGGCTGGCAGTATCTCTCTGCCACTTCCCAGAATTCTCTTCTCTGCTTGTCCCACCTATACTTCCTGCCTGGCTACTGGCCAATCAGCATTTTATTTATACAGAGTGATATCCACAGCAACCTCTAGTCTGGAATTTTCTGTCAGGCCCTGGGGCCTTTGAGAAGTGTTTCTATCAGTTTTTCACTGTGCACACAAACAGCAGAAGCTTTGAGAGTGCTTTGGGAAAAAGAATTGCTTAATATTACACACACACACACACACACACACACACACACACAGAGAGAGAGAGAGAGAATAAATTATAATTATATATAAGTATATATGTATGTGTGTGTATATATGTGTGTGTTTAACCTATGTGCATGTCTGTGTACCATGTTTGTGTCTTGGAGATCAGAAGAGGTGCCAGATCCCCTGAAACTAGAGTTATAGAAAGTTGTGAAACACCATGTGGGTGCTGGGAATCAAATGTGGGTCCTCTAAAAGAGCAACAAGAACTCAACTGTTGAGCTATTTTTCCAGCTTCTGTTTAACTTTGTTTAAGCTTTCCTGAAATCAGTTGACTGCTGTGCCCTTTTCCCCCCTTAAAATATCTATCAACACCAGGCAGTGGTGGCTTACACCTTTAATCCCAGGACTCAGGAGGCAGTGGCGGCCAGATCTCTGTAAGTTCGAGAGCAAGATCCAGGTCAGGCACCAAAACTACACAGAAAAACTCTGGCTTGAAAAAAAAAATCTGTTAACTTATTAATGACTACATTTGGGGAAATTGTTCTTTGATCTCTGAAGATGTTGTTGTTGTTGTTAGCAAAGGTCAGGTAGTTGTTAGATCTGTAGATACTCAATATTTCCCTATCGTTACCCATCAATAGACAGTGGAAACTTCCAGAACTTCAGGCCTGACCTGGACACCAAGGACACTACCCTCAGTGTGGACAGCAGCCTGCTGAGGTTTTTGATCAAAGACAGCTTGCTCTCTTGGCTTCCTACCTAAAATGCATGTGCCAGTAGAGACTTGGCCCCATCTCTGCCTTGTTCTTTTTTATCCTCCATGTTGGCTTCTTGTCCTCACTTTTCCATTTGCATAACTAATATACACAACACAGAGTTCCTGCAATTTTAAAGACATCTGGCCAGCACATCTTGAATGCTAATGTCAGGAAACATCTGGAGCAGAGCTACAGTTACTGCAGGCCCGACTGAGAACAATGGAAGGGCCTTACTATGGGAAATTCAGCAGGGGGTGGGGTGGCTTGTGTACTGAAGATGGCTGCCAGGCCAACTTACAAAAGTTCATGCAAACCCTGTTGGAATGTTGGGCATTCACACCACCGAGCATTTGAACAGAAAAGCAATTAAAACAAAATCATTGCCACTTTTTTTTGGACCCTTATCCTGGAAGATTTCCCTTTCTTTCTTCTCAAAATGCATTCAGTTTTGTCATCCCTCACCCTCCGTGATGATGTGGACCAAACCCAGAGCTTTGCATGTGATGAGAAATCCACCGCTGAGCTACAGCCCAACCCCAAGGTCTTCCTTCCCATAAAGTTTCCTGCCAGCTAATCAAGATATACTTATCTAAGAACATGATGAACCAATCTTACTTTATAATAACATTAGGGTGAACTCCTCCCTTCCTGACCTCTCTCTCTCAAATTATAAGCACATAAAATACTTTTTATTCACTCATTTCTCTGTTTCTAACAAATTTGTGAGAAGGTGGCCACGAGAGCTCAGTGGGTAAAATCACTTTCTACACAAGCCTGATGACCCATAGTGGAAGGAGAGATAGAGAGAACTGACTCCTGAAGGTTGTCCTCTGATTCCCACACACTCTCTCCCCAAGTAATAATTAATAAAATACAGTAAATTAGTGAGAGAAGACAGGTGTGCTGGCTCATGTCAATAATGCCAGCACTCGAGAGGCCGAGAGACAGGAGACTCTCACACTATAGGCCATTCTGAGACACAACAATTGTGATATGCTGTCTTAATTAAAGAGGGGTAGGTGAGGACAGAGATGAAACTCAGTGCTAGCGTGCTCACCTGGCACACAGGAGGCCCTAAGGTCAGTCTCTACAATGGCAAGAAAAACCAACAACAACAACAAATGAACAAACACAGGCATCGAGAACAGACCTGGGCTTCTCTAATATGGGATTGAAATGTTGCACCCCCCTTTTTTTCTAGACAGAATTTCTCTGTGTTTTTCTGGCTGGTTGTCCTGGAACTCAGAGATCTGCCTGTCTCTGCCTCCTGGTCGCTGGATCAAAGGTGTGTGCCATCACACCTGCCTTTATGAATACTATTTTCCAAAGGCATAAAGAACTCAAGAATGAGTTTTAGAATTGAAGTCTAGCTCCTCTCCCCACCTTGGATAAGTTACTCAGTGTAACCCGAGCATATGGTAGTTCTTTTTGTCTGTTTGGATTGCTGTGAGGACCCACGACAGCTCAGTTGTGCTAGAGGCACTCATGTTAGCCACTTTAGCATGGCTGCCTTGAAAACGTCAGTGGCAAACAGAACACACAAACAAAGCACACGAGTAACGCAGCAAGGCAATTTATTTTCACCAGACCCCCCAAACCAGGCTAGGTAGCACACAGGGGCAGGAAGCTGAGTTGGCTTTTATTCTCATTTAGATAGTGCCTGTGCCTTTCCCCCATTGGCTGGAGTCCAGCTTCACAGTCTTCATGATTGACTAGTTTTAAAAGCATTCAAGCAAACAAAATGGAGGAGAGGGGTAAGGGTGCTCAGCTGACCAGGTAGGGAGACGCTGAAAGATTTGCATACAAGTTCTACAAGATAAAAGTGGAGATTTGCAAGATATTGGCTCTTGGTGAGGAAGCTACCTTAGATAGAAAGCAAAAGAAAACATTTCTCACACGGGGCTAAGAAGAAATATTTTCTAATCTACTCATTGCTAACAGCAAAGCATTGAGCATCTGCTGTCAGTTCCTCCTTGTACACTGAAGTGTCCCGGTAGAATTCTATCTGCCATTTCGCTTTACGTTGTCCAAACAGAATGTGTATTGTTTGTGGTTATCTTTCACACACTGGCTCTACTGGGTGCCTTTGCTGTTCTGATCCACTTTTTTTTTCTTTTTTTCTTTTTTATTTTTTTAGGTTTTTGGAGACAGGGTTTTCCTGTGCAGTTTTACACCTTTCCTGGATCTCGCTCTGTAGACCAGGCTGGCCTCAAACTCACAGAGATCCTCCTGGCTCTGCCTCCCGAGTGCTGGAATTAAAGGTGTGCGCCACCACCCAGCCTGATCCACTTTTCAGAAATTATCATGTGTGGCCCCTGCTGTTTCCCTCTGAAATCTTGTCCAGATTTCTCCAGTCTCCAGAGTTTGTGGTCATGCTTTGGTGTTGGTCTGTTTTCATCCGTTGCCGGGTACTTTTAAGCCCAGCTGGCGGCTCAGGTCTCTTGACTTTGACAGGCTCATCTTTGTTGATTATTTTGATCTCTTCCCAGTCATTATCTCTGTTCTTTCTGGATCTCCTGTTTTTCAGAAGAGCATCCTTTCAGAGAAGACAGATCCTCTCACATTCTTTTCTTTTCCATTGTCCTTCCCACTGCCCTTTGTCTTTATTTTCTTGGAGATCCTCAACTTGACATATAAGATCAAATCCAGAGCCTTCCACATACCAGATGAGTACTCCACCGCTGGACTGTGTCCCTAGCCTATGTTAGGTTTTTACATTCTGTTAATTTCTAACAGTTCTTTCTTGTACTTTAATGGCTTTTTATATATCATGCTATTCTTACAATATCTCTACTACTCTGACTATATTAACATTTTAAATGTTTTACACTAAAAATTTTATTATACAGGATTACATAAAGCCATTTTCATACAAGCATGTAATGTACTTGAAGCATATTTAACCTCTGTTCCACACTCCTCCTCCTTCTCCCAACCCCTTCAGTCCCATCGGTCCCCTCTGCTCCCCGGACAATTTTCATTTGTTTGTTTGGTCGCTTTTTTGAGACAGAGTTTTCCTGTGTAGCTCTGGCTATCCTGAAAGTAGCTCTATAGACCAGGCTGGCCTTGAACTCACAGAGATCTGCCTACCCCTGACTCTTGAGTACTATGATTAAAGACATGCAACACCATTGCCCAGTCTGACTTTTTTTTTAATTTAAAAAATATTTAGTTAGTTGTGTTTTATGTGCCTGTGTGTGTGTGTGTGTGTGTGTGTGTGTGTGTGTGTGTGTGTACCCCACATGCATGCAGGAGTCTGTGAAGGTCAGAAGAGAGCATTGGGTCTCCTGGAACTAGAGTTGCAGGTAGTTGTGAGCCACCATATGGGTCTTGGGAACTGAACCTTGGTCTCCTACAAGAGCAATCTCTCTAGCTTCTGGTGTTATTTTTATTTTTAATCATTTGTATATGGGGGAGGGATTGTGCACACAAGTGAAGTGCCTGTGGAGGCCAGAAGAGAGTACTGAGTTTCTGGAACTGGAGTTACAAATAGTGAGCAACCCTGCCCCGTATGGGTGATTAGACTTGGGTTTTCTGGAAGAGCAGTTTGTGCTCTGAATGCCAAGCCAGGGCCATTTCTCCATCCGCTTTCTGTCATCATTCCACACGATTTTCTATGTGTAATGTCTAGGACCTACCAATCTGGGGAAATGAGATATTTGTTTTCATGAGACTAAATTAACTTAGTATGATTATCTCTGGTTGCATTAACTTCCCTACCAGTGACACAATTTCATTCTTATCTATGCTGAAAAAATTTCCAGTGTGTGTGTGTGTGTGTGTGTGTGTGTGTGTGTGTGTGTGTGTGTGTAGTCTTTTCTTTGTCATCCTCTGTTGTTAGAGTTTTCTTGCCTGGCCCACAATCAGGACAAATCTCTCTCACCCGCCAGGCCCATAGATGCTCAGAACCAACCAAGTAAACACACAGAAACTTACATTGTTTACAAACTGTATGGCCGTGGCAGACTTCTTGTTATCTACTTCTATCTTAAATTAACCCATTTCTATTAATCTATACTTTGCCATGTGGCTTGTGGCTTACCATTACCTTACATCTTCATTGTCATGATGGCGGCTGGCAGTATCTCTCTACCAAGCCTTCCACTTCCCAGAATTCTCTTCTCTCTTGTCCCACCTATACTTCCTGCTTGGCCACTGGCCAAACAGCATCTTATTTATACAGAGCGATATCCATAGCAATCCTCTGTTGTTGGGCCAAGACTGGTTCTATAATCAGCTATTGTGAATGGTACTGCAGTAACCAATGTGCAAGTATCTCTATGATGTGTTGACTTGCAGACCCTTGGGTAAATACTGGGAGTAGTATAGCTGAGTCATCATAGGGAAAATCTCCTTTTAGCTCTCAGGAACCTCCCTCCATATTGATGTCCATGGTGGTTTGCTGTGGATGATTGATTGATAAATAAAGTGCTGATTGACCAGTAGCTAGGCAGGAAGTATAAGTGGGACAAGGCGAGAGGAGAATTCTGGGAAGTGGAAGGTTGAGGCAGAGATGCCAAGATGAGAAGCAGTTGTTAAGATACCGGTAAGCCATGAGCCACGTGGCAACTTATAGATGAATAGAAATGGGTTAATTTAAAATATAAGAACAGTTAGCATGGCCATACAGTTTATAAGTAATATAAGTCTCTGTGCGTTTACTTGGTTGGGTCTGAGCAGCTGCGGGACTGGCAGGTGAGAGAGAGTTTTCCTGACTGTGGGCCAGGCAGGGCCAGGAAAACTATAGCTACAGTGGTTGAACTAGTTTCTATTCCCATCAGCAGTTTGGTTCCCTTTTATTCATACCCTCATCGATATTTGTTGTTGTCTTAATTCTGCCATTCCAATTGAGGTGAGATGAAAGCTCAAAGTAGTTTTTATTTGCATTTCTATAGTGGCTAGTGGTGTTGAGTATCTTTCATGTTTTGAATTTTTCTTTACATTTGTTACTTTACTTAGTGTGTGTATTCAGAGGACAACTTGTGAGAGTCAGTGCTCTCTTTTCACCATGGGAGTTCTCAAGATGAAACTCAAGAGGTCCTCAGGCTTGGTGGCCTGTACAAGCATCTTTATTGTAGCCCTGGCTGGCCTGGAACTCACTATGTAGACCAGGCTGGCCTTGAACTCACAGAGATCTGCCTACTTCTGCCTCTCAAGTGCTGGGATTAAAGGTGTGCGCCAATTACACATGGCCTTGCTCGTTTCAGTAGCCTACTATTGCTTGGGCTGTTTGTTTGTTTGTTTTGTTTTGTTTCTTTGGTGTTTGGTTTTTCAAGTTCTTTGCATATTCTAGATGTCAATCCTCTGTCAGATGTATAGCTAACAAAGACTTCCCTCTGTTCAGAAGGTGTAACTTCATCAGATTAATGATATCCTTTGCTTGTGCTGAAGTCTTTTAATTTCACTAGGTCTCATCTGTCTATTTCTGGATCTATTTCCTAAGCAATCAGAGTCCTATTCAGAAAGCACTTCCCTATGCCTATATTTTGTGGTGTTTGTCCTACATTTTTCTCTATCAGTTTTAGAATTTCACCTCTTATATTATGGTCTTGGATCTATTTGTAATTGATTTCCATTCAAAGGAAAAGATAGAGATCTAATTTCATTCTGTATATTTGGATATCCAGTTTGGCCAGCACCATTTCTTGAAGCTGTTTTCTTTTCTCCAATGTGTATTTTTGCCATCTTTATTAAAAATCATGTATCTGTAGCTGTGTGAGTTTAATTCTGGGTGCTCTATTCCACTGATCTATGTGTCTGGGATTTTGTCTGGCATTTTTTTTTGGGGGGGGGGGCTGTCTCATTATATATCTCTGGCTGGCCTGGAATTCCCTTTGTAGACCAAGCTGACAATAAACTTACAGAGATCTCCCTGCCTCTGTCTCCCAAGTGCTGGGATTAAAGCTCTGTGATACTACATGTGTTCTATGTGGCTTTATATGTCTGTTCCTGTGGCTCTGTGGCACAACTTGAAATCAGATATGGTAATATTTTCAATATTTCAGTTCAGGATTCCTTTGGTTATCTGGGGTCCTTTGTACTTCTATATGAATTTAATTTTTTTTTCTACTTCTACAAAGAATAGCATTGGCATTTTGGTGGGGGTTGCATTGAATCTGTAGAATACTTTTGGTAGTTTAGTATTAATTCTTCCAATCTATCAGTATTAGAGGGCTTTTTATCTTCTAGAACTTTCTATCTAGTCCTTTCATCTGTGTTAATACTAGCTTGCCCTTCCTTCCTTCCTTCCTTCCTTCTTTCCTTCCTCCCTTCCTTCCTTCTTTCTTTCCTTCCTCCCTTCTTTCCTTCCTTTCTTCCTTCCTTTCTTCTTTCCTCCTTTCCTTCCTTTCTCTATTTCTTTATTTTTGTGTATGTGTTTTTTTGTTTGTTTGTTTTTCAAGAGAGGATTTCTCTGTGTAGCCCTGCCGGTCCTGAAACTCACTCTGTAGGTCAGGCTGACCTCAAACTCAGAGATCTGCCTGCCCTTGCCTTCTGAGTGCTCTTATTAAAGGTGTGCACCACGTTTCTTTTCCATATATGTTCTGTCTTGCTGTCCCTATAGACCTGTCTTGATATTGGGTCTTCATTGGTATTTTAGTTATGGAAACTCCATGCCACAGATGAAGCTGGCTGCCTGTCTTCAGAGTGCTCTGCATGGCCTGCTAACTGGGGCAGAGTGTTCTTCCTCCTCCTCCTCCTCCTCCTTCTCTCCCTCCTCCTCCCCTTTCTTCTTCTTTAAAATTATCTTAGTTGAGTTTTATCGGGAGGAAAATATGTTCCGTAGAGGGTAGTTATTCCTGGATGCCAGCACTCTAGTGATTGAATGTCAACTGAAGTGTATAATGCTTTAACATATAAACCATTTTTCTCAAATATTTGTACTGTCAGTATCCCACTGCCAGCCTTAATCCTGCCCAGTGTCTCAGTTATGCTTTATAGACAACTTTATACTTTCTATGGACGTCAAGTCTTCTGCTTAGAGATGTGTATATGGGAAAGATGCTCTTCCCTGGCCTCTGCTGAGGTTTCCTTTTTGCTGGCTTACAGTTTAACTTTCTTAGGTCAGCAAGTTTTTTAAATCCTAATTCTATTGCTCTCACTATTTTTCCCCTTTTAATAAAAAAATCAAATTATTCTTATTTTAATGGAAGTTTAGAGGCAAACATTTTTTGTCAGTCATCTTTAATTAGTATTCTTGGAAAAGATAGGCTTAATGTAATGATTTATTCTGAAAAAAAATAGTTGTTTTTTTTTTTTTTTTTGCCAGAAGCTCAAACTAAAGCACTCTGATGAGATCAACAAATGTATCTTAGAATAGTTTTGAAAATATATTCATTAATTTCTTACTGATTTTTAATGTTTTGGCCATCATAACTGCTGTGTGGTAAATGTTTCTATTGGTTGGCAAAACCCTCTTGGGTTGTTCGTCACCTTTCATGTGGCTACAGACGTAAACAACATGTGCCACCCAGATGGGCTCTGAAAGCCGGGCTCCCGCTTTGTGACACTCCTTCACAACACCACAGGCTTCCAAACACACACCCTCAAGTCTACTTATGTCAGCTTGCAGCCTGCAGCTCTCAAGAAAGAGATCTCTGGCTGACTCCATGTCAGAAAATATTTCATATTCAATCTCTATTTTGATGGGGAGGGTTACTTTTTATCTTCTTCCTATAGAAGACGGGGAAGGTTTGTATTGGCCAGTGGGGTGGGGAAGTGGGAGTGAAAAGATTGGCAAGGATTTGGGCCCACAGTTCGTGTGCTGGATAGTTTTATGTCAACTTGACACAAACTAGAGTTATCTAAAAGGAGGGAGCCTCAATTCATAAGACAGATGTAGGGCATTTTCTTAATTAGTGATTTATTGGGGAGGGTCCAGCCCATAGTAGGTGGTACCAAGTCGAGGCAGGGAAGTGAACCGTGAAGAAATGAGATTGAAAACTCGGTTCAGGCTGACTTCATCAACCTGCACGAAGACTTCAGGGAGTCTGATTTCAGAGTATGATTTGGGGGTGGGGAGGTTCCTGGTGTAATTCAATCTCTTATACACAAGGAGCATAGCTACACTGAAACTCAACTCAAGGTAAATGTCATTTCTTCCAAGAAGATGGATTCTAGTGATAGGCTACTTGAACTAGCTTAAGGAACTGAGGAAGGATCAGGACTGGTCTCAGTCATATTAGCCACCTCTGGTCCTGGTTGTGGGAGCTTGGGGAGTCCCTGGCTACATAGATAATGTAAGGGTCATTTAGACTAAGGTATCTCCAATTCTGGTTGTGGGAACTTGGGGATCCCTGGCTGTAAGAGTCATTTAGGTTACTAGCCACCTTTGGTCCTGATTGTAGGAGCTTGATATGGCCTGGTCCAATAGATAACATGGAACACCCAGCTATTAATTACTTCTAATTCCCAGCTTTCTATATTGAAGAATAGGTTTTTACATCTTTATCATTGGAAAGACAATCTTGAGTGCTTAATGTGGTGGTATTGTGATCCCTGAAATATTGTGCACCCTAATAAACTTATCTGGTCAGAGATAGAACAACCACAATATTAAACATAGAGGATAGGCAGTGGTAGCACACGCCTTTAATCCTAGCATTCCAGAGGCAGAAATCCATCTGTTCAAGTATACAGCCAAGCATGGTGACTCACACCTTTAATCCCAGGGAGTGATGGCAGAAAACAGAAAGATATATAAGGCATGAGGGCCAGAAACTAGAAGCATTTGGCTGGTTAAGCTTTTAGGCTTTTGAGCAGCAGTTCAGCTGAGATTCATCTGGATGAGGACTGAGATGCTGCCAGTCTGAGGAAACAGGATCAGCTGAGGAATTGGAGAGGTGAGGTAGCTGTGGCTTGTTCTGCTTCTCTGATCTTCCAGCATTTACCCCAACAACTGACCTCAGGTTTGATTTTATTAATAAGTACCTTTAAGATTCCTGCTACATCTTATCATACCTGGTTTCTCTGTAGATCTATGGGCAGAAGGACCTTCATGCTATGCTCCCAACACTGGCTTGTATAAGAAAGCAGGCTGAGCAAGCCATGGGAAGCAAGCCAGGAAGCAACAGCCTTCTATGGTCTCTGCATCAGCTCCTGCCTCCAGGTTCCTTCCCTGTTTGAGTTCCTGTCCTGACTTCCTTCAATGACAAACAGAGATATGGAAGTGTAAGCCAAACAAACCCTTTTCTCCCCAACTTGCTTTTGTTTATGGTGTTTCATCATAGCAATAGAAATCATAACTACCACTGTAAGTGCTTATATCTTCCTCATTTTGATTGTGTGTAGTTTTTATTCTGTTTTGATTCAGTTTTGTTTTTTTTTGAGACAAGGTTTCTTTTTATACTCGTGGCTGTCCTGGAACTAGTTCTGTAGACCAGGTTGGTGCCATTGGATGGTCTTTCTGTATGCTATGAATATGTGTTACTACCATTAATGAATAAAGAAGCTGCCTTGGCCTATTGCAAGACAGATTATAGCCAGGTGGAAAATCCAAACAGAGATACAGGGAGAAGAAGGGCAGAGTCAGGGAAGACACCATCCAGCTGACCAAGCAGCAAGATGCCTGCAGACAGGTAGCACCATGGCCTTGTGGCAAAATATAGATTGCTAGAAATAGGTTAATTTAAGATGAGTGAGCTAGTTAGTAATAAGCCTGGGCCATAGACCAAACAGCTTGTAATTAATATTAAGCCTCTGAGTGATTATTTTATAAAAATGGCTGCTGCCTGGGTGGGACCTGGTAGGACTGAGCAGGACAGAAAAACTTTAGTCTACCGGCTGATCTCAGACTCATAGAGATCCACCTCCTGAATGTTGGGATTAAAGATGTGTACCACCATACCAGGTTATACCTTCCTCATTTTGGGTCCTAATTTTATGTGACAAATTGGGGAATTCTACATTTGACACCCTTCTAACAGCTGACTTCAAGGTGGCTGATTTCCAGGGGCCTGAACCTTGCCAGCCTAGGCTTAATGAGTCTGTCTTTAGCAAACAAACAAACAACAACATCAAACTCACTGCCCCAAACAAAAACCTAGCACCACAGCCTGTGGTCTCAGACATGTCATTGACAGCCCAGTTGGGTGCTAGTCAAAGCTTGGTGTCTTACACTGGTTTGGACCTCTGCAGTCAAAAGCATTTAGATTTTGCTTGTTCTTTCATAACTGGCAAACTGGGTTAGCTAATTGTAATGTGTCTGATACTGGTTTCAAATGCAATGCCAATGACTTAGTGGGCAAAGGCACTTGCAGTCAGTACTAATGAGCTGGGTTTGATCCCCAGAGCTCATATGGTGGAGGGAGAGAATTGGGTTCCTCTAAGTGGCCCTCAGACCTCCAACTGTGTGCTATGGTGTAACCAGAGGCAGAGATTTCTGTCCCATATGCTCAATTATACCCAGCAGTTTGCTTCCCAAACTACCACTCAGAGGCTTATATTAATTATAAATGCTTGGCTGATAGCTCAGACCTATTACTGACTAGCTCTTATATTTAAATTAATCCATTTCTATTAATCTATGTATTGCCACATGGTCCGCGGCTTACTGGCCCCTTCACATCTTGCTTCTTGGGAAGCTCGCAGTGTCTACCCCAACTCCACCCAACTGCCTAACTTTATCTTGCCTTGCCATAGGCCAAAACTGCTTTATTATCAACCAATGAGAGTGACACACATTCACAGCATATAAAAGGACATCCCACAGCACTATGGTGCAGTAAGTTTTAAAGAACAAAGTCAAGAGAGGCTGCTTTAGAAAAAGCCACAGCACCCACAGGAATAGTTTTCACCGGGTGCCTGCTACCTACTGGTTGCTTTATGAAATACCATCTGATCTCTGCAAACAATACTGCAGGTTTATTTTTAGTATAATGAAAAGGAGGAAGCTGTAAGAGGTTGAGCAAGAAGTAGTACTGCACCTTTTTGATCCCCTCATTTGGAAGGTAGAGGCAGGCAGATCTTTGGGTTCAAGGCCAACCTATACATACAGTTTGAGGCTAGCCAGAACTATATGGTCAGACTGTTTGGTAAGCAAAGGAGAAGGAGGGGGAGGAAGAGGAGAGGAGGAGGGGTGGACGAGGCTAGAGAGGGGGCTCTGTCAGTAAAGCATTTGTCATATAAGCATGAAAATATGAGTTGAGATCCTGAACAACATCCAAGGTGGCCTGGTATGGCAGCATGTGCCTGTAATGCCAGCACTGTGGCGGTAGAGGCAAGAAGAGCCATGACTGAAAAGATGGCTCAATGGTTAAGAGTACTTGCCACTGTAGCAGAAGATCTGTATTCATTTCCCATCTACATGGCAACTCATAACTGTCTATAACTCCAGTTCCCAGGGCTCACACCCCCTTCTGACCTGTGGATACCAGTCAAGTACATGTTCCACAAACATACATGTAAGTATTCACACATCCAAATAAAATAAACACATCATTTATTTTTTTTAAGAGATAGCTCCCTGCTAGTCTTGCTGAATGGATGAGTTCCAAGTTCAGTGAAGACCTTGTCTCAAAAACTATGGTGGAGAGTGATACAAGAGACATTCATAGCTGTTGACTTCTGGTCCCCATGCCCACATTCCATCACACAACCACATACACGTGTGTGTGCACACACAGACAGAAACAGAACCACCCTGCTGGTGGTGCTAGCCATTCGTTGGGGTTTGTCACACACTGAAGGAAACTCCCCTTTGTGGAATACCAGATTGTATGCCAGGCACTTTGCTTTTTCAACTTATTGTTCATGTGGATAGTCTATACATGGCCAAGAGTTATAGAGAGTGCTAAAGCCAGACCCTTCTGCCCCGACCTCAGCTTTGCAATTCCCTTCCCGGTATTATCCATTGCTAACAGTTTTGGGCAATATACCCAGAGGTACTGGGGTGAGCTTTAAGTATATTGATGCCATTTAGGCCTCTTGGTTACTGTTCTAATTTATTTGAATGTGAATGCTTTTGCTCTTGTCTCAGAATCTGAGGGGAAACATGGAGTCCAGTATATGTATTCTCTACAGTTTTGTTCTTGTTTTTAACTGCACTTTACAGATGTCAAAACTGAGCTCAAAACCGACTCAGATTGGAGCCAAGATTCATCCCCTGATTCAGTATTCACTGAAGCTTGACCAAGAAAATGCTATGTTGGCACTTCTCAGTCTGGAAGAGAGCTTTGAGAAAAATTACAGCTACCTTGAACTGTGGTTCTAACTGGAGGGGTGAGCTAGTTCGCTGTCTCTTGCTGCGATGAGACAGGAACCCAGACCAAGTTGGGAGAGGAAAGGGTTTGTTTGGTCTGCATTTCTCTGTCACAGCCCACCATGGAGGGGAGCGGGGCAGGTAAGTTGAGGCAGAAGCTGAATCAGAGGCTGTGAAGGAGAGCAGCTTACTGGCTAGCTACCCGTGGCTTGCTCAGTCTGCTTTCCTTATAACAGAGGACTACCTACGCAGGACCACCTGCCCAGGGCTGGCACGGCCCATAGGGGGCTGGGCGCTCCCATATCAACCATTGATCAACAAATGCTCCACAGGCCAGTTTTAGGGAGGCATTTTCTCAAGTGAGGTTTCTTCTTCTCAGGTGACTCTAGTTTTTGTCGACAAAAACTAACCAGTGCAAGTAGCATCAGCCAACCCAATCTTGAGAACCAAGGCTTATTTAAAAAGTGAACCTGGGGCCTGGCTGAGGATCTCTGCATCAGGTGGAGCTCCAGGAGTCCAATTGTCGAGAAAGAGGAGGGACTGCAAGAGCGTGAATTGTTGAGCCCAAGATTGGAGAGGCACAGGGACAAATAGCCAAATGAATAGAAGCGCATTGAATTATGAACCAAAGGCTGTGGAGAACCCAGCTGGAGCAGGCCCTCTGGATAAGTGAGACAATTGAGTAGCTTGAACTGTTTGGGAGGCATCCAGGCTGTGGGACCGGGACCTGTCCTTAGTGCATGAGCTGGCTGTTTGGAACCTTGGGCTTACACAGGGACACTTTGCTCAACCTGGAAGGAGGTGACAGGACCTGCCTGTACTGAATCCACCAGGTTTAAATGAATCCCCAGGGGAGTCTTGGCCCTGGAGGAGATGAGAATGGAGGGGAGGGGTGGGGGGAAGGTGGGGGTGGGGGCGGGAGGGGGGAGGACAGGGGAACCCATGGCTGATGTGTGAAATTAAAACACAAATATAATAATAATAATATAATAAAAAATAAAATAAAATAATAAATAAGAAGGGAACCTCAAGGCTAGGTGTGTTGTTTGTTTTTACCTTTTTGCTCTTCTGGGGACTCCACCACCCAGATCCCAAATAAATTACACACAGAGGAGACTTATTCTCAATTATAAATGCTTGGCCTGTTGCTAGCCAGGTTTTCTTAACTTTAAATTATCCCATCTGTCTTTCACCTCAGGGCTTTTCTTAACTTAAGTTAGCCCATCTACCTTTGGCCTCTGGGCTTTTACCGTTTTTCCATTTCTGTGTTTCTTCCTTTCTTCCTTCCTTCCTCCCTCCTTTCCTCCCCCCCCCTCTTTCTTTCTTTCTCCATTGTTGGTTGTGTAGCTGGGTGGCTGGCCCCTTGTATCCTTCTCCTTCTCTTGCTCCTAGATCTCCCCTCTCCCAGATTTCTCCTACTAATTCTTTCTGCCTGACCGCCGTGCTTATCCTTTCTCCTGCCTGGCTATTGACCATCTTTATTAGACCATCAGGTGTTTTAGGCAGGCACAGTTAACACAGCTTCACAGAGTTAAACAAAAGTAACACACCTTAAAATCATATTCTACAACATAGGAGTAGTGGCGCACGCCTTTAATCACAGCAAATGGGAGGTAAAGATACACACACAGATCTGAGTTCAAGGCCAGACTGGTCTAAACTGAATTCCAGGCCAGCCTAGGTTGCATAATTCTGTCTCAAAACAAACAAACAAACAAACAACAATAACAACAAAAAAGTGGTGTTCACGTTGAAAGCCATGAATTCCTGGGGCCAGAGAGATGGCTCAGTGGTTAAGAACACTGGCTGCTCTTCCTGAGTTTGACTCCCAGCACCACATGGCAGCTCACAACCATCTGTCACTCCGGCTCCAGGGGATCCTATGCCATCCTCTGACTCCTGGGGGCACTCTCCACCTGTGGTGCATATATGCTGGCCAACACTCATACACATAAAATAAGAATCAATTTCTAAACAAAGGATTTCTAACCACCAGGTAAAGGGAAGAGTGAGGGAAGAGGGCAGAGCAGACTTCAGCAGAGGCGTGGAGGCTTTTAGAGTGACTGTCACTGGTGCAGGCGTGCCCAGGCGGGGTGAGATGGTCAAGTGAGACCTGAGTAAGCCCTGGAGACTTTGCAGGGTGTGGGGGGGGGGGGGGGGGGGACACTAAATGACAACCACTGAACATCTTCACTCCCTGGATGACGCAGCAGGTGAAGGCGCTTACTGCCAAGACTAACAACTCAAAAGTTTTGTTTTCTGTCCTCTCTCCCTCTCTCTCTCTCTCTCTCTCTCTCTCTCTCTCTCTCCCCCCCCCTCTCTCTCATAACTGAATATAATTAAAAAGTTTAAATTCCACTCCAAAGAAAGAGGACCACCAGAAGTGGGAGTGGTGAGAAAGGGGAGGGTGGTGGAGGAGGGTGGGGATTTCCTTAAAGTACATAATGGGCTTGCACAGCCTTATGGAACCCAGTAGAGTAAAGATGGAGGGGGAGGGGGAGGAGGCAGCAGCCACTTCCTGACTCTATGACAGCAGTTCTCAACCTGTGGGTTGCGACCCTTTCACAGGGGTCGCCTAAGACCATTGGACAACGCAGATACTTACATTACAGTTCATAACCGTAGCAAGATTATAGTTATGAAATAGAATAATTTATGGTTGGGATCACCACATGTGAGGAACTGGGTTAGAGGGTCGAAGCGTTAGGAAGGTTGAGGGCCGCTGCTCTAGGACACTGCACGCTGGTTGGCTCCTCCCTTGGCTCTGAGATGCCACTTTTCAATTGGTTTAACTGCAGCATCTTGGTTACTTCCCAATCATCTGGCTCTTATCTGTATCAATCTGTCTGTGCAGTTACACCTCTGGGGCCTGGGAAGGTTCTTGATACAAACCACCACAGAATGAGTCATCCTGTCAATAAGGCAGAAGCTTGTGGTATTGTTCAATCATTTTTTTTTTTTTTTTTTAACTAACCATTTGAGTTTGGGCAAATTTATTGACAGGAGAACTCAGAAAGTTAGTCTTTAAGAGAAGAAGAAGAAAAAGAAGAAGAAGAAGAAGAAGAAGAAGAAGAAGAAGAAGAAGAAGAAGAAGAAGAAGAAAAAGAAGCAGAAGAAGCAGAAGAAGCAGAAGAAGCAGAAGAAGCAGAAGAAGCAGAAGCAGAAGCAGAAGCAGAAGCAGAAGCAGAAGCAGAAGCAGAAGCAGAAGCAGAAGCAGAAGCAGAAGAAGAAGCAGAAGAAGAAGAAGAAGAAGAAGAAGAAGAAGAAGAAGAAGAAGAAGAAGAAGAAGAAGAAGAAGAAGAAGAAGAAAAGAAACAAGGATTTCTGGAGCCAGTGAAATTGGCCTGACTTCTAAACAGAACACTCATAATGCAGGCACTAAGACCAACAATTAATAATGGGAACTCATGAAACGGAAAAGCTTCTGTAAGGCAAAGGACACCATCAATAGGACAAAATGGCAGCCTACAGAATGGGGAAAGATCTTCACCAACCCCACATCTAACAGAGGTCTGATCTCCAAAATAGATAAAGAACTCAAACCAGACATCAACAAACCAAATAATCCAATTTAAAAATGGGGTACAGATCTAAACAGAATTTCTACAGAGGAATCTCAAATGGCCAAGAAACACTAAGCATCTTTAGCCTTTAGGAAATGCAAATCACCGGTCAGAATAACTAAGAATGAAAACACAAGGGATAGCTCATCCTTGTGAGGATGCAGAGCAAGGGGAACACTCCTCCACTGCTGGGGGTAGTGCAAACTTGTATCCCATTTTGCCTCTTGACTTTTACCTTTCTCTATTCTATATATCTTTCTTTACTTCTTGCTCTGTAGCTGGCTGTGATGCTGGGTGGTTAGCCCCCTTGAATCCTCCTCTCCTCCTTTTCTTGTTCCTCCTTATTTTCTCTCACACTTAGTCTCTCTACTTGCCAGCCCCGCCTATTTCTCTCTCCTGCCTAGCTATTGGCCATTCAGCTCTTTATTAGGTCAATCAGGTGCTTTTTTTTTAGACACGCATAGTAACATAGCTTTACAGAGTTAAATAAATGCAACATAAAAGCATACAACACATCTTTGCATCATTATAATATTCCATAGCATAAACGATTGTAGCACATTTTAAAATAATATTCCACAACAAGAGGGCATTTGGGGGTGAGGTAGAAACCTAATGCAATGGAAACTCCCTGTAATCTAGGATGGTGATCCTAGAGAACACTCCTAGAGGTGGGGGATATGAAGCCTGAACCAGCCATCTTCTATAACCAGACAAGGCTTCCAGCAAAGGGATTGGAACACCGGATTCAGCCACAAAACCTCTGATCTACCAGTTGTCTTACCTGCAAGATGTGCTGGAGTAAAGGTGGTTCAAAATTTGTGGGAGTGGCCACCCGATGACTGGTCCAACTTGAGAACCACACCTGGAGAGAGAGCCCACGTCTGACACAGCCTGGAGAGCCAGGAACTGGAAGCTAGACAGCCCAGAGGCCTAGGACAGAACCAAACATGACTGGCAAAAAAAAAAAAAAAAGTCTATGAAATGATTCCTAATGATATTCTGCTCTACTCATAGATCAGTGCCTAGCCCAATCATTATCAGAGAGGCTTCATTCAGCAGCTGATGGGAGCAGATGCAGAGATCCACAGGCAAACATTAAGTGGAATTCAGGAATGCTACTGAAGAGGGGGAGGAAGGGTTGTAGAAGACGGAGGGGCCAAGGACAGCACGAGAACACGGCCCACAGAATCAACTAACCAGGCATAACAGGGGCTCACAGAGACTGAAGCAACAACCAGGGAGCCTATATGGGTCTAAGCTAGGTCCTCTGCATAGATGTTATGGTTGTGTAGCTTGCTGTTCTCATGGGACTCCTAACAGTGGGGACAGGGGCTGTCTCTGACTCTTGCCTGCTTTGGGATCTTTTTCCTCCTATTGGATTGCCTCTTTCATCCTAGATAGGCGGTATGAACTTGGTTTTATTCTAACTTGCTATTGCTGTTTTTGGTTGATGTTCCTATCAGGTTAGTCCCTGCTCTTTTCTGAAGGGAAACGGGGGGGGGGGGGGACTGGGAAGGGAGGAGGGAGGGGAAACTGTGGTAGGGATGTAATATATGGAAGAAGAATAAATAAATAAATTAATTTTAAGAAAGACTACCAATCAAAGTTGTAATAACTACTTTAAAAAAAAAAAAAGCTGGGCAGTGGTGGTGCAGTGGCAGGTGGATCTCTATGAGTTCAAGTCCAGCCTGGTCTACAGAGTGAGTTCCAGGACAGCCAAGACTACATAGTGAGACCCTGTCTTGTAAAAAAGAAAAAGAGAGGAGGGAGAGGAAGGAAGGAAGGAAGGAAGGAAGGAAGGAAGGAAGGGAGGGAGGGAAGGAGGGAAAGAGGGAGGGAGGGAGGGAGGGAGGGAAGAGGAAAGGAAGAAAGAAAGAAATGAAGGGTTTCTGGGGCCAGTGAAATTACTCATTGAGTAAAATGCAAGAAACCTGCTTATTGGTGAAATTATTAAGGCCACTCCACGTAGTTAAAAGGGAGGTTTATTTTGTGGGGTAACTTACAAATGAAGGGGTAGGTTGCAGGGTCTGGCAAAGGTATAGGGTAGTCCGGCGGTGTTCTCTGAAGAACTCTGCTCAGTCTACTTCCAGCGTCCGGCGTCCCCGAACCAAGAGAGCCACCTCCTCCTGCTCCTCGGTCTTCCGCTCCCTCCTCTGCCCCGCCTTGTGGGCGTGATCATTACTGAAGCCTCAATGGAGGTTGGAACTTCCAGGCCAATGCTGGGATGGCTATCCACTACACCTGCTATCCAAGCTGAGGACCCGAGTTCAATCCCCAGGACCTGCACAGCAGAGGGAAAGAGCTGACTGTCACTAATCATCCTCCGACCTCCACAAGTGTCCTGTGGCACGCACTGCCTACCACCATGCACACAAACTAAACATTTCAAATGTAGAAAAAAACAAGATAAAGATAGCGCTATCTGATAACCAGACATGGTGGTTGACCCTTTAACCTAAGCACTCCAGAGGCAGAGGGAATGTGAATTCAGAGCTATCCCATGACACATAGTAAAATGCTGTATAAAAGGAAAAAGGAAGAAGGGAGGGAGGGAGGGAGGGAGGAAGGAAGGAGGGAGGGAGGGAGGGAGGAAGGAAGGAGGGAGGGAGGGAGGGAGGGAGGGAGGAAGGGAGGGAGGGAAGGAAGGAAGAATGAATGGATAAAGTAAATGAAAGAACATTTTTAGTCCACTCCCTGGATTGGCGGTCATGAAGTCCTAAATATATCATTGTTCTTGGTTTCTAGGGTTTAGCCATAGACATATGCACGAATTCTTACATTCGTTTGTTGTTACCAGCATCATGCTCTAACCAACCTAGCCAGTTAGCCACTGCCCTGGTGTATTTCAATTATAGCAAGACACATCATTTCAACCTTAGCAAGCTTTAAATGTGTGCACTGAAGAAGGTCCTGACGGGTTCAGCTGAAAAGATACTTGCAAAGCAGGACTGGGCTGAGCTGTGTGGGTGAGAGAAGGATGCAGGGAAGTGTTAGTGATGCTCAAGCTTCAGACTTCAGCACCTCTTTGGCTGTATGAATGAAAGTAGCTTTGGTCTGAGGATGGTGTGGTGAGTCGATATTTCTAAAAAGGATTTATTTATTTTAATTTTATGTGTATGAGTGTTTGACTGCATGCATGTTTATGTACCATGTGTGTACCGGAGTCTACACAGGCCAGAAGAGGGCATTTGATCCACTGGAACTGGAGTTACAGATGATTGTGAGCAGACATGTTGGTGTTGGACCTGAACCCTGATTCGCTGCAACAAATTCTAGTGTTTTTAACCCTTGAGCCATCTCTCCAGCTCTGGGTTCAATTTTAAACTTGTTGAATTTGCAGTATTTATGGAAATACCATGAGGAAACATTAAATGGTCTTAGGGTTGGAAAGAGCTCTACAGATATACATTGGGGACTTATCAGCACAGAAAAGGTAGTAAAAGTTACAGGAATGGATGAATTGGATCAAGAACCTATATAATAAGAAGATAAGGGCCGGGTAGTGGTGGTGCAAGCCTGTAATCCCAGCACTCGGGAGGCAGAGGCAGGCGGATCTCTGTGAGTTCGAGGCTAGCCTGGTCTACAAATCGAGTTCCAGGACAGCCTCCAAAGCTACAGAGAAGCCCTGTCTCAAAAAACAAACAAACAAACAAACAAACAAAACAACAACAACAACCAAAAACAAACAAACAAAAAGAAGATAAAACACCCAGAGACAGAGTATTTTATATCAGAAGAGGGCGCCAGATCTCATCACAGATGGTTGTGAAGCACCACATGGTTGCTGGGAATTGAACTCAGAACCTCTGGTAAAGCAGCCAGTGCTCTTAACCTCTGAGTCATTTCTCCAGCCCCAAGTAAACTTTTCTTTGGCCAGTATGCAGCCTCAGGGATTTCATTATAGGAATGAGCAATGAACAACCACAGTTGTAATGACTATCCCTGGGCAGGCAGTCTATCCTAATGGATTTCTTCTGTCTGCAGAGCCCACAGAGAATCTAACTTGTTAGGGATTGTGATCTGAGTCAGTAAAAGTGAGACTGGATTTGTCTAAGGCTGGTTTAATGAGGGGATCCAGACTCCTCTTGAAAGCAGCAGGTAATAAAACCCTGAAGCTATCTGGAAATATTCATGTTAAATTTGCTAACGAAGATTTCATGTGGGTTTTTGTTTCCCTCTCAGAAAGCCAAAATTCCTATTCTGAAATACAAACAGATCTTGATTTTAAGAGCAGGTAAGGGGCTGGAGAGGTGACTCAGTGTTTAAGAGCACTTGTTCTTACAGAGGACTGGGGTTTGATTCCTACCACCCATCTAGTGGCTCACAGGCACATATGTTTTACATGTAAGCAAAACATTCATACACACAAAATACAATAATACATTTAAAAAATATTGTAAAGGATAAGTTAGAATAAGCATCTCTCTCCCCTTTCCTTTTTAAAGATTTATTTATTCACTTATTCACTATGTATACAGTGTTCTGCCTGTATGTATGCCTGCATACCAGAAGAGGGCACCAGAACTCATTATAGATGGTTGTGAGCCACCATGTGGTTACTGGAAATTGAACTTAGAATCTCTGGAAGAGCCAGGCGGTGGTGATGCACACCTTTAATCCCAGCACTCAGGAGGCAGAGCCAGACAGGTCTCTGTGAATTTGAGGCCAGCCTGGGCTACCAAGTGAGTTCCAGGAAAGGCACAAAGCTACACAAAGAAACCCTGTCTCAAAAAAACCAAAAAAAAAAAAAAAAAAGAATCTCTGGAAGAGCGGCCAGTGCTCTTAACCTCCGAGTCACCTCTCCAGCCCCCTCTCTCCCTTTTCTTTAGCAATAACAATGTTACATTCTCTCTTTATTAAATGATTTATTTATTCTTACATGTGTGTGCCTGCATGAGTTTATTCAGGGCCCCACTGAGGCTAGAGGGTGTTGGATCCTCTGAAACTGGAGTTAAGGTGGTTGTGAGTCACCTGATATGGGTGCTGGGAAATGATGAACTTCTGACTCTGGAAGATCAATAAGCCATCTTAATCACTGAGTTACCTCTCCACATCTGCAACATCTTATTCTTTTCCTTTGGTGCTAAATTTCCTCTCAGAAGAGTTATGTCTGGATACCAGGATTTGGCCAGTGTTCTGCTCCAGTCCTTTCCCCTCCACCCTGTAGGTACAAGCTCCTGCACACATGCCATCTGGGCCTTGATGTCACCCCTTAGCCCTAACCCCACGGTGCTGGCTCCCCCTAGAAATTCCATGGTTCTCACCAGTTGTGTTCCTGACAGCATCACTGGATCCCTCTCGGTCCCGGCTCTGGTCTTCCAACCCTCTTCAATGCCCCCCCCCCCCCCCCCCCCTCACCCCCGCCCTGGGTGTTACAAATCCAGGAGACCACAGGAGTCCGAATAGCATAATTAAGGTCCCTGGTTATTCTCATCTTTATGGTTACCTAACTTCAGGGCAGCTTAACATATTATTGCTTACAAAATGGCTGGATGTGATCTGGGCATTGCCCTGAATGCCACAGAAGCAGACAACATTTTTCTATATTTGTTTAGTATGAATGAAATAAACTTCCCAAAAAGTACCTCAGAAGACTTCTCTAATACTTCGTTGGCCCAGAAAAGATTATATATTTATATTATTTAGGTAATTAATTAAATTGAGGAAAGGTGTCACTATGTAGCATACACTGGTCTAGAACTCTCTTTCTCTCTCTCTCTAGCTCAGGCTGGCCTCAAACTCTTGACCTTCCTGCCCCTTCCTCCTGAGTGCTGGGATTGCAGATATGCACCACCCAAACCAGCACATTCTCTTTGTTAAAGCATCACTGACCAGAAGTCTAACATAACTACTGTCATTAAGACTGTTCAGCATAGCTGGGCAGTGGTGACGCACACTTTTAATCCCAGTCAGTACTCTGGAGGCAGAGCTAGAAGGATATTTGTGAGTTTGAGGCCAGCCTGGTCTACAGAGTGAGATCAAGGACAGACACCAAAACAACACAGAGAAACTCTGTCTGGACCGCCCCTCCCCCAAAAAAATACTGTTCAGCTGGGGCTGGGGAGATGGCTCAGCAGTTGAGAGCCCTGGCTGCTCTTCCAGAGGTCCTGAGTTCAATTCCCGAGCAACCACATGGTGACTCACAAACATCTGTAATGAGATCTGGTGCCCTCTTCTGGCCTTCGGGCATGTGTAAAAGCAGAACACAGTATACATACATCTTAAAAGTAAATGTATCTTTAAAAAAGACTGTTCAGTTATGCTCCTAGTGCCAAGGGCATCTCCCCTCAAGTATAAACATCCACGTAAAACTGGCGTTTCTCTACTAAGAAACAAGGTGAGGAAAGAGAAAAACAGTCACATGAGTCCCTCCTTCCACCTAGTCCCCGCCTTCGTAATCGGACTGCAGGAAAATATCAGTGTCCTAACTCGTCTCCCCACATTCTTTGCCTTGAAGCCTAAACCCGCTTTCCACAAATCTGCCAATTTCTCTTCCAGACACACTACTTTGCCACATTGCCGTTTTGTTAAAAATGCTTCTTCCTAAACTTCAGAAGAGTGTTCAGATTTATCCAAGAAATTTTCAAACCATAGAACATCGCAATTTGAACATCCCAGGAAGTTAAAATGTCAAAAGCTGGCTTCAGTGACATTTACACACGCTAAGCGAGAGCTCCCCCACAGTGAGCTACATCCCCTCCCAGGCATGCTAGACTTAAGCTAGACTAGAAAGCACAGGTATATGTTCTCTCTAAATATTTAATTTTCCTGACCAAAGAAATGGTATGTAGAAATGCCCCTAAGAGAGCTGGGTTTAAGCAATTTTTCTATGGTGGGTGGTGGTGGTGGTGGTGGTGGTGGTGGTATATAAGAGCACATTTTAGAAACAATTTATTTAATTTTACATGTATGTGTGTACTTATATGTATGAACATGCATCTTGTGCATCATGTGCATGCAGGTATCTTCAGAAGCTAGAAAATGGTACTAATCCCTTGGAACTGTAATTTCACCCCTGACTGGGTGCAGGGAAGCAACCTGAGGTCCTCTGTGATGGTAAAAATGTCAAGTGTTCTTAACTCCTGAGCCATCTCTCTAGCCTCTAGATTTCTTTTTTATTATTAAGAATGTAGTTAGAGTTTTCCTGCCTGGCCCAGTCAGGACAAATCTCTCTTACTCGCCAGTCCCACAGTTCCTCAGACCCAACCAAGAAAGCACACAGAAACTTATATTGCTTATAAACTGTATGGCCGTGGCAGGCTGCTTGTTATCTACTTTTTCTATCTTAAATTAACCCATTTCTGTTAGTCTATACTTTGCCACATGGCTCGTGGCTTACCAGTGTCTTTACATGTTGCTTCTCATGGCGGCGGCTGGCGGTCTCTCTCCAGCCTTCTACTTCCCAGAATCCTCTTCTCTCTTGTCCCGCCCATACTTCCTGCCTGGCCACTGGCCAATCAGAACTTTATTTACACAGAGCGATATCCACAGCACTTCCCCTTTTCTTTTTTTTTAAAGGAAGGTTTTAACTTTTACATAGTACAACTACATATAACAAAACAATTATCAAGCAAGAATTACAGTTACAATATGAAAGAAGTTATCCTATCTATCTTATATTTGTGAGTCCAAGGTTTTATATCTAACTTATCTTTTATCATAACTGAGAAAATTATAACTATCTAGTCTTCAACCACATCAAAGACCTCAGAAGGATATATTACCTGAGAACCAGGAGAAGGATGTAAACATTTTTCAGGAGTCTTGCAAGAGTAGACAGAGACAGCTAGCAGCCTGGACAGTCACCTAATGTTCTTTTGTAAAGTTGGGGCATCTGTCTTCAGCCCACAGGGCTAGAGTCTCTTGGTTATTTTTCTCAGTGTCCTGTAGAATGTCTGGCAGTTTCCTCTGTGAAGCAGGAACCTGAAGGACCATTCTGTCAAGCAAAGTTTAGTGGTCACCTTTCTATGGGTCCTGCATGTCCAGTCGATCAAGCAGTCCAGGCAAGAACAGTTTCTTGTCCAAATGGCTATTTTCATCAAGATGAAGATAAACTCCATATGAAGTGTCTCCAATGCCCATGCTCCTCTCTGAAATAAATTGGTGCTGCCAGGAGCAGACATGTCTCACTGTCCAGAAAGTCTAAATTTTAAAAATATTTTAAATGCCATATTCTGTAGGTCTTTGAAGTATTTGAAGATTACCTATCTATCTGAAATATATCTATGTATATGTAGAAGACTTAAGTAACATGGCTACGAGTATGATTATCATAGATGACTAATTATTAATCTATTTTTAATTATCCATTACAATTTAAAATGAGCTATACAAACATAATACCTTAAACATGAGTAGAAATATGCACACAGTATAACAAAATTAACTTTAAGTTTGTATCAATAGACTAAAATCTATACCAATGTAAAACATTGTAAACAAGTTGTTGCTCTTTAGAAGTAAGCTCATTAATCTACGCTTTCATCCTATTATATCTATATTAAAACCCCCTTTTTTTCTTTGGAAAGAGATTGCATTTATAATCAACCTGATTTAAATAAAAATGTTGGTTTTTCTCTGTCCCATACCAGAGGGCTCTTTTGATTTGGGACATAAGAATCTCTTAACCTTTTTTTTTTTTTTTTTTTTTTTTGGTACTATGTCTGGGTTTAGAGAAGGAGTGAGCCAATTCCATCTCCAAAGCCAGTTGATAATTTTGGGAAATTGGGTGTAGTTTTTCTTACTACTTCCTGCTGGAGGGGGGCGCTGTATCTTATGGGGACACAAAGAAAATTTTAGGATTATGGAGTAGTCTGTGAGGGTAAACCTCTGAGCCAGTTGCCTTGAAACCATTCTGGATGTTGGATCATCTGGGCAATGGTGTCATTGGAGACCTTTCAGGTGGTCTTGGCTGATCAAACCTGATGTATCTTAATCTGGAACAAATCCACAGCCTCTGGCTTTCTGTGGAAACAAAAGCAGAGACTCCTTTCCAAAGCAACATATCTTTATATCCAAATTTTGAAGTCAACGTACCTTTAAAATTTACATATTTGTTTAACTCAACAGCTTTTATGATCAAATCTTTTTTTGCAGTTAAAAGTCCCAAAGACAAGACAAACCAGATTCTCTGTGTAATATCCATCTTTGTAAGACTGAAACGCCACGGTGGCAGGCTGCTTGTTATCTGCTTCTTCTATCTTAAATTAACCCATTTCTGTTAGTCTATACTTTGCCACATGGCTCGTGGCTTACCAGTGTCTTTACATGTTGCTTCTCATGGCGGCGGCTGGCGGTCTCTCTCCAGCCTTCTACTTCCCAGAATCCTCTTCTCTCTTGTCCCGCCCATACTTCCTGCCTGGACACTGGCCAATCAGAACTTTATTTACACAGAGCGCTATCCACAGCATAAGAAAAACAGGCAAGGCTGGAAAATTGATGGCTGTTCCTGTGGAGGACTCAGACCCAGAGCTGGTGGTAAACTGTACCACTGCCATGTTGGGAAGCTGAGGTGGGTGGAGCCAGCAGCCACACACATACACACACACACACACACACACACACACACACACACACACACACACACACACACAAGTGGCTTCTAACTGTAACTCCAGTTCCAGAGGATCAAATCCCCTCTTTAAACTCCTTGGGCACTAGGCACACATGTGGTACACATGCATGAATTCAGGCAAAGCATTTATATACTTTAAAAACATTTAAATAAATAAAAGTGTGGCAAGTAAACAAACATTCTTATTGCTGCAGAATATAACAGAGTGAGTGAATGTTATTGAACAGTAAGATAAAGATGTGTGGGGAAAGAATACAAGTTGAAGGAGAAAGGGAAATGATGTAAAGTTTCTGATTTAAAATAGAGCTCTTTGAAACTGGGTTCAGTGTAATATGCCTGAAGTCCCAGCTCTCCTGGAGACAGGAAAATCAAAAGTTCAGTGTTAGGCAGGCTGGGACTGCTTAGTGAGAAGTCTCAATGAATAAATAAATGTACATTTAAATATGTAACTAAGGGAATAAGTAAACACATAAAATGGTGGTTGGTGCTGGCCCAGGGCAAAGGCACATACCATGCAAGCCTGGCTTCTGATTCCCATCCCCGGGACCCTTGTGAGGTGGAGAGAGGAACCAGTTCCACAGAGAATCAGGACCAACATTATTGGATATCAACTACATTTTTGTCAATACCTGGTCTCAAAAAATTATTTGGGGGGGGGGTGTCCTAGGGTATAAAAATTCTCCCAGTATGCATTCCAACCTTTGAACCAGCTTTAGATGGACTTTTGGCTGGCTTTGCTGGCACACACGTCTTTAACCCCAGCACTCAGGAGCTCAGACAGAGGCGGAGGATCTCTGTGTTCTACAGAGAATTCTACAGAGCTGTGTAGTGAAACCCTGTCTCCAAAACAAAACAAAAACTTGTGAAAATAGAAAATTAAGCATCTTTTAAAATCTCAGGGCCAGAAGAGTGAACAAGATTATTCTGGGTCACTTCTGCCATTTGAAAGTCTCTGTCCAGGGCATGTTAAGCAGTAATCAACCCAGGAATGGCCCGGTTCGATGCTTCCTGCCAATGGTGCGCTTTAGCTGGCTCTACACCATTTCTTCTCACTCTAGATTGATTTCCCACAGACCCAGAAGCATGAGTTTGTTTTCTTCATTCCAAAAGTTGTCCTTTCTTAGTTATTCTGAGGATTCATGAGTTGAACATTTGCTAAGTACTTTGCACCATTTGGCTGAAAGTACAGAGTCCTGTGCATTATTTTTGGATAGAGTAAAGGCATTATACAAGTGAGAAATGTCATTTTCTTTCCAGGACAGACCATTGTGTTTAATCCCCAGGAAGTGTATGACACCATTTCTTGCACAGCCTCTTCATTTACATAGCCTACCTACACAGAGTCTTACACTGAGCGGCAAAGGGGGCTTGGGAGACATTTTTCACTTTCCTCTGTTCTTTTTCTCACCTTGTTTGTTGGTTTGTTTGGTTTGTTTTTAGGACAAGCTCACATGTAGCCCAGGCTAGCATCTAACTTCTTGTGATCCTCCTGTGGCTATGTTTCAAGTGCCAGGATTACAAGCGTTGGACACCACCAGCCTGAGAAGTGTGCTGGCAGATCTTTCAACCTAAGCTGACAAGTGCCAAGTGGGTCTTCTTATAGGAAAGTCTCCTGCTGCTAGAGACATGGTTCTGGGGCAGTGAATCCATCAAGAGCATGGAATTCTTTTTGGTGTATTTTATTTGTTTTGTTTTCACATAGGTCTTAGGTTGTCCAAGCTGGCCTAAAATTCCTTATGCAGCTGAAGAACACCTGAAATTCCTAATCCTTCTGCCTTTGCCTTCCACGTGCTGGATTGTAAGCATGTGAGCAGCTAAGAACTGGGAGTTCTACTTGTGATCTGTTCTTGTCCTAGACCACTGGCCATGGTCCAGCCACAAGTCACTTCACCTCTCAAAGCTTCATTTCACACACACACACACACACACACACACACACACACACACACACAGAGAGAGAGAGAGAGAGAGAGAGAGAGAGAGAGAGAGAGAGAGAGAGAGAGAGAGAATTGGTCATTTTGACAATTCTGTCTAACTTCCTCTTAACAGGGAGTGGAGAAATGACTCAGTGGTTAAGAGCACTGGTTGTTCTTCCAGAGGACCCACGTTCAATTCCTAGAACCCACATGGCAGCTCACACCTGTCTGTAACTCTGGTTGCAGGGAATCTAACACCCTCACACAGACATACATGTAGGCAAAGCAACAATGCATATAAAATAGAAATTAATTACTTAAAATAAATAAACTCCATATTTAAAAAATTTCTTCTTAGCATATCAAAATATTGAAAAACTATTCTTTCATAATAAATATATTGTCTACTGGTTGGCTATATGTGGCTGCTGGTATTTGTAGTGGTGACCGTTCTAGGAATAATGGTTGTGGAGATGAAGGGGAGGATGATAGCTGAGGTGACAGTGGGTAGAGGTGTGTGGTTTGGTGTATGGTGATGCTGTCAGTATTGGTGGGAGAGTTGCAGGTGGTAGCAGTGATGGATGGAGGTGGTCCTAGTACTTGGTGGTAGTAATGAAAGCATGTATGTATAAGAATACATTTATCACAAACTGGTTATCTTGATGGTTCCCACAGAATTTAGAACACTGCCTTGTACAGAGCTGGCACTTGTTAAATACTTGATAAAATGGCATTTGGCAGAACTGGACATGACTGCATATGTCTGTAATCTTAGCACATGAGTAACTGAGGCAGGAGGTTTGAGAGTTCATGGCTAGGCCAGACTGCATTTTGGTGGTAGCCCAGCATTTATAACAAGACTTTGTTTCAAACAGAAACAAGAGCAAAAGCAAAAACAAAAACCTCAATGATGAGAGCAAAAAAGCAAAGGGTCTGGCAGAGTCTGCAGTTGCAGTTAAGGTCTAAAGCAAAAGCTTGCACAACTATGACAAGCTGCATCATTTCATTTGGTGTGATCATCTAGTTAGTGTTGCTTGGCATAACCAAATCCCTTACAGAAAAATTTAGGGAAAGAAAAATTTGCCTCTCAGTTCCATGTTAGAGTCCATGTTACTTTCTTTCCAAGAAAGACCATCACTCACATATGCAATCAACAAGAGCATTTATTGTTTCCAACATGTCAGGGTGGCAAGTAGTGACCTGGAATGGAGGTGAAAGTTGCTTTTAAGTAGAGTTAGGGGAATTCCAGGGAGGAGGGATTAATCTGGTGCTGACTGGTGGAGGAAAAATTAGTCTGGGGGCTCTAGTGGTTAGGGACCTTCCAGCTACAGGGTAGGGAAAGCTATCTTTAGCTAACAGAAGGCTATGGGGCTCCTGCTGAGCCAGCAGAAGGCTGGGGGGCTCCTGCTGTTTGGTTGCCCCGGGTTGTGGTCTTCCTGAGAACTGCTTGCTCAGCTCCAACCAGTTCCAGTAAACTGAAACTAAGCCTTAGTCCCTAACAGGGCTGTTAGAAACCTGTCATGGCTCTGGTCTGGCTCCCTGGCCCTCTCATTCCAGAGATGTGAGATGGCAGTTCACATAGTGGTGGATCAGGAAGAAGAGGAAGTTGACCAGAATCAAGGATGGGTCTAACTTCCAAAGGCCCACCCTAGTGACCTATGTCTACTGCCAGGCCCTACCCACTAAAGGCATCATCATCTGGAAGATATTAATACAGGATAGAGACCAAGTGTTGACATCATGGACCTTTAGGGGTGGGTGGCACATTTAGAATTTAAATCACAGCATGGCTTTGAAAATGCTGTCACTAAAGTCAGTTTAGTTGGCATTGTACATACCACAGCACTCTGTAAGAAAGAACGGAAGGTTTTTGCCCCCTTCTGATAACAAGAAATCCGTTTATCAAAAGTAGGACTCAAACACACAGATGGTAAGCAGCTGAATGCAGTGATGGGCACTTGAAATCCAGGCATGTGGGAGTCTAAGGCAGAAGGGTCTCAAGTGGACCAGCCTGGGTTTTATAGTGAGACCCTGTCTGAAAAACAATAACAAATGTGTAGATTAAAATCCTGTGATATAAATCTACTCAAAAGTGGAAATTACATAGAAAGAAGTTTGACAAGGACTTTATCTGAAAAATTGAGCTAAAAATACAAACATTTTTATTTGATTTGAAACAGTTGGATTATTATGGAACCTGTAGGCTAGTCCTCAACCATTGGGATTAAGCCAAGTATTCTTTTTTGTTTGTTTGTTTGGGGTATTTTTGTTGTTGTTGTTGTTATTTTTGGTTTTTCGAGACAGGGCTTCTCTGTGTAGTCCTGGCTGTCCTGGAACTGGTTCTGTAGACCAGGCTGGCCTTGAACTCACAGAGATCTGCTGGCCTGTGCCTCTGGAGTGCTGGGATTAAAGGTGATGAAAGGTTTATGCCACTGCTTTACCTTCTTAAGAATTAAGTCTTCTTCTTCTCCTTTTTTTTTAAGCGCACATATTTTTTCTCACAAAATTAATAGTATACAGAACAAACTTTACTTAACACAGAAAAATAGCCAAAGGGCTTCAACAACTTTCCCTGGCTGCCTTTCTTTGTCTCTTAAAATAATTCAACATGTGATTATTTTTGTTTTTCCTTCATGTGTTAATGGATCTGCCAGATAGGCAAGATTCCAAATATTCTGTTAAAATAATTGACTTAATTTAAAAAAATCTTTTTGGATTTTAAATTGCATTATGCAAATGGATATTTATGAGTTTCAACAGACACATACAGTGTTCAGTGGTGAGACACATTTGAGTGCGTACCAGGGAATTACTTTATATTAAGGTGTCTTGAAATTTCCTGCTTCAAAATGTTTCAGTGGAGGTGACTTTTCCATGGGGTGGGGGTGGGGGTCACTCCCATGCTTGGGTAGGTCTTACCTTCTGTGACTTTTCTTGGAGAGCTCTTACCCATGTTCTCAAAAGCATCCTGATTTTCTTCTGAATGTTACTTTTCCCCTAAATCTTTTTTTGTTTGTTTTTAAGATTTATTTATTTATTATGTATACAGCATGTATGACTGAAGGCCAGAAGAGGGCACCAGATCTTGTTACAGATGGTTGTGAGCCACCATGTGGTTGCTGGGAATTGAACTCAGAACCTCTGGAAGAGCAGTCAGTGCTCTTAACCTCTGAGACATCTCTCCAGCCCTCCTCTAAATCTTTTTTGTTTTGTTTTGTTTTGTTTTGTTTTGTTTTTCAAGACAGGGTTTCTCTGTGTAGCTTTGCGCCTTTCCTGGAACTTGCTTTGTAGATCAGGCTGGCCTCGAACTCACAGAGATCTGCCTGCCTCTGCCTCCCAAGTGCTGGGATTAAAGGCATGAGCCACCACAGCACAGCTTCTAAATCTTATATGTAAACCTATATTAGAATATCTTTATTAAATCCAAATCTGCTTCATTGTAAAAGATGTTTGAACAGAGCCCCCACAGTTCGTATTTAGTTAACAAAAATACATTGAATTGCCTCAGCTAGCATTTATTCAATTTTATTAATAACAATTCTACTTTGGCAGATTCTATTTCCCAATCTTGGCTGTCACAATGCAAGTTTGAATGAAAATGGTCCCCATAGGCTTATATGTTTAAATACTCAGTCTGTAGTGAGTAGAACTATATGGGAAGGATTGGGGGTGTGGCCTTTGTGAGGGAGGTGCACACTGGGGGTGGGCTTTCAAGTTTCAAAATCCATATGCCCCACCCCTCTGCCTTTCACTTCTCTCTCCCTGCCTCCCTCCCTCTCTCTCCTTTCTGTTTGTGGATCAAGATGTAAGCTCGTAGCTAATGCCCCAGGACCATGTTTGTCTGCCTGCTGCCATGCTCCCCATCATGGATAGTCATAGCCTCTCACCCTCTGACACCGTAAGACCCAATAAACTCTTTCTTCTCTAAGCTGCCTTGGTCATGGTGTCTCATCACAGAAATAGAAAAGTAACTAAGACACACAGTATTTTTCTTTCTTTCTTTCTTTCTTTTTTTTTTTGACAATGTATGTGGAACTTTATTTTGTTTTCCAATAAATGTCTGAAATTTTCTCCTGTTCATCTGTGATTTTAGGGTTTTTCTGATTTTTTTTTTTTGTTATTTGTTATATTTGTGTTTTAATGTTACACATCAGCCATGGGTTCCCCTGTTCTCCCCCCTCCTGTACCCACCCCCACCTTCCCCCCAGCCCCTCCCCTCCATTCTCATCTCCTCCAGGACCAAGACTCCCCTGGGGATTCATTTAAACCTGGTGGATTCAGTACAGGCAGGTCCAGTCCCCTTTTTCCAGGCTGAGCAAAGTGTCCCTGTGTAAGCCCAAGGTTCCGAACAGCCAGCTCATGCACTAAGGACAGGTCCCGGTCCCACAGCCTGGATGCCTCCCAAACAGTTCAAGCTCTTCAATTGTCTCACTTATCCAGAGGGCCTGATCCAGCTGGGGGCTCCACTGCCTTTGGTTCATAATTCATGTGCTTCCGTTCGTTTGGCTATTTGTCCCTGTGCTTTTTCCAATCTTGGGCTCAACAATTCACGCTCTTGCAGTCCCTCTTCTTTCTCGACAATTGGACTCCTGGAGCTCCACCTGCGGCCTGGCTGAGGATCTCTGCATCCACTTCCATCAGTTATTGGATGAGAGTTCCAGCATGACTGTTAGGGTGTTTGGCCATCTGATCACCAGACTAGGTCAGATCAGGCTTTCTCTCGACCATTGCCGGCAGTCTACAGAGGATGTATCATTGTAGATTTCTGGGGACCTCTCCAGCACTCTGCCTATTCCTGTTCTCATGTGTTCTTCATTTATCATGGTCTGTTATTCCTTGTTCTCCCTTTCTGTTCTTGAGCCAGCTGGGATCTCCTGCTGCCCTAAGCTTTCTTTCCCTCAAACCTTGCCCTTCATTACTCCCACTGTCATCCAGGTTGTTTATGTAGATCTCATCCATTTCTCTGTCATTGGGTGATCCCTGTGTCTTTCCTAGAGTCCCATTTTCTGAGTAGCCTCCCTGGAGTTGTGTAGCAGTCTAGTCATCTTTGTTTTACATCTAGTATCCTACTATGAATGAGTACATACCATGTTTGTCCTTCTGAGTCTGGGTTACCTCACTCAGGATGATTTTTTCTAGATCCATCCATTTGCCTGCAAACCTCATGATGTCATTGTTTTTCTCTGCTGAGTAGTACTCCATTGTGTATATGTACCATATTTTCTTCATCCATTCTTCAGCTGAAGGGGATCTAGGTTGTTTCCAGCTTCTGGCTATAACAAACAATGCTGATATGAACATAGCTGAGCAAATGCCCTTGGACACACAGTATTTTTCATCCCTCATGTTCACTTTGCCTTATGCTTTGGCATTTTCCACAAGAGGTAGAATTTTATTATCTCTCTTTGAACTTGGGAATAAATTTGTGCCAACCCAATGTGGTAACACAATGTAATTTAAGAGATTTCTACCTGTTTGTCTCTTACAAATCTTCTTACAAACTCATCCACCACAGTCTGAAGAAGCCCTGACTCAAGGACATCACTTATAAAGGTCACTATAAGTTGAGAATCACTCTCCAGCTACACAACTGAAGAAACTTTTCAGGTAACTCTACCCATCCATCTTCTGACACTAGATGCTTGAGGATCTGAATTAAGAGTTACCTAGCTGAGATAAATAGTTCCTCAAGACCATGAAAGATAATAATGACATTAAATTGTATGCATTTTTATTTATTTTGTGCATGCATATGGATGGTGGAGTATGTGGCGAGTTGCTACGATGTATGTATGGACATTTGGGGGGGACTTGGTTCTCTTCTTCTATCATGTGGGTGCTGGGAATTGAATCCAGGACATCAAACTTGGTGGCAGGAGCCTTTATCTGCTGAGCCAGCTTGACATTTAAAAAAATTATTTTGTACCACTTAGCTTGGAGTGGCTTGCTTCATTACAATGGAAACACTTTATTATAATTGGATTTTAAAAATACTTCCAAATATAACAAAGCTCTAAAATGATTACCTTGGAACAAGGGTTTAATAATACATGTGCCCAGGCCAACTGCTGAGTCCTAACTAACTTTCAAAGAGTAGTGAGAAGTCCAAGAAATGTGTCTTCTCCAGAAGCTGAGGCAGGAGGATGGTGAGTATGATCATGATCATACATTGAGATTCTGCCTCAAAACAAACAATAACCACATACTGAAAACAAAAACCCAAACTACACCCTGAAGCAATGGGCTCTTTATTTCTCAAACATCTAGAAATACTTTAAGGCCTCCAACAATGACAGCACTGGGGCTGCACTTAGCTCTTGGCTAGCATGCACAAAGCCTGATGATCTGAGTTCAGTCTCCAGAACACACATTGTAGAAGAGAACTCACTGTCTCCTGCAAGTTGTCTTCTGACCTCCACACATGCACTGGGACACACACACATGTGTGTGCACATAGCCATACACACAAACACACAAATGTTGTGAGGTATTTGATCATACTGTGTGAAAATGTGTCATTGTTTTACCTTGCCTGCAAGGCCCCTTCTGATTGGTTTAATAAAGAGCTGAATGGTCAATAGCTAGACAAGAGAGGATAGGTGGAACTTCTGGGCAGAGATAGGAACTCTGGGTTAGACTCTGATGGGAGTGGAGAGGATTTGCCAGCATGGGGAAGTCAGATGTACAGTATGAACCTCTCAGGATGTAACAAACCATGTGACAGAATGTGGATTAATATAAATGGTTAATTTAAGTTATAAGAGCTAGTTGTGGACAAGGCGAAGCTAAGACCAAGCTTTTAGAATGAATAAACAGTCTCCGTGTCATTATTTGGGAGCTGGTGGTTCAAAGTCTGACTATATACAAATGAATAGATGTAAGAAAAGACAACAGATGATATGAGCTTGGTTAGTGCTATTAAGGTTGTTTGCTATCTGGAGAGACTCTTGGGAGGGTAGAGCCAGATAGGCAGGATTATACCGCCTGGCTTCAGTGTCAGCCACAGCTCTCTGGTGACTTAGATGGGCTTTTAGGACCACTGGCTGATATGGGGAGCCTCCCCGTCCTTTTCCAATCCTAGTCCCCACACTACAGGCCAAGAACATAACCCATTTTGTTCTGCTTCGTTCTTTCCCCCAGTCTCTTTCTGGGGATGGAGCTGGGTAAATATGAAGGACCCGCACTTGAGAAAAGATCTGCAGGAGGGGATGAACCACCACTGGATTGCCAAGCAGCATGAGCAGTGAATCTGTGAGACAGAAGAGAATGGAGGGAAGAATGGCCACTGCGATGCAGCCATTTGCTACCTTCCTCCTCTTCCCACTGTTTACATATCAAGTTCTAGATGGGAGAGGGTAGAGTTTCAAGGCTGATAGAATTAAAGGACTGAAAGCAGTTTGCTAGCCTTTGTGCCTGGGTTTTTAATGTTGAGGAGCGCATCCAGAGCTGGATGTGAATCTCTGGGTGTTTGCCTCACTCATGTGAGTCCCTGGTTTCAATCTATAGCAACTCTATTCCAATAAAAAAGAATAAACATGAACTAAAAAAGATAATGGGGGCTGGAGAGATGGCTCAGAGGTTAAGAGCACTGGCTGCTCTTCCAAAGGTCCTGAGTTCAATTCCCAGCAACCACATGGTGGCTCACAACCATCTGTAATGAGATCTGGTGCCCTCTTCTGGTCTGCAGGGACACGTGCAGGCAGAACACTGTACACATAATAAATAAATCTTTACAAAAAACAAACAAACAAAAAAAGATAATGGAAGAGAGGGAGGGAGGAGAGAAGAGAGAGTGTGTCTTAGTTGGTGTTCTATTGCTGTGAAGAGACACCATGACCAAGGCAACTCTTAAGAAAGAAAGCATTTAAACTTGCTACAGTTTCAGAGGTTCAGTCCATTATCATCATAGTGAGGAGCATGCAGCATGATGGCAGATGTGATGCTGAAGAAGTAGCTGAGAGTCCTACATCTGGATCAGCAGCCAACAGGAAGGAAGAGAGAGACACTGGATTTGGCTTGAGCTTTTGAAACCCAAAGCCTACCCCCAATGACAAGGCCACACCTCCTAATCCTTTCAAACAGTTCCACTCCCTAGTGATTAAGCATTCAAGTATATGAGCCTATAGGAGCCATTCTAATTCAAACCACCACAAAGTGTTTTATTTCTGTTGCCATGATAAAATAACATGACCAAAAATGACTTAAGGAAGAAAGAACTTATTTTGCCTTATGGTTCTTGAAAGAGAGTCCATAATGGTGGGGAGACACGGAAGCCGGAAGTTGGCAGGAGCAGGATGTTGGCTGGCTACATTTTCTCACTGTACACAGGAAGGAGAGAGTGAGAGCAGAAGAGAGGTGAGGTTACAAACCTTCAAAGCACATGTCCAGTGATATCTCACTGTCTTCCAAACAGTACCACCAACTGGGGATCAAGTTCAAATTTCATGAACCTCAAACCACAACCTTCTTTGAAATACAGGGCTTCACTGAAAACACTTGTGTTACAGGAGAGCTAATGTGACCAAGGTTGGACCAAGAAACAGTAAATTGGTACTTTTATGACTATTTCTAGGTCTCAAAGGGAGAATAGACATTTATGTTTTCATTTGTGTTGTTTTCCATATTAAACACTAAATCAGTTTAAATAAGAGAAATTAAATCAGTCCTCACAGTAATAGGAATTTATTGATCCTGTAACAATGCACTAGCTCAATAGAAGTATCAAGTGTGTCTGATTTGTCCTTTGTTCTGTCTTGATATCCACTTATCTCTGAGTGACTTCTTTCATGTGGGCACTGCTTTTGCTTCATGGCCAGACTTGTAATTTTCTTACACACACAAGAGAAAGAAACTGAATCTGTTGGGTGTGTTGTCTGTAATCCCAGCACTCAGGACGCTGAGGAAAGAGGAGTGATGTAAGTTCCTGGCCAGGCTGGGTTGCAGAGTGAGACTCTGTCTCAAACTACAACAAAACAAACAACAAAAAGAACAAAACTAGGTAATGGGACTGGAGAGATAGCTCAAGGGTTAAGAACACAGATAGCTCTTCTAGAGGACCCAAGTTCAATTCCCAGCACCCAGGTGTTGGCTTACAACTATCTGTTAACTCCAGTTCCAGGAGATTTGATGCCCTCTTCTGGCCTCTGAGGGTACCAGGCACACAAATGGTGCACAGACATATGTGTAGACAAAGAACCTATACTCATAGATGACAGAGAGAGTACAGAACTAAAATACCAACTTGCAAGCAGTATACTGTGGGGATGGGACACCAGCCTTCGGTGTGTACTATGTTCATTAAAGAAGAGACTTTTGTGACAACTGGGAAGAATTATATACCTAAGAAAAAGGTGTACAATCAGGAGTGATTCTACTTTCTACATTCCTTGCTTTCCATCATTTTTAAGAGGTCCAGATAGCAAGGGTACTATTAAACTATCATCTATGGGTTCCATGTCAATGTGTTAGACTTTGTGTCTGGGTACCAGTTGGCAAGGCAAGTTGTGATTGTTGTTGTTGGGACCAATGGTCTCAAGAATGAACTAGGGTTGCTATTGTACCCCAAAGAACCAAGTGAATTCATGTAATCCAATAATTCACTTTGGTGCCTCTGGGGACTCCCTTTCACAATTATAACGGAATGGGTACATGTCATAGCCTTTGGGTATGGTGACAAAATCTTGGGATCCTTAGGAATGAAGGCTTGAGTTGTACCACCAAGCTGGGCCATCAACTCTGACTGCAGGGCTGATAGCATCCAATGTCGGGAAGGGAGAAAGAGAACCAAGAGTTGTGGTTTCAAGACCAACCATAGCATCAAGAACTGTGATTTGCATCATTAACTTCTCTCTTCTAAATTTCCACTCAGGGAGAGAGAGGTTGGCATAGGAACCTCAGAAGGGCTACGCCCTAAAATGCATGCAAGTGTATAAGGAAGATGGTGACAGCTATACAGTAAATTCTTAGAGTTTGCTTGGTTCGAGAGGGAATTTCCTGAGAGGACCCTAATGAACTGGCTGTGCCAGTGGCTTCACCCAGAAGTTGACTGCAGGAGGAACCCTCTGGACATTTTCCTCAGTCTCCAATGGAGTGGTTGCATCCAATAGGATGCTAGTGCCAAGCCACTATGGCCCATCATGGAGCACTGAATGGACAGTCATCACGCTCTTAGAACTGAGTTATATAGTGCAAGGCTCTCAATGCCTAATCCTCCATGTGGCTTCTAACTCCTCCTCTTCAACCATGGTTGGCATGCCCTCCACCGCATGCCATGCTCATCTAATTACCATCCGGTTCCTGGTGGGTCTGAACTGAGCCCCACACACACTGTGCTTATTCTTTCCCACAAACTCATTTTTCTTTCTGTTTTTCCCCCCTCTTGGTGAATAGTTGAATGTTGGAGATTGAGCAGATTTTATGAATACAGGTATTGTTTCTGGTCAATTTAGTGTAATTGAACTCCCAACAAGTTTCAGGATGGTTTAAATTCTGCTGGAATAATGACAGAGAAGCGCAGGTCCACCTTTGTCTATTTTCAGAAGGGCAAGCAAACCTTCACACTTTTCCTGGATTGTCTTCGTGTTTTCTCCCCATTCTCTCGCCCATTTGGTGGGAACCTTGTGTGCTTGCTGTATTAGTTACCCGTGTTGTTGGTGTGATAAAACACCTGACAAAAGGCAACGGAAGGAAGGAAGGTTTTATCTTTGCTCCCAGTTCAGGAGTAAAGTGCTCCATGGTGGAGAAGGCATGTCTGCTGGAGCACAAGGCAGCTGGGCCACACTTGCATCTGCAGAGAGAGAGAGAGAGATGGCAGCTGATGTTCTGTTTGCTTTCCTCTCTTTACTTAATCTGGAACTCCAGTCACGGAAGAGTGAAGTCAAATTCAGGATTGGTTTTCCCATCTCGGTTAAGCCGGTCTAGAAACTCTCTAATAGATACACCCAGATGAAGTGTTTATCTAATTATTATTTATCAATAAAAACTCAAGAGTCAGGTATGAGGGTAAGAACCTGAGTGATCAGAGAGTGGTGGGGAAGCGACCATGATCTCTCTCTTCTCTCTCTCCTTCCTCCATTCAAAAGGGCCAAGAATCTTTCTACAGCCCGCCCTACTACTTCCTGTGGCTCCCTGTGTGTCCTCGGTCCTCCAAAATCTCTATGGCTAATTTTGGCCAGCTAGTAGCGAGCTCCACCCTCTAATTCAAAGTAAATTTTATTGTCAGTCTTGGGAGTGTCAGAGTGCGATCAAAATATTCCACAACACCCACAGATTTGTCCTGTCTATGATCCTAAGTCTTGTCAAGTTGACACTATTAACCAACACATCCCTTGTAAACCATAGGACTGTACATATGAAATGACATTTGCAGATTGATGGGACTGGTACAAGAATAAAACCTAATGGGGTCTTTCTTGGTAGGATTTTTGTGGCCACTGAAGAGGTTTCCTTTTAAGGAAGGTACCTGCATGAGAGGTCTTAGTATCTTGCCAATGAAAATAAAGCCTGTGTCACTGGTGAAATGGGGGAGACTGCCTGGAGGTGAAACCTGGGCTCTGCACAAAAGCTGTTGGTTCAGATAAAGGGATGTAGGTCCCTTCTATACCAGCAGCTTGCTTTGGAGACTGTACAATAACTAGTTTGGCAAAAATTCAAAGGAGAATTCATTGGCAAGGATGAATCTCTTACTACATTATGCTTGTCCATTTAGGGACACAGTCTCTTTGTGGAGCATTTAAAGGTGAACACAAAACATTTTGGAACCCAGGTGACATATTTCAATGAATGGAGTGTCTGAGGGAGGTTTTGTGGGAGAATCAACGTAGCTTGTCCCAGAGTCATCAAATTCCAAAAATTTACCTCCACCTTATTAAAAATCATTTTTTTCCTTTTGTTGTTGCCTGTTCCCCAAGTTATTTTGATTTGATTTTGAGATGAAGCATCACTGTGTAGCTTATGTTGGCTCCTGAACACAAGTGATCTTCCTGTCTCAGCCACCTAAGCAGCTGGGACTACATCTGCTCTGCCACCATACCTAACTAAAATTTCTGTTATTGCTGTCTGTGACTATCAGTCAAGGCTCTTTCCTGATATAGACTGCAATATCAGAAGTTCAATATCAGAGATAACAACCATTTGGAGTCTGGCTAGCTAGCATTGAATCAACAAAATAGAACTGTTTAATGGCTTTCTTCGAGGAATCCTTTATTCTAAGAAAGGGATCCACCATGGTATTAGGGTTGATTGCTTGCCCAGTATGCACAAAGCCCTGAATTCCACCCTTAGGATCGCACAGATCAAGGGTGGTGACACACTCCTATAATCCCACAACTCTGGAGGTGGAAGCAGGAGTATCAATATACCTACTCTAGGACTGATGGGAGAGACAGATTTTTTTTTTTTTTTGAGCTGAGGATTGAACCCAGGGCCTTGTGCTTGCTAGGCAAGCCTTCTACCACTGAGCTAAATCCCCAACCCTGAGATAGATTTTGTATGAGAATGTGTAGCTAGAGTTATCTCCAGTCCCGCCTGGGCCTGCAGACACTCAGAACCAAATAAACACACAGATGCTTATATTATTTAAACTGTTTGGCCTAATGGCTCAGTCTTCTTGCTGTCTAGTTCTTATATCTTAAATTAACCCATCTCTATTCATCTATAAGTTGCCACGTGGCTCGTGGCTTACTGGTACCTTACATCTTACTTCTCATGGCAGCAGCGGCTAGTAGAGTTTCCTGACTCAGCCTTCCTGTTCCCAGCATTCTCCTCTCTTTGTCCTGCCTATACTTTTTGCCTGGCCACTGGATAATCAGCGCTAATTTATTAACCAGTCAGAGCAACACATTCACAGCATACAGATATCCACAGCAAGAATGTTATTTAAACATTAGGGCCTAGAAGCTTGACTCAGCCTGTAAAAGCACTTACCATGCAGGATTGACAACCCGAGTTTGACCCCTGAATTCCACAGTAGAAAGAAAAGAACAGAGTCATTAAAGGTGTCCTCTGATTTCCATATGGCACTTGCAACACACACAGGCACGTGATCATCATCATCATCATAATAATAAATATATTATTTTTTGAGACAGAGTCTCATTATGTAGCCCTGGCTATTACTATGAAGACCAGACTGGCCTCCAACTAACAGAGATCAGCCTGCCTCTGCCTCCTGAATGCTAGGATTAAAGATGTGCACCACCATGCCTGTCAATAATATTTTTTTCCTTGAAAAGCAATTAGATAATAAACCTGTTCTTTTCTGAAAGGTACAAGATATATTTAATTACAAAAAGAAATTTTTATATTGTATGAGAAAAGAATCTATTTTCAATAAAAGGGAGGGAAAGAAAGTTGTTTTGAATACATGCAAAAGAAGCAGATGATTGAAAATATAGATATCTCTTAAAGCCTTTAACTAGTTTTATTTTTGCTGATTCAGTGTTAACTAATCAGACTTATTTATCATCTACATGAACTCTTGACTGAAGTCTCTATCAAGGAAGAGCCTTGACTGATACAGTCACGGGTGACAATTTCAGAATTTTAGATGGGCATGATGTCAAGAGCCTATAGTCCCGGCAGCTTCGGTGGCTCAGACAGGAAGATCATGTGTCTAGGAACCAGCCTAAGCCAAACAGTGATACCCCATCTCAAACCAAAACAAAATAACTTAGGGGAGGGGCAGGAAGCACCAGGCCCAGCCCACATACAAAGAAGCAATTACAACTGATCAATTAAAAAGTTACAAGAGAAACAGACCTGGAAAGCCTGGCAGGCATTGCAGGATGTGAGCCCTGGTTGGCTTTGTAAGAGCTGTTGGCTTTCTCCTTCGTATAAGAGGAGTGTGAATAGTCTACCAGCTCTCACAGGCTTACCATGTGTGGTTGTACATGTAAAACTGTTTTGAACTCCGTACAATATCATGTTATTATCTATTATTACTACAAGAGCTGAAATATTAGCAATTTCTAATTACCATGACTTGGTGATGTCTTAAGTTATATGGTAAAATTAGGACTTGCTATGGGTAAATACTATATGATAAATCCACCTTCTTATCTGGTGTGGTGTGTGTGTGTGTGTGTGTGTGTGTGTGTGTGTGTGTGTGTGTGTGTGTGTTGTGCACAAGAGCGTGAGTATGCTTACATGTGTATACACCATGCCATGACATCGGAGAACTACTTGTTCCAAACCACGAATTGAGCTTTTCTTCTTTGTCAGAACTGGGGCTGAGCCCAAAGCCCCCCACACACCAGGTGAGCAAGTACTCCACCAGTAACCTTCATCTCTGGTCTACAAATTGACCTCTCTTGACCAGCCATTAACAGTGGCCTAACCTGAGTCTAGACAATGCTGGGAAGGAGCTAACAGAGGTGCTTGTATGGCTTGGCAGCTGTCAACAGGAAAAATAGGGCCAGGGAAGAGAGGTAGCTTGAACAGCTGGTGGAACCAGACTCAGAGAAGGGAGGAGCTGAATGACATCATCATCCCATGAATGTCTTATCAGGTGTTAAACCCTTCCAAGCTGAGCTTGGAAGATTACTTCTGGCCTCCCACATAATAGGCATTCATAAATCTATGCATTTATGGGTTACTCAGGAAGATCAGGATTGAATTTAGCAGGAAGTCAGCCTGGCCTTAAGATGCTACCCCCATCCCCAAAGTACTTACTGACTGGATAGATAATCCCAGTGGCTGAAATTCCCCTCTATTCAGTTACGTCATTCTCCAATCATCCTCAAAATGTTACTTATAATGTAATTTGGGCTTCTGAGAGTAAATGATTCAGTTTTGTTATATGGCACATCTGTATATATCACTGTATATACAATGAGAAACATTCATTTTAATTTTTATATTAAATACCTGATTTGGAACTATTATTTTAGCATTTTACTTTTCACCCATTTCCCTAATGTTTTGGACAAAGTTGTAATTATGCCATTCAAAGATGCTTATTTTCTGGATTTTTTTTCATGAAAAATATTAAGAACACCTTTTTTAGAATGCTGTACTATCTTTATTAAACACTACTTCAGGTAACTAACCGAATCATAATGGGCTGTATTCGATTGTTAGATGTACTAAGCCATTCTCTTCTTGTCACCCCCTCCTCTCAAAAAAAAGAAAAGAATAATAAAGGCTAAAAAGTTTACATAAAGTACAAAACCAGGTAAGAATTTTTGCAGGGACCTGGGATAGTGGCTTATACCTGTAATTCCAGCACTTGAGAAATGGAGGTGGGAGGATTGTCCCAAGTTCCAAGCATACTTGGGCTACAGAGTGAGAGACCTTTTCTCCAAAAAATAAACAGAAAACATCAAAGAGGTAACTTCTGCAGTTCTTTTCCTGTGGCCCAAGCACTACTGTGGCAATAGGTAATAGGCAGAAGAGCAGCCCATCCATACACAGTAGCAAGAGTATTTCCCTCGGCATCAAGCCATTGACGTGTTTAAGAACAGCAGAGTGATATACAACATGAGTCCTGCATCCCAAGAGTAAGTACAGAAATGGTGACTGTACCAGTCTGCTTTGGACTGAGCTTTGTCATGTACCACATATGTCACATCAAGGACCCAATCCACTTTTATCTTGATGTTTAAATAAAAGCCAATCTCATTTTCTGGACTTATTACTTACTTTAAAATTAGGGCCCTTTATCTCCTCATGGTTATTTTCTGCTTTTCATTTCTTCAGTTGCTAGATGACCCAACCATGGCTCTTGAGAATTTTCTCTGTACTGGTTCAGCAAGTACAGGCAGGTTCTGCCCCAAGGGTTTCTGGGCTATGGTCTTTTTTAACATCACAGCTACTTCACTATTTTTCTAACAGTTCACCTAAACTGGAATCAGCCACTCAAATCTAGTTAGTCACCCAAGGGTAGGGCTGAGACTTTCTGGAGACAAAAATGGCAGATGAATACTTGGACAACAAGCCACTAGCCTAGCAGCCACACACACTAGACACTGCTGTCCGAAATACTTTGTTGGGCATGGGAAAAACAACAAAAAGAAAACTTTTTGGACTTATTCTTAAAGAGCTGCCAATACTGTTTAGGAGTGGAGTAGGTGTGTCATGATCAAACTGTAGTATTTGGTAGTGTAGCTGAAGTTTTCCCTGGTCCTGCTCAGCACCACAGACCCTGCAGCCGCTTATAAAATAAACCGTCCAGGGAGCAGCATGTAACGACACACAGGTAAAGCTACAGAACACGTGGCAACATATAAATTAACAAAAATTGGCTGAGTTTAAATGTAAGAGCTAGTCAGTGGTAGGCCTGAGCTAATGGTGGAACAGTTTTAATTAATATATGCTTCTGAGTGATTATTTTATAAGCAGCTGCAGGGTCCATGGGGCTGGGCAGGACCAGAGAAAACTTCAGTTCTTGATTCCTTTCTTTGTTTGTCTTGTTTTTTATTGTGTGGCCCTGGCTATCCTGGAACTCAGTCTGTAGAACTCACAGAGGTCCACCAGCCTCTGCCTCCTGAGTGCTGGGAGTAAAGGTGTGTGCCATCACCGACCACTAGGAATGGATCTTGAAAGCAGAATGGGAAAGATCTTGTTAGAATAGTTTTGCATTTAACAAGGAACTGTTGTCTGCTCAGGGGAATGCCATTAAAAACGTGTGATACTTCTAGCTCCCCAGATATTTGCAATCCAGTTGAGGAGGCAGGAGATCATGAGGTTAAGGCTGAAATATAATTTAAAGTACTGTTCTCTCTCATTATATGGGAACAAAAAAGACAAGGTGGAAATTGAGGGGAAAGAAGGAAGAGCCCAATGAAAACATGGAAATAGAGTTTAGAAGGCAGTTTTGAGTTGAGTTTAAACATAGGGGCTGGAGAGACCACAAGAGACTGGCCCTCTTTCCAGAGGACCCTGCTTTGATTCCCAGCACCTACACGGCAACTTATACCATCTCTAATCCTTGTTTCAGGGAATCTGACTCCTGACCTCCTTGAGCACCAGGCATGCACACAGTGCACAGATATACATTCCGGCAAAATACTTCCATCTCTCTGACCCCCTACACATACAAAGGAGTAGTAGAGGAAATACTCATGGGGCAGAGCCTTGTTGGAATAGACAAAGGCTAATTGGACTCTGTGAAGAGCAAGGTCAAAAATCTATGAAGATGGCAATTTGTTGAGAGACCTAGGGTGCTAGATTAATAACTTTGACCTTTATTCCTTCCTTCAGGCAGTTGTCAAAAAGCTTCAGAGCCAGGGAATGACATCATGAAAACAGGAGGCCAGAGGAACCAGTTCGGAGGCTGCCGGGAATGTGTTGAGATAAGGTCTTGTTGTGAAAGTGTGAATGGAAGGACAGATTTGAGCAAGCCAGAAGAAAGGATCAATAGCATTTACTTCTGACTGGATGTGAACAGACAGGGACTGGGGGTGGGATGACCTAGGAACAGCTTCCTTAGGAAGTGTGTTGGGGGAGGGCTTGGTGACAGACTTCTGGTGGAAAGTGGAGAGCAAGATCTACCTACCAGCGGGAGTGTGCTCTCAGCTGATTATCTTATAAAAACTGTGGAGTTTCTCCAGAAGTTGGGCAGAAGACATCACAGTGATTTCATAGGGCATTAGGAAGCAGCAATGCCCAGCTCGCACAGGATGCCGAGGGGAACGATGTATGAGGGGAAAGAGCATACTGTTCAGGGCTGAACCATGCAGTATTGGTTTTGCTTGTTTAATTTCATGTTTTCATTGTATGTGTTTGGACAAAACACTTTAAAACCAATTGGGCCGGTTCTCTTATCTATAAAATGAGAATTTTTTTTACGTACTGGCTCTTGCATTGGCCTTTATGAGATTTAAATCACAGCCGTTATTCAAGGTTTGTGTTAAGGTTTTTTTTTTTTTTTTTTTTTTTTTTTTTTTTTTTTTTTTTTTTTTTTACCACTGTGCCTGAGGGCTAGTTTGCTCCTATGCCCAGTCCCCAGCACCAAAACCAAACAAACAATTTTCATTTTCTTAGTCTAGTATATGCATTCTGCATAAAAACCCATTTTATTTGCATGCAGTTCTACACTCTGGTCTAGCCCTGGCTCTGTTGGTTTTACTGGTGCTTACGAATGGGTCTGCACTCACCTCGTGAGGTGGCAGGAGCCTGGAGTCAGTTTTAAAGCTGGACTTCTCTCTCATTCCTTCCGGCCTCTTCTCTCTCTCGCAAATGATACTTATTTTTATTTTGTGTGTGTGAGTGACTGCCTGTAAGTATGTATGTATATGTACTGCATGCATGCCCCACGTCCATGGAGGCCAGAAGAGGGTGTCAGATTCCTGAAATCAGAGTGACAGATGGTTGTGCTGGGACCTGAACCGAGGTCCTTCCTCTGCAAGAGCGGCTCGTACTCTCAGCTGCTGAACTCTCTCCAGCCCCACTATTATTTCTAGATAAAGTCCTGGCAAGTTCCCTAGGCTCACAATGACCTTGCTCTGTAGCTGAGGAAGGCCTTGATTTTGCAATCCTCCTCCTTCAGCCTCTGATTAAAGGGGACTAGAAACTTGCACTAGTGGGCTCTGCCGCCAAGTGGTTTTCCTAACAGGGTGGTTGGACTTCTCTTGAGACTCAAATCTGTTGAAGGTGCAAAAGCATCCACCTGCCTAGGGGAAGGTTTTGGTTGGGAGGTACTGATGTAGTTTTACTCTAGGGTCTCTGTTAAATTGTGGCCCTGCCATCTTTAAGTGGACAGGACTACTCAAAGGCAGGACTAAAGGAAAGTGGCCCATTGGCTTCAACAGATGATCACAACTTGTTAATAACCACAAATTCTGCAGTCCAGTTTCTCACATTCGGGGAAATTGCGGGGGTCAGCACATCCAGGGTGCAATGGATAGGCCTCCTTCTGGGAAAACCACCTTTGTGTTCATGGTATCTCCCCTGCTTGTGTTCTTGGTCAAGACACAAAATGTGTTAATTGCTTCAATTAAAAATGTTGCTTCTATTGTTGCTCGAGACTGTCTCATTCTGTAACCCAGACTAGTCTACAAGTTTGAGTGAGTTATTGTTCCTGTGGGGTCTCTTTTATTTTTAGTCAGTTTCGTGGAGCCCAGACAACTCATGACACGGCTGAAGGTGACCTTTAACTTCTGACCTTCCTGCCTCCACCTCCCTAGGCCTTGGACTACAGGTCTGTTCAGCTAAGCTGGGCTTTATGTGGTAGTGGGGTGCTGAGGGGGAGGCAAGTACTCTACTGAAGTACAACTTCAAGCTTTGCTTATACTTTACTATTTGAGAGTTTCACACTTGCCTATGATGTGTTTTGATCAAATCTACCCCCCATTCCCTCATCTCCAATTCCTTTCCTTTCCCTTCCAACTTTACCTGCTCTTCATTTAGACCCACTGATTCCACTTTGTGCTGCCTGTATGGACATGGGCCTGTGACTATCCACTAAAACTTTGTAGGTACCACACCCATGAAGAAAACTGTCTCTTCCTCCCCCTGCGGCATCAACTGTCAATAGCTCTTCAGCTGGGGGTAAGACTTCATGAGCCCTTCTTTCATCCAAGCATGGATTTGGGCTGGTTTTCTCTTGTGCCATGCCTGGCTCTAAATGTGGGGTTTTGTGAAGCAGGTACTATTATTTTCCTGAAACTACAAAGGAGGAAACAAAGGACTAGAGTGCATGTCTGAGGTGAGTTGGGTAACTAAAATAATTATACTTTTTTTCTTTTAGACAGGGTCTTATTATGTAGCCCTGTCTGTCCTGAAATGCACTCTGTAGACCAGGCTGGCCTTGAATTCACAAAGACCCACCTGTCTCTGCCTCCTAAGTGCTGGGATTAAAGGTGTGCGCCCCTAAGACCAGCAAAAGAAATAGACTGTCTTGGGGTTTCTACTGTTGTGATTAAACACCATGACCAAAGTCAACTTGAGGAAGAAAGGATTTATTTCATCTTACAACTTGTAGTTCATTATCCAAGGAAGATAGGGTGGGAACTCAAGGCAGGAACCTGGAGGCAGGAACTGATGAAGAGGCCCTGGAGGAGTGCTGCTTCTTGGCTTCATGCTATGCTCAGTTGGTGTTTTAGCAATCGGGATCACCAGTCTAGAAGTGGCACTGTCTGTAGTGAGATGCGTCCTCTCAACATCCGTCAAGAAAATGCATCATAGTCTTGCCCTCAGGCCAATCTGGTGAGGGCATTTTCTCAACTGAGGTTCCCTCTTCCAAAATAACTCTAGATTGTGTCAAGTTTAAAAAAAAAATCAAGAAACTAGCCAGCACATCAACAATGCCATGCTACCCTTTATAGGTAGTGGACCTGATAGTTGTATTTTAAGCTATTATTGTTGGAAGGGTTTAGATAACAGCAAATCTTATTGAATCATCTACTATCAGGTTTGTTTGTTTGTTTATTAAGTCAAGGTCTCTGTATGCTAGCCAGGCTGGCCTGCAACAACTAGTCTCAAAGTGATAGGTTCTCCTGCCTTAGCTGTCCCAGTGTTTGGACTACAACACATGCCACTGTGCCTGCCTTAAGATGATAATCTATCTGCTTATGAATAGGACACTTGAGTTAGCAACCACTTCAGACACTTAGGACTGTGTTCGCTGCTGTCTGTTTCTTGAGGCTTGGCAAGAAATAAAGGTTGCATCCTTGCTTAACCAATTGTAAACTGGATTCACCCCTTTCTGAGATAAGAACCTTCTTGGAGGAGCTGGAAAGATGGCTCAGTGGTTAAGGGCCCCGAGTGCTCTTTCAGAAGTTCAGTTCCCAGCACCCACATGTCAGCTCACAACTGTCTGAAACTCCAGTTCCAAGGGACCCAACACCCATGGCAAAACACCAAAGCACATAAAAAAATAATAAATTAAAAAAAGAAAAGAACCTTCCTGGAATGAGACTGGCCTCCAACATCATCCCATTAGCCCTGCAGCTTCTGAGTTAGTAACCTTCCCATCCCAGGCACACTTCCTCTAGATCAACAGTTAATTCCTTCCCTTTTGGGAAGATTCTGCTTCTGATGGAGTGAGCCTCAGAGGCTTTCCTCCTTCCTCTCAGTCCTATGAGTGGAGAGAGGACTTGCTACATGGTAGAGAACAACAGTTTCTGATGCCCAGAGGCAGCCAACTTTGCTAATCTTGGGAGGCTATCCGGGTGCTTCTTAAACTCCGGGTTGTGATCTCATATGGGTTGTGTAATTTATTGTGGAGCAGGGGTCATGAAAATTTGGCAACTGTAAAAGATTGCTGATGTCAGGCGGTGGCCAACATGGCAAATGCCTTTAATTGCAGCACTTGGGAGTCAGAAACAGGCAGATCACTGAGTTTGAGGCCAGCCTGGTTTACAGAGTGAGTTCCAGGACAGCCAGGGCTACACAGAGAAACCCTGTCTTGAAAAACCAAAACCAAAAACCAAAACCAACCAACCAACCAACCAACCAACCAACCAACCAACCAAACAGCCAAACAAAGTTTTTGGGACACACACACACACACACACACACACACACACACACACACACACGACCAAAAATTAATTCAAAATCAAACATCATGAATCCAAGTTGTGTTTCTGGCAGTGCTTGCCTGTGTGGCATCTCTTGACTTTGCAGTACTCTTGGTTTTGACCACACAGCGTGTACACTTTGCTCTGTACACGCTCACACACCATAGTACACCAAGGAACACTGCTTGAAATACTGCTGCTCAGATTTGCATTGCAGTGTCCTTACTGGGTACACACTGTTCTGCTTCTACAGCAACACAATGATTTAATTATGGAAAACACAGGCGATGTTTTAAAACTACCATCATTCCTCAGTATGTCATATTAGCATATCTTTGGGTTATACTGTGTTAGAATGTTTTGTGTTAAAAATGACTGTTTGAGTTGCTGACGTGAGTTTTGGAAGAAGAAGAAATTATTAAATGAAATTTTTGTTTGGAATTAGGACAGAACTTCCAACAGTTTCTGAGAAGGCCCTAAACATACTTCTGCCATTTTGTACTACACCAGACTCAGGACTAGCAATTATAAAATAAAAAAGTGAAAAATATTGAAGTGAAAACATTAAAAAAAACATAAAGTGAAAAATACTGCCCTATGTCCTGCAGTATTAAACAATTTAGTTCTTTATATAGAAACAAGCATATTCATCTTATTTATTATTACTAGGGAATGATCCTAGGCAAGCCTTCTATCTCTGAGCTATATAGATACAACCCAAAGCATAGTTCATTGTCTTTAATGAATATCAAAATTCTATGTATACCTAGGAATTGTTTTAAAATCAATTTATGATTATCAGTAAGTGTTTGATTTGTATGTATTTTATACACCTATGTAGCTAGGGGACAAGTAAACATTTTTTTTTTCAAGCAAAAAGGGGCCATGAGTGGAAAAGTTCCTTGATATAAGGCTACCCTGTTTTTGTCCAGTCTGTGCGGGGCCTGGAGTTCAATCAAGCACAGGGAATTGGACACGTAATTCACTTTGGGATAGGATACAGTTATTCAAGGCGTGGGCTCAAAATTAAAAAAAAACAAAACAAAAACATTGTGTTGGGGAGGGGCTCATGTGGAAGCCAGAGGACAACTTATGGAAGGTTGGTTCTCTTCTTCCATCATGTGGGGTGTGGACTTCGAACTCAGGTTGTCAGGATCGCCCTCAAGGGCTTTAACTAGCTGATCCAGAGGACTGTCCATTTTTCCATCTCTTAAAGCAAAAATTATGGAGTGGCCTTGCCTTTGTCCCTTCAACTTTTTTGTTAGCTAATAGGCCTCTTTATTTTTCTGTCACACTGCCTGTCAACTGTGGATTTAATTTTGACTTTATTTTGCTCTTTAACAAGGTGAGGCACAATGCCTGAATTTAATATAATTCTGTAGACAAACTTGTATCCAGCCCAGGCTAAGCCAAGTGCTTTAAAAAGTATTGCCTCATTTAGCTTATCTAATAAACGTCTACTCGAATCTGTGGGTCGGGTAGGGGCTTCCTGGAATTAGACTTAACGCGGCCACCCTTTCTTGGAGAGAGGCCGCAGGAGAGAAGGAACAGAGTTGAGCAGCTGGCAGTGGGAAGGGCAAGGCCGCCTCCTTCTTCCCGGCAGCTGTCTTACTAGGCTTGACCTCCTTTCTCCAAAGGCAGGCAGGGGTCTCCACCTCTGGCCCAAGTCCAGTCGGTGGGAGGGTGGGTGGCTTTTTCCGGGTCACTGGCAGACCCTCTCTATCCTAGCCACCTGCCCGGGTTCCATCCCTGTTCCAGGCTCCCTGGAGGGACTCAGGGACATTCCAATCCTCCCACTACCCTCTTAGACGCCTCGGGAGGAGGGAAGGGGGCGCAATTGCTTGGCCCGTCTAGAACCCAGCTTTGTCTCGGCCCCTTTTCAACCCTTAGTGTCCTGGTTCACCCCGTAGAGGAAACGAACGATTGATGAAAGGCTTGAAGGTTGGTCGTTTACAGCCAACTCTTTGGCGAAGCCGCATCTTCAGCAACAGCGGCACTTTTTGGACACCGTCTGCGCTCTTGCAGACAATTGAAAGCCAAACCGCCAAGTTGCCTTCTCACCAGACCAAATATGGTCACAAGCGCTAAGCAGCCTTCCGTGGAAAGTCTGGCCTCGCGGGTGCTCCCTGCGCCAGGGTGCGCCCCGGCCCGACCTCAAGCAGATCCGCGCCCCGTGCCGCGATCCGGGTGCGGGGGCGCTCCCCTCAAGGCGAGGGCACAGCGCCCTGGGCCGACCCTTTCTGGGCCCTGGCCCCTCAACAGCGTGCCCTCCGTTATTCTCAGGGATGGATTTTGTCCATAACCCCTTGATTTAACAGGCTTGAGCCATTTTCTCTTTGATCCCGCCCCAAGTCAGTGGTAAACTCAAAGGAATGTAGATAGAGCGCTCGGCGGGAGAGGTCGGCGCGGCGGGGCGGGGGCACGGTCTCTCTCCAGCCCCGAAGTGCCCAGCCCACCCCCGCCAGCCGCGCCGGGATGGGAGGAGGAGGAAGAGGAGGGGCGTGGGGCTGGCTGGCTCCAGCCGGGAGGTCATGCATAATTCAACAGCTCCACCTTCGGCCCGCCTCTTTCCTAGGGGTGGGAGTTTGCAGCAAACTTTGTTTATGGGACAGTCCGGGAGCCTTGGCGGCCGCGCTCGTCTGCGTCTTCGCTGTCGCCTCCTCGCGCAGTGCGAGCGCCCGGGGCCGGCTCCGGGGATGTAAGAGTTCAAACCTTCGGCTGCTGGGAATCCGCTCAGGATCTGCCAGCCGGAGCCGGGTTTCCAGCTCGCTAGTTCGGGAGGCACTCAGGCTCGGCTTCCCCGTGAGCCCAGGTAGCTCCCGCCGCGCCCCGCACCCTCCCGGGCGCCCGGCTCTTCGGCGTCGGCGGGCCGGGCGCTTAGGGTCGGCGGTGGGTGTGTTGCTCAGCGGAGGCCGCGACAGGGCCTGATGCAGGCACCCCTATCTCCTCCCGCTGCTGCCTGCTCAGGGGAGCTTCTTGGCTGCGGGAAAGTTGCATAATCTCGGAGGCCAGGGGCGTCCCCTCCCCCACCGCTGGCCCCTCGACCGGTACCTAACCGTCTCTGCGATCTCTCCGTCTTTCCCCGGAACCCCTCCTCTGACTTGAGCTCAAAGTTTGAACTGATCTTCCTTTTCCGTTGCAGAAAGATGAATCCGTCCTCGGTGCCCCCTTCGCTCCCGCCGCCAGGGCAGCAAGTCATCCACGTCACGCAGGACCTCGACACGGACCTCGAAGCCCTCTTCAACTCTGTCATGAACCCCAAGCCCAGCTCTTGGAGGAAAAAGATCCTGCCAGAGTCCTTCTTCAAGGAGCCCGATTCTGGCTCGCATTCTCGCCAGTCCAGCACCGACTCATCGGGCGGCCACCCCGGGCCTCGACTGGCGGGCGGCGCTCAGCACGTCCGCTCGCACTCGTCGCCTGCATCCCTGCAGCTAGGCACTGGTGCGGGCGCCGCCGGAGGCCCTGCACAGCAGCACGCGCATCTCCGTCAGCAGTCCTATGACGTGACCGACGAGCTGCCACTGCCCCCCGGGTGGGAGATGACCTTCACGGCCACTGGCCAGAGATACTTCCTCAAGTAAGTCAGCCGGCAGCCAAGAGGGGCATGGTTGCCATACCCAGTTCGTGGTGTGTGCGTGAGACAGAGAGACTGATTGAGACTCTTCCAAGCTTCTTCAGAGATCTGCAAAGTTGGAAAAAGTAGGGAGTGAGTCTCTGGGAGTTGGACTTGACTAGAAGCAGGGTTTTCATGATCCTAGGCCCTTAGCTCCCTCACTTAAGTTAGCTAGCTCAGAGCCGGGTCTATTAGCATAAGATAGCAGGAATGTTGGGAGACACAGGAGGCTCTGCCAGTGAGTAGGTGGTCTGAGTTCTTCAACCACTCTGGAAAAGCAAGCCGGAAAAGAGCACCGTGCCTAGTGGGTTTATACCTCTCCCAGCTGGTGATGTAATGACCACACAGCACAGTGATGTAATTACCAACTGCATTGTAAAGTAGTTATGGGTTGGACCAACAAATTGTGTGGAAATTGGGTCAGGAGTCTTATTATGTTACACTCGGTAAGTAACCTAGAATACCATCATCCTGTCAGGAGTGTGCATTGTCATCCTTCATACCACATTGGTCCAGCTTTTGGATGTAGTGAATTTTACATTAGATTCAGTTTTTTGGATTAGGTTGTACAGGAAAAGGTATTTTCAAATGCTAGAAGAGATTGGCATTCCTGAGGAAAAAACAGGCTGGAACTTGAATTGTTATCAGAACCAGTGAGGCCATAGGGGTCAGGCTAGCTAGCAAAGGCCCAGATGGAAGTTGGGGCTGAACGACATGGTGCAGAATCACTTCAACTTGGCTCATCTCCACTGCCCAAAGGGGAAATGGCTAGGCACTCACGTCTTAAGTTCATCTTAGAGTCCCATTTCTTTGTTGAAGTAACCTTGTTTCAAGAAGTTCAAATGTACTATTTTAAAAGTTTAACCAGATTCCTCTTTGGCATTAATCTTTGATCCTTGGATTGGTGAGGGCCTAGGAATGAGCATGGGGTGGTGGATGAGGTTTGTGCTGGTTGTCTCTTCTTCCCCATCCCAAAGCTGTTGACATCTTGTGCATATTGAGATTTAGTTTGCTGGGCTGTGGTAGCACACACCTTTAATCCAGCACCCGGGAGGCAGAGGCAGGTGGATCTCTGTGAGATCAAGGCCAGCCTGGTCTACAAAGTGAGTTCTAGGACAGCCAGAGAGCTATGACCCAAAAAAAGCCCAGTCTCGAGAAACAAAAACAAAAAGTTTTATTTTATTTTATGTGTGCGTGTGCGTGCGTGCGTGCGTGCGTGTGTGTGTGTGTGTGTGTGTGTGTGTGTATGTACCACACATACAGGAAGTGCCTGTGGAGGCCAGAAGAGGATGTCTAATTCTCATGAACTGGCAGTGTGAGCTGCAACCCCCTCCTTCTCCCCTAATTTGGGACTTGGGTGCTCAGAACTGAACCCCAGTCCTCTGCAAGGGCATCAAGTGGTCTTAACCATTAAGCTATGTCTCCAGTCTCTTGGGAATACTTTTTGTTGTTTTTTATCTTTGTTTTGGGGGTTGGTGTGATGTATCGTGAAGCCAATGGCCTTTTATTACAGTTGGTGTCTGGATTATTGAGCCGTGGTGTAGACATGTGCTCAGTGCTTTGATTTCTTAATAGTGGTAGAAGTCAGTTATATGATGTATTAGCAAGGCATTGTGCTAAGTTTACAAAGGAAGACAGTTTCTGTAGTGCATACATGTTCAAATATCATTATGTATTAAATTCACTTGGATAAATACAGCCGTACATAGTTCACCGTGACTTTTATTAACATGGACTTGGCAATAAATCTAAGTAGAGTCTCAATAATTTTGGATTGTCCCTTTGGTCTCGGATGATTTTTTAAACTGCTCATGAATGCACACATAAGTATGAATATTGAAATATGAAATAAGAGCTGGGATTGCCTAATGTCTGTGGGAACATAGACAAAAAATGGCCTCTAAATGAAAACAAATTCTTTTCCGCATGTCTTTGTAAGTGGTTAAAGTTGTGATTTAGGGCAGAAATAGGAGTTAGCCTTGTGTCTAGACAACGTTGCTGGGACCCGTTTCTGTGCACCTGTGCTGTTCCAGGCACTCCTCCAGAGTGCTTCTTCATTTCATTCTGAGTAGCCGGGGGAGTGTAAATAGTAGGCTGGCATGACCTGATGCCATCCCTGGAAATTTCTTAGCTAAGTGACTAAGAGAATTTAGGGAATTATGTTTTTGGTGAGTATTGTCTTGTAGAATAAGCAGGTTTTGATTTCTCGAACTCGATTTCTCTTGAACTCTTGGTCTATTACTCCGCTTTATCATCTGTAAATGGGGCTAGCAGAAGAATCCCTTAGTTGACTATGGGGAGCCCAGGTTTGTATCAGTCAGAAATCAAAGGAATTTAGAATTGACGAGGATCAGTTTGAGGGTTTTAGTGGCTTTTGTGTTTTATTTGTTTTTTTATTTTTGGTTAGAGGAGGCTGAAGATGTGATTTGGCAGAAGTCATGTTACTTGACAGTGGACTCTGACAGAAATGATGTCTCCGTCTACTTTGAAGCAGGTGTTCTTTTCCCTTTTGCTTATGTCACTAACACAGCTGAACAGTGGCTTTAGGGGAGTGGAGCCTAGTCCTCTGAGGGGCTTTCATCAGTCTTTTGTTATTTTCTTAGGTAAGCTAGATTATTCCTAGGTATATGACGTCATCACTTTCTGCTTTTTTTTTTTTTTTAAGAGCACGGTCTCACTTTGTATCCCTGGCTAGCCTCCCAATTCACAGATTTGCCTGCCTGTGCCTCTGAGTATTGGGATTAAAGGCAGCCCTTTCTGTTTCTTCTTAAAGGTTGCTTTTTGGGTATTCACACCTTTTCTCTGGTGTGGCTACCTTTAAGATAGAGAGGCAAAGAGGAAACCTGGTGATTCCTCTAAAACTGAGTCTACCCAAGTGGAGCCTGGCTCGGTACTGAACCCACTGAGGGCTTTTTTTTTTTTTAAGCTTATTTTATCGATACCTGAGAAGGTCAGAGTTTCCAGATTCAGTTGTGGGCAGCCCGACATACATGCTGGGAACCCCAGTGCTCCCGGGAGAACAGCAAGCATTCTTGACTCATCCATCTGTTCAGCTCCCCTACCGAAGTTATCATTTTATTTATTTATTTATTTATTTATTTATTTATTTATTTATTTATTTGTGGTTTTTTGAGACAGGGTTTCTCTGTATAGCTTTGCGCCTTTCCTGGAACTCACTTTGGAGACCAGGCTGGCCTCGAACTCACAGAGATCCACCTGCCTCTGCCTCCCGAGTGCTGGGATTAAAGGTGTGCGTATCATTTTATTTTTAAATTTTATATTTTTAAATTTCTGATTATAATGGAATACATGTTTTTTGTGCATGAACCATAAAACAGAGTTATAAAGAAAATGATGACCTTCAGTTCACTTTTTCAGTCTTTATTCTATAAATGTTATTGTAGAAAAGTAATAATTCTGCTAGAGAAAACTTTCTCCTACTTTTACATATAATAACATTGTCCATTCTTATTAATAATCCTTATTAATAATTGTCATATTTTACTTTTTTTTTTTTTTTAAATGAAGACAAGATGTAGCTGTGGTTGGCCTGGAACTCCTGCCTGCCGCTGCCTCCTGAGCACTAGGATTAAAGGCATGGTCACCCAACCCTGCCTTGTCTGATATGTATGTTAAGATACATTCTTCCAGTCAAACATCTTCACACTTGGTCACACTTGTACTGTCGTCTTTGGTTGAACAGCAGTGACTTCCTTCGATCCTCAGTGCTCAAGGATAAGAACCTTTAAACTTTTAAAAATTGTATCTGTAGTTGATTAGGTTCCTCTTTAACTTTCAGTGATAGACTCTGATAAGGTAGGGGGAGCATAGTTCCCTACACTAGTACACCCCCCCCCCCAGTTTGTTGTTTACATGTTGTTTGCCTGTTAGTCATCTTTGTTATTTATTTGCTTTTTTCAACCTTTTTTTAAAGGCTGGGTCTCATGTATCCCAAGCTGTTTTCAAAGGTTGAGAATTGGTATTCCAGCCTTTCCTCCCAGAGTGCTGCTGGGATTTCAGGCATGTGTGACCATGCCTCGTTTATGTTGTTGAACCTATGGTTTCATGCCTGCTAGGCAAGCACTCTATCAGCTGCACTGCAAACCTAGCTAGTTTGTCACTTTTGGTAGACTGTCCCATTCTGTAAGTCAGTGATGTGTGGCTGAATGCTGCTTCTTACAGGTTGCCTGTTCACAGGGACCTTCCATATTACCGGAGCCAGGAACCTATGACCCGAATTTGTGCTTTGTCTAAATGGTGGAGAGACAGGATCTCACTGTGTAGCCCTGGCTCTCCTGGAACTTGTTCTGTAGGTCAGTCTAGTCTTGAACTCACAGAATTCCATCTGTCTCTGTCTTTTTTTTTTTTTTTTTAAAGATTTATTTATTTATTATGTATACAGAAGAGGGAGATCTCATTACAGATGGTTGTAAGCCATCATGTGGGTGCTGGGAATTGAACTCAGGACCTCTGGAAGAGCATTCAGTGCTCTTAACCTCTGAGCCACTTCTCTAGCCCCTGTCTCTGTCTTCTTATTGCTGGGGTTAAAGTGGTGTACCAACAGACTCTCATAAATTCTTTCTTCTTAAGATTCTTTGTTACCAATTTTTTATTTATTGTATGTGTCGGTGTGACTGCCCTGTGTGTGCTGGTTCTCAGAGGCCAGAACAGAATGTCAGGTTCCTTGGGGCTGGAGTTAGAGGCAGTTGTGAGCTGTGTGAGTTCGGAACTGAACTTGGGTCCTCTGGAAGAGCAGCAAGTGCTCTTAACCACTGAGCCACTTCTGTAGCCAATTCATAATTCTTAGAGCTGAGAATCCATAGTCATTTCTATAATTTTAATTCTATAAAGTGATTAATTTCCTTATGTATTACTCAAAATTGGATTTTATGTATTTATTGCTTTGGTGTTTTAAGACAGGGTCTCTCACTATACTGCTGAGAACTCAGCCTGTGTAGACCAGGCTGTCTTTGAACTCAGAGATCCAGCTGTTTCTGCCTCTGAGAGCTGGGACTAAAGGTGTGCACCACTTGGCTGGCGTAGATTGAATTTTCAACTACCACTTGTGTCTGATGTTATAAATCCTTAACCAAACAAGAGAATATATCCAACCCACAATGAAATGGATTTTTTTCTTACTCTTCATTGATTCGACTTACATCCCCTTTCCTTCATATTTTGACCATAATTTTTTGAGACTAAGTCTCATTCTGTAGCCCAGGTTGGCCTCAAATCTATGATGATCCTCCCACTCAGTCCCTGAGAATTTGCATTATAGCTTTGAGTGACCATGTTGGGTTTCTGATCGTGATTCTCTTTCTTTCTTCCTGAGGGAAAACTTTTTATTTCTTATTCAATTACTATATATTAATTCTATGTAAGAATAGTTTTCATTATGACATTTTCATACATGACTGTCATGTCCTGTGGTCATATTTATTCCCCATTACCTCTCTTGACTTCCCATTCCCCGATCCTCTTCCCCAGCCAATCTCTCTTTGACTTTCATGTCTTTTTTTTGAGACCCAGTGAACTTCACGGGGGTTGCTTACATGTATTCGGAAAGGGTTATTAATAGGGCATGAAGGCCTTACTAGTGGTGATATCACTCCCTCTCCAGCAACCATTAACTCCTAGTATCCCGTCAGGGAGAGATCGGCCCTCATGAGCTCCACCCTCTAGCAACTGGTGACTTCCTTTAAATACTCAGGGAAGGTGGACCATGATTTTCTAAATGATTTTTTTCTAGTATATCTAAGTAACTTTTAATGTGTTTATGTATTATTTGCCCTTATGATCTTAGACATATTCTGTGCTCTGTCCAGTCCTTCTGGGCTCTACCACTGTGCTATGTAATTAGTGTATTGTGTCAAGATTTGAATTCATGTGTGGGTGAGGTCTCATAGGGCTTCAGATAGAGAAGTCCTTAAAGATCCTGTAAAGGATGAAGGGGAATAGTCAGAAAGGCATTAAAAAATGTTAAAAAAAAAAAAAATGCCCGGAAGCCAGGAAAGAGCATGTCAAGAAAGAGGAAGGAACCTAGACATGTCCAGGGAACATGAACTGAGTCCACTCTCTTTCTTGGGCTATGGCAAAGACTGGAGCCTGAGATACTAGATCATATGCTAACTTAGTAATTTAATTTTAGAAAAGAGAAAAATGAACATTTCAGGTAGGTGTAGGCAACATGTTCTCTTACAGCCCTGCAAATATTCTTATCATCTCTAGTGTCTCTGACACGGAGGGATTCTCTCACTTTATAGGTATAATGCTTTGTGGAGAGACCGTCCATTTGCTTAAGCACTTTCCTAAAATGAGATCTGAAATCAGTGTTTTAAAAACTAAGTTACAAGAATTTGAATTTGGGGGCTGGAGAGTGGGCCCAGTCTTTAAGAGCACTTGCTGTTGTTGAAAAGGGCCCAGGTTTAAGTCCTAGCACCCACATGGACTCACCACCTCCTAGGGCACCAGACATGCTTGTGGTGTTCAGACAGACAGACAGACAGACAGACATGCAGGCAAAACATTCATACTCATAAAATAATAAAAATAAATCTAAAAATAAGATTGGAATTCAAGTGTTACCCTAATTGATACAGTAATCACTTGTCCGGGCCTCCATTCTCAGCTTTTGGCCAACCTTTGTTAGTTTGTAGCATGTGGGTCTGTTATTGTTGAGGTGTCTCATACTAAATGGCCATATAGCCATAAGTGTTTTTGTTTTGGTTGTTTCTCAGAACTCACTAGTACTTGGCAAAGGGAATTCTGAGATTAGTGCAAGTATATTCTCCAGGCTGTGTTTGATTGTATCAAACGGAGTTTGGTTACATTTTATAGTTAAAGCTTACATTGTAGTTAAAAGGCTATTTCATGGAGCTGGCCAGATGGCTCAGCTTTTAACAACACTGACTGCTTTTGTCAAGCGGACCCAGGCTAGATTCCTAGCACTGTATGGTGGCTCACAACTGTAATTACAGTTCCAGAGGATTCTCTCCTCTAGGGGCACCATACCTACATGCAAGCACATAATAATGATGATAATGATAATGATAATAATAGTAATGATAAGCAATTAAAGGCTATTTTCTTTGCTACATTTTGCAAATTTAGAAGCATCTGAGAACCGTGTTACAGGTTTGGGGTTTTATAGACATGAATTTAATTGGAGGGGTTAGGATTCATAAAGGAAACAGTTAACTTCTGTTCATGATGTTCATGATGTTTTCTGTTTTTTTTTGTTTTTTTTTTTGAGACAGGTTTTTCTGTGTGTAGCACTGGCTGTCCTAGAACCCACTTTGTAGACCAGGCTGACCTACAAAGAGAGATCTGCCTGCCTCTGCTTTTTGAGTGCTGGGATTATAGGTGTGCACCATTATGCCTGGTTCTGAAGTTTTCTGAACACAAATCTATAGTGCAGTTGTCCCCACTTGATGAGGCTTTGTTTTATGTAGTATGTGAAATATAAGCCCATATTTATGAAGCTTTGGGAAAGTATGGATTTTTTAAATTATATCATATAATGTATATTTGGCTAACTTGTGCAATTTATCATAAAATCCAGCCATGAATTTACATTGGAAAAACTTGAAGAAATGAAAGCTAGTGATCAAGTAAGGAGAGGCTGCTGGGAGCTTAGGTTATAGCTAAGTGTAAGTTTTCTTTCTTTTTCTGTTTTTTTTTTCCCCCTAGTCTTTAATAAAGCTATCCCATTGGTGGTGGGAAACAAGTTCAGCTTGAGTTACTGAGGTAACTTTAGCCTGAATCTGACAGGTGTTCTCAGTTATGTGCTGTGGCAGCCTTCTGTAATTATTAGCCACAGTGATGTGAGTCAGGTGGTGTTGCCCCAGCGCTCTTCCTTAACCTGTTAATTGGCCAGTCCTAGTTAATTGGTTGAAAACCTCTAAAGGACGCAGAGTTCCCCGTTTCACGTGCATCAGGATATCCAGCTTTACCTCAGAGGTGGACAGGGGGCTTCAGGACAGTTGTCTATGCATGCCTTAAAGCAAGGTGTCTTGAGGGAGTTTGAGTAGTTTCTGCAAGGTCCTTCTTAGACCTGGTAAACATCTTGGGTGATTCATGCCTTCCGTATGGAACCTAGGATTGAGAGCTGCAGGACGAAAGGATTATAAACTTGCATATGAACATGGAGGTATAAATTATTGTCGTGGAATTATGTCAGCTGAAAAGATATTATGTACCGATACTTATCACAAATGAATTGTTATTACATTTATTTTCTTCATAACCACACCTTGCCTGTGCCACACTTTGAGCGGAACTTAGGACTAATTGCAAGAATTGGTTTTCTCCTTCACCATGTGGGTCCCCAGGGATTGAATTTAGGTTGTCAGGAGTGGTGGCGTGTGCCTTTACCTGCCAAGCCATCTTTCCAGGGCCTAGATGTAGCTGTATATGTTATAATAATGGACATGTAGATATATTCAGAGACAAAATTATTTTTTATACATTGTTACACTAAAAGAAAAATCAGGTTTTTAAAACATTCATGTAGAAGCTCATATTTAAATTTTGATGAAATGTTCTTTTAAAGTTCATTTTTTTTTTTGTTTATTGTTTTTTTTTTTTTTTTTTTGTTTGTTTGTTTGTTTGTTTTTTCGAGACAGGGTTTCTCTGTAGCTTTGGAGCCTGCCCTGGACTAGCTCTGTAGACCAGGCTGGCCTCGAACTCACAGAGATCCACCTGCCTCTGCCTCCCCAGTGCTAGGATTACAGTCATTTTCATTTTTTACAATTGAAAACAGATGCTTTTCTCATACAATATACCATGATTATGGTTTCTCTTTCCTTTACTCCTCCCAGTTCCTCCCCCTTCTCCTGCCCTCCTGATTCACTCCTTTTCTGTCTCATTAGAAAAGATCTAGGAGATAACAACATGACAAAATAAATTATAGTAAGATGAAGCAAAAACTATCATCGAAATTGGTCATAGCACCTGGAGGAAGTCTCCAGGGTCCCAAGAGCAGGCACCAGAGTCAGAAACACACTCAACACACTCATTCTCACAGTCTGGAGTCCCATAAAAATACTATGCTAATAGCCATAACATATTCGCAGGGGACCTGGTGCAGATCCATGGAGGCCCCGTGTTTGTGCTTCAGCCTCTGAGTTTGTATGCTCCCTGCTTACCTGACTCAGAGGGCCCTGTTCTCATGGTGTCCTCCATCCCCTCTGGCTCTTACAATCTTCCTTCTCATTTTCCTGGAGGTTCTCTGAGCACTGAAGGGGGGGGATTTGATGGAGACTTCCAATTTAGACTGTCTCTCTGCGTTATGGCTGGCTGTGGATCTCTGCATCTGTTCCCATCTGCTACTGGAGGGAGGAAGCTTCTCTGGTGATGGCTGGATGAAGTACTGATTTATGAGTATAGCAGGCTATCATTAGGAATCATTTTATTGATTTTTTTTTAAATTTTTTTTTTTTTTTTTTTTTTTTTTCAAGACCAATAGTGTTTGGTTTTACCCTAGCTCTCTGGGCTATCTAATCTCTGGTTCTTGGTTACCCAAATAGTGTTGGGTATGAGTGTCTTCTGGTAGAGTGGACGGACCTTAAGTCAAATCAGACATTGGTTGACAACTCCTGCAAGTTCTGTGTCACCATTGCCCTAGCATATTTTGCAGGCAGAACAGATGGTAGGTAGGTCAACACTTGGTTAGTGTCCATGCTTCTCTTTTGGTAGCCTGCAGAGTACCATTCTCGCATCAAAGGCACTACTAGAATGTGGGAACACAGGGGTGAGGGCTCTAGGCACCGCTGGGCTTCTCCTTGTTCAGTGAGTTGTGTGCATGTGTTGTTCCCAGCAATGCCCACCTCCCCACCCCCACCCCAGCTTTCTGTTGCAGAGAGCAACTCTTTGTCTTAGCAACAGCCTGTGTTGTTTTTGGGTTTCCATGGTATCCCCTTAGCCAACAACTCAATTGAATGCAACAGTCCCACCAGTGGAAGCCTCGCCTGGCTACAAGAGATGTCTAGTTAAGACTCCATATCCCCCATTGCTAGGAGTTCTTGTTAGGAGCATCTTCATATATTTTAGGAAGTTTCCACTGCACTAGGTTTCCACACCATCCTCCAAATGCCCACTCAATTCTAGCTATCTCTCCCTGCACTCTCTCTCTCTCTCCCACCTGGTCCCTCACTTCCATTTACCCCTTCCAGGTCCCACTGTGTCATGCTGACTGGCCTAGAACTCACCATGTAGTCAAGGCTAATCTCAAATTCGTGGAATTCATCTGCTTCTGCCTCCGAATGCTGAGATTAAAGGCATGGCAGGGGATCAAATTCAGATCCTCGGGCTTGGCAGTAAGCACATCGTGCTTGCCCCCAGAGTGGTTTTTAAATGAGACAGAGTCTCTTTACAAAGCCCACTGTCCTGTAACTCACTATGTAAACCAGGCTTGAACTCACAGAGCTCCTGAATGCTGACATTAAAGCTGTGATCCACCATGTCTAGCTCAGAGCTGCTTTTTATTAGAACCAAATTATTAGGCCAAAAGTAGTTCTTTGACTGGAAGCAAAACTTGTCATCTGTCATTTTAAGTTCACAGTGGTATAAGTGGTGCATTCTAACCTTTATCCATAGACAAAGCGGTAGTTTATGAAGATGAGCTGGGGGCAAGCTATAGAAACTTTAATGAGTCATCCAGGATGACTGTGAATGTGAGAAATATTTCAGGTTGTTTGCACTTGGCAGTCTGAATGGGCTTTGAGCATGAGGAGAGATTGCATGAAATTATAAGTGGTTGATTTTTTTGAATAGCCTTAAGAGGATTTTGTAGGAAAAGTGGCATGATTCTTGTGAAAAGTGGGCTATATGAGTAAGGGAGACCCAAGAAGCTGTGTTAGGACCCTTGTACTGTTGTGAATTTCCAAAGCTCAATTTTTGGGGAAGGTGGGGAAAGTAAGATAAGGTTAAACAAGTGTGTGGAAATAGAAATACTTTTAAAAATCTTGAGGGGTTTTTATAGATAGCCTTTGTTACAGGATAGATCATCATTGCTGCCTGGGTTTGCTACAGGATAAAAGAACTTCCTTGAAGAATGATTGTGTCTTTAAAGACATTTAAACACCAGCTTGTTGTCCAGACCTAAAAACCTTGAAAACAGAACCATGGCCATGTGTCTTCAGGTCCCATTGTGTGCTGGCTCTTCCTGACAAGCTCCATGAGGCAGGTGATTGCAAGCTAAGACTGCTTCTTTTGCAGGTATTGCCCGGCTTTGTTCTTAAGCGTGATGCTGGAGTAGCTAGCTTTGGTTTGCTTCTTGTCTGGAGCCTGCTTGGATGAATTTAAAAACCTATTTGTTTCACCCATCAGCCAACTGGGCCTTACCCATAATTCCTGAACTTTGATTATGGGGGTTATTATCAGACAAGAGTGCCTTTGTCAAGGAGCATGTTTAATACTCTGGGGTCTAGCGTGACTAGCGGATGTAAATTGTATGGAAGTAATTAAATGTGAAGGAAATGTCATGTGGGCTGAATTTAAATGTACAGACTTTGTGGCATTGATTTTGATTTTTTTCTTTCTTAAACTTATACCAAAAAGGATGGAAAGAGAAAAATAAAGGTTCAGAGAGTTAGGGAAGCAGATACGGAGACTAACACTTGTCCTGTGTCTTCTGGTTAAAAGCTGAAGTGAAGGGCAGGTATTATGTGAATGCCATTGCCCTTCATATGAACCCTTTGAGTCCAGATGCCAGGGAACTCGCTGTGCTTGGGAGTGTGAGCTTCTTCCCAGCCAAGTATCTTATCTCTACATATCTGTGTATCCAGCAGGGGAGTGGGTTTTTTTACATTATAACACAGACTTGGAGGGAGCTGTATAAATGATGCCTGTTTTTCTAGTTTTTGCTCCATATTCTGCATAGGGAATGCCACAGGCTTCATACAGGGGGCAGGGAGGGGGCACTCTTTAGATTTCTGGGCAAGAGTTGTGCATTTCTCTCCTTGCCTGGTATGTCCTCTGCCTCTGTGCTTTTTTTTTTTTTTTTAAGACTTAGCCCACTCTCTCTCCTTTCTAACACCATAGTGGATCAAACAAGTAGAAAGCTTCTCCACCCGTTCCAAATCCCCATAGTAATTTAATCTGTACCATGCAATATTTGGCCATTAAAATGTGGTGTAGTGCTTATTGTCCAAAGAATGGGCTTAATTTCCCTGACTTGTCATCTGAAAATATGGACTGGGTGTTGTGTTAACTTTAGCTTCATGTACACTGATGCAAGGATATACAGTGTTGACACTGAATGGTGTGTGTGTGTGTGTGTGTGTGTGTGTGTGTGTGTGTGTGCGCGTGCACATGTGTACATGACTGCAGTGCCCAGGGAGGAAGCTAGAGGCATTGGATCCCTGGAGCTAGAGTTGTAACAGTTGTAAACTACCTCATGTGGGTGCTGGGACTTGAACTCGGGTCCTCTATATAAGAGCTGTTAACTGCTAAGCCATCTTGAAATCATCACAATGTCGCTGGGTGGGCAGAGGTGGAAATGGACACATTTAGATTTGATGTAATAGTGCAGGTTTGATTTGCAGTTGAGTTTGGTCATAGTAGACTCCCCTTGTCTACCCTGATGGAAGGTACTTTATGCTTTATTTTCATTTTTTTTTTTTTTTTTTTTTTTTTTTGTATTTTGAGACAGGGTTTCTTTGTGTAGATTTGGAGCCTTTCCTGGAACTCACTCTGTAGCCCGGGCTAGCCTCGAACTCACAGAGATCCACCTGGCTCTGCCTCCCAAGTGCTTGGATTAAAGGCATGCGCCACGAACTCCTGGCCTATTTTCATTCTTTATTTGTAAATTCCTGTGGATAAGAATAAAATGTTGACCACTTTGTATTTCTTGAGTACCTACTTTAAAACCCATATATATATATATATATATATGGGATTCAATTAATAATTCTTGAAATAAATTCAACTGATTTTTCACTTCTCTTTTGATCATTTGATAATTTTCCAGCTGATATTTGTTGAACTCATTTGGTGTCCACTGTGCTCAGCATAGCAGGTGTATATATAGTAGATTTCATTCTGTAATATGCTCTACTATTCTTGGTATTTATTTTCTTGACTGACCATACATTCTAAGTCCTTCTCAGACAGAACAATGAGGATCCAAGAGAGAAAACATTGCTGTGACTAACACACTGTCCACATCCCTTCCCAGATCATTTTCATGCTCTGTTTGGTGGAAATTTACCACACTAATACTGCAGCTTCCACAGACTCTTGTAATTGAAACTTCCCAGCAGAGCTGGAGAAGGCAATTTTTGTTTCAAGAGATTTTTTTTTTTCAGGGTGTAAAGTAAATGGGAATTTGGGATCTTTGCTGTAATTAAGCAGATTAACTTTGTCAGCAGTGAGCATATAATACATCAGAGAAGCTAGTCAGTCTTAAATATTAAACATAGACCCAAGTTCACTCTTGGTGGACTACCATCATCCATAAATAAACTTGAAAGGAAATTTAGTCAGATAAACTGCAGAGAGACTGTACTCCTGGGAACACCCCATTCTAAATCATATATTCATCATTACTATTTTCATGTAGAGATTACCTTGAGATGTTTATTCCTAACATGACCTTGAAGATCATATAGACTGGCCCAAGAAGACCTTTACCCACTGAGCTACCTTGTTGCCCCCCTTCATCCTTTTTTAAAGGGAGAGTTTGATTATCCAAAGACAAGGAACTTAGCAAGTTTAGTTGCTAAATACACATTGTATTTGCATGATAGTTTACATTTATTTGATTTTAGTTCTTTTTTTTAAATGTGTGTTTGTGTGCATGTGCACATACATGTTCAGGTATTCATGATGTATGGAATTCTTTTGGTAAGGAATAGTTATTATTCCGTTTGATGCTTTTTTTTTCCTCTCAGAGGCCCACCCTCAATGATCAGGGGTAAGTCTTATTCTTTCTAGAACCCAGGAATGAATAACTGTGGACTAGACTCTGAAAAGGGATCTTTTGATGGGTGACAGTGAGGCTTTCCTTGCTTCTCCCGTTGTCTTCAGGAGCTGGATCTCCTAGTTCCTGAGACACCTGTACATTGGTTTATCAAACAGAAACCTCACTCTATGCTGTGTATTTATTTATTTATTCATTAACAAAAACTTTCGTTTAGATAGCATTTCACCATGTAGCTCTGGCTGGCTCACTAAGTAGATCAGGCTGGCCTTGACCTCACAGAAATCTTCTTGTCTCTGTCTCCTGAGTGCTGGTATTAAAGGCATGAGCCACTGTGTCTTTACACATTCTTTTTAAAAATTTCCATATTTAATTATCCCAATAATGGTGTGACTGACTTTATCCTCATTTTACTCACGAAATCAATACAGAGAATGTTTAACTTGGCCAAAGTCAACCCTGGCCCTGGCTGCCCTTTTCCATCCAGTAGGTCTTGACATGGTTGGCTTCACTGTCTCTCCTCTCCAGGATCTCATCTTTCCTTCCTGCTTCCCCATTCCTGTTGCCTCCACCCTGGTGTGACTTGATTGTTTCTTTGTAGGCTGTAATAGCCTATACTGGACCTTGGTTCCATGTACATCATGACTAGATACTCCCATCCCATTGTTCTCCAGTATCAATGAAGTCCTATCCTGTCAGGGCTGACCTTCTCACAGGCTTCTCACCCTTTCCAATAAAACACCCTACCCTGCTCACCAGGCTCACTGTTGGCTGGCCCCTGCATGGTGCTTGCTTCCTTCCCAGAGTATCTCCACCTCTTGTCTGATTTTTTTTATCCAGTGCATTCTATCATCTAGTTTCATCTAGGCTTTATTTCCTTCCTGACTACTCAGCTTTTAGGGTCTTTGCCTCCCCTGAGTCTAATGCTAAAGGTGTTGAGCATAACTTCATTATCTCAGACTTAAAATTCCAACTAGATTTATATTTTTTTGGCTCATACCTGGTCTAGCACTGAGGTGGGCCCCCAGGAAGGGCACTGAGTAGTGGGACCAGTGGGCACAGTACTTAGTACACACTGATTTGGACCTGGCTATTGGGTTTCTTGCTTGATTTCCTCATCCTTGAGTGAGGAACTTGAAGGAGATGTTAGCCAAGGTTTCCTTTAATTTTATTAGTGGAGTTTTAAAGGACTAGTTGGTATATTATTTAAATGACGTGTAATTTATGTAAAGTGTATAATTCACTATTTCTAGTGTCTTCACAGAGACTTGCAGCTATCTAGTTTAGAACACTTTTGTTACCACAGAGAAAGCCCCTACTAGCTGAACAACTCTAAGCTATCCCCTTCTCTAGTCCCATGGCCACCCCATTCCTTTATCCTTCCTGGCTTTAAACAGTCACTAATCAGCTTTATGTTTCTCTACATTTGCGTCTTCTGGCCAACTTGTGAAAACAGAAGCCTGCAATTGTGAACTTGGACGACAGGTTTCTTTTCAAGGCTCCTCCAGGTAGCACGCGGTACTTCATTCCCCTTGTAGCGAAATAACAATGCCTTGTACTGGTTTATTGTAAACAGACGAATGTGGCTAATGCATTCATCTGGTGATCTGCTGGTGAATGTTTGGGTTGTTTCTTTTGGCAATTTCTGCTGTTTTTGAGAGAAAAGTAGCCTCTTCCTTCTCTTCAGTGGTTTCTATGGTTGCCAAGTGCAGTTTCCATTCACTGCTTCAAACATAGGCATCTGGGCCTTGTGGTGTGTGCACAGTGTGGATAGACGAGTCGGATACTTGGCCGTCATCAGCAGCAGAGAACAGTTAGGGAGTACTCATGAGTTTTGGAGTTAGCCATTCTGGCTTGAATCATGGCTGTGCCACTGAATGAGGTTACATAACCAGCAGGCTCTCATTTCCTTGTTTGTAAGGTAGAATCTATGTTGACTATTCCCTTAGAGTCAGATCTGTGCTAGAGAGGGCTTTGAGCTCACCTCCTGCAGAAGGACCTTACTAAAGCTGTAGAAACAAGTAAGTGTGTAAGTAAGTACATACAAGTTATAAAATGAGTGCTTTAAGTTGTCATGTTTAATACAGTGCCTTCAGCCTCCCTCCCAAACCACGTCAGTGGGCAGGTTGTACTTGCTTATTTGTTATTCTTGTGTGTGTGTGTGTGTGTGTGTGTGTGTGTGTGTGTGTGCTGTGTGTGTGTGTGCTGTGTGAGTTTATGTGCATTCCATGAGTGAAGGTGCCTGTGGAGGCCACAAGAGGATGTCATAACTGCTGGAACTGGAGTTAGAGGCAATTGTGAGCTGTCATGTAGGTGTTGGGAACCTGACTAGGGTCCTCTGCCAGAGCAGCAGAATATGCTCTTAACCACAGAGCCAACTGTCCAGTCCCCTCATTGCCCTTCTTCAGCTTTGTCTAGTTTTATGCTCTGACCACTGCCTCAGGCCATTTGAAAATGACAGGTATCGCCTGTTCTTTGAAAAGATACAGAAGCTGAATGTTTTATTCTTTATAGGGACAAGATGGGTTGCTTCCTTAGTAGGCTTTACTTAAAGATTGTTTCATAGGGTGCTGGTCACCCTGAGCTTACTTATGTGATTAAAATTTTTTAAAGTAATTTTTGTACTTTGTGAGATTGTAATATAATTGCATCATTTCCCCTCCCCTCTCATCCCTCCGAATCCTCCCATGTACCCTTCCCCTTTTACTTTCAAATTCATGACCTCAAAAAAAAAAGTTTTTTTCCCCCTATGGGTGTCTGTGTATGTTTTTCTTACTATGTAATCCTAGCTGGCCTGAAACTTGCTATGTAGATCATCAGACTGGCCTCAAACTAACTCACAGAAATCTGCTTGCATTTGCCTCCTGAGGGCTGGGATTGGGGTGTTGAAGGTGTGGGCCGCCATGATGGCTGTATATTTGGGGTTTGTTCATGAAGCCTGAAATATATGTGCCCCTCCCCCCATAATTGGTTGAATGAGAGATGAAGTGTTCATTTGACCCAAACCATATTTGTAGCTTGGTATTTGTAACAACCACTCTGGGTAGAGTTGTTAGGAAATTGAGGAAATTGTAAGGAATCCTTGAGATTGCAATTTCAGAGTTTAGGTAAGGCCTGCCTGCACACACAGGTCAACCATTTTTAAAAATTATTTTACAGTAAGGTTTTAGATGCATTTAAATGCATATAATTTTTATATCCACAGTCTTTTGAGAGAACGGGGAATAAGGTTTTTTTTTTCCTTTAAAAAAATTATAAATCCAAATAGCTTCTACCTTCACACTCTTAGGTGGATAAAAAACTGAGTTGGGTCTGTGAGTCTTGAGTCTCTTCTGTCCTGGACCGAAGCTCGTGAGCTAGGTCCTGCCGGAACTCCTGTGCAACTGGTTTGACCTATGCACAGGAACTGTGAGAAGGTCATTTCCTGGTTGACTGTATTTTGTGTAGCAGATGGTGACAAAAGAATATCTTCAAGTCTGTCATTCCCACCACTAGATTGTGACGCTTTGGAATGAAATAGCGTTTAGAGATGAGGAGGAGGGAATTAGTAAGGGGCACTTCATTTACTTCCTCTTAATGCAAACTGCCTCCAAACAAATGGCTGAAGTGAGAATGGACACCACTTACAGGGTGACTCTTGGGCCACTTGGTCTCTATGTTGGCCTTGCAAAAGGAAGGCTTAGTCATGGAGTCCTTAACCATTCTCATTACCTTAGGCTTAGGTAACATGCGTCAGCTTCCCATTGTTCCTCTCTGGAGGTTCCCTGATTTACTTGTAAACTCACTCCTGTTCTCCTGCCCAAGAGTGTTCAGGCATGTGACCAGAGCCAGGAGTGGCAATCCTTGGCCCTGCATTTCTGGCTCACATAGAGCCTAGCAGGAGCACTTCAGTCTGCTTGAAGAGCAAGAGGGGATCCTTAGCATGCTGTTGTTTTGGCCATAAATGAAGGCTTAGTCCATCAGTGCAAAGGGAGTAGAAGACTTTTAGAATTTTATCTTTTGCTACTGGCCTAAATAGCCTGGACTTTTGTCCTTTCCTTCCTTCCTTCCTTTCTTCCTTCCTTCCTTCCTTCCTTCCTTCCTTCCTTCCTTCCTTCCTTCTCTCTCTCTCTCTTTCCCTCCCTCCTTCCCTCCCTCCCTTCCTTCCTCCCTCTCTCTCTCTTTATTTCTTTTCTGTTGTTGTTTTGTTTTTTTGAGACAGGATTTCTCTGTGTAGCCCTAGCTGTCCTCAAACTTACAGAGATCTTCTTGCCTCTGCCTCCCAAGTACTGGGATTAAAGACAATATTGCCAATCTTTATATTACCAATGTCCATTTTCAGAGCTGGAGGAAGAAACAAAATTAAAGACTGATTTTATATGTTGTTTGGAGACTACTCTTTATAATTATCCTTTCCTTAAATATTATGTTATTGTAAAAATAATGGAAGGGGACTTAAAATAAAAACTTTTCTTATCTATCTATCTATCTATCTATCTAACTACCTACCTAACTATCTATCTAGCTTTAATCCTGTCATGTGCTAGGTAAGAGCTTTACTGGTGAAACCTGGACATTTCTTTTCCCACTCTAGGAAAACCTCATTGAAAACCTCCTACTAGTATCTACCAAGTGCTTCTTTACACATTTGCATGTCAACTTCTCATTGGGTAACATACTTCTGTAACTAGATCTTAGATAGTTGGTAAATTGGCACTTTTGTGGGTTTTGTTTTCTTCCACATGTGTTCCGTTCTTGATCTAAAACACGTGCAATTACTGTGCAATTGTGTGCTAGTTATATCTGACACTAGAAATAGCAAAGGTTGTGGTGGAGCATATCTCCGTGGCTTTGTTTCTTCCTTTCTAAGACCCCAGCTAACAGGAACTCTCAGACTTGGAGAGACAAAGCATGGGAGGGATGTTGATGAAGGTGCCAATGGAGCTTCTGGCCCATTCACGTTCTAAATGCAGGTTCGTAGCCCAGCAAATCCTGAACTGGTTCTCAGGTGGTGAACTTTTAAGATCCTTTTCTGCAGGGCTGTAAGTAGAATAAGTAGACAGGAAACAATGTGTGCACATGCACTTACACCTGCTCATGTCTGTGAGCCTGGGGAACTCTGGGGTAAGATCAAAGGCACATAGTTGGAGAAAGAAGTGAGACCACCTTTGGAATTTAAATAGAAACATTGATTTAAATAAGGACAGATATGGTGGCACATACCTGTGGTCCTAGCACTTGGAAGCCTGAGGCAGGAGAATTCATCGTTTGAGGCCAGTCTGGGCTACCTAGTGAGGAGAGACTCTTGTCTCCAACCAGAACAAAACAAAATGGAAAGAGACAAGGGGACTAAGGCCTTTCCTGCCTTCAGACTTGACAATGGTGCAGGAGTTGGGAAATGCCTTTTTTTTTCTTCGAATTGTTCTTTGAACTATTTGGCAGAGATAACTGCAAGACTTGTGTCATCTAATTGGAATTTCTCGTGGTACTCTTGGAAATAACTGGACTTGCTCTAAATAACCATTTTCCCAAATCTCTGAAAACTCACATTGTCTTTCCTCTGGTTAGGGTTGCACACATTTCGCCAGCTGGAAAAAGACACTGCGTGGCAGGCATTAGCCTCTGTTACCTGAAGCACAGAGCTGTACCAAGGGCTAAAAGTCACCTCAGTGGCAGTTGCTTAGAATTTGTTCTTTTGGTTTTCTTTACTGCTAAGGGTGCAGTTCATAAAGTTTCTCCTTGGCTTAATAGTAGGAGTTTTCCTTAGGCCTTTACAACAACCAAACAGATTGCGCATGGGCTATGCTGCATAAAAAACCAGGAGGGCCTGCCCTGCCCCCTTTGTGAATCTCATCAGTGAAAAAGCTCATGTGGCTCCGTGGGCTACACGATATGGATGTTTCTAGCTTGGTTTGACATCACATTTGACCTTTATGGTCTGAGAATCCCCTTTCTAGCCACAGCCAGTCTCCTTAAGCTGTTAACTCTAATTTTTTTTTTTTTTCCTGGCTTAGATGTAAACCACCTGGTATATGTTCCTCACTCAAGCCTCTTCACCTTTAGGAACATCAAGAATATGGTATCGCCATCAGAATTTGGTATTCATTTGCTGACTGCATTTCATTGCTTGGCATAATTGTGGGGTTGACTTTCCCACATAACACTCCCACCCCCATGGCTGAAAATAAGGGTGTTTCCAAAATTTGGATTGTAGTCAAGAAAGAAGGGAAAGAGATAATGGGTACTCAACAACAACAAGAATTCTTGCCAGATAAAATCCTAATGTCCAGTTAAATGTGAATTTCTGATAAACATTGGATACATTTTTTAGTATGGGTACAACCTAAATTTTGCATAGGGCATACTTCCAAAAATAATTATTTGTTGTTACCTGAAATTTATATTTAACTGGGCATATTGTGTTTTTATTTTCTTAGTCAGGGTCTCATGTAGTCCAGGCTAGTTTCATGTAGCCCAGGCTGGCCTCAAGATGATGGCCTTGAACTCAAATTCTTCCTGCCGCCATGCCCAGGCTGAATGCTGGGATTGCAGGCAAGTACTCTCATGCTCACTTGTAGTTGCCAGCTCTGGCTACTGTACGTCCCTGAAGTTACACACTTCTTTTCCTTTCTCTTTTGTTAGTCTCTAGTTTAGGAGGCACAAGATGTCTTTTCTGTGGAGAGGTGCTGGGGAGAGGCCCAGTGGGCAGGATATCACACTGGTGTGAATAAAAGAGGGCAGGGCATAAATAAAGGATTGGCCAAGCAGCTGCTTGGTGGCCTCAGGACTGAGTGGGTGTTCAGCTGCCTACCTGTTCACTATACCAGGGTTGGGCAACACCTTGTTTTTGATACTATTTTTGGATGTTCTCCTATATTGTTCCGTCACCTCATCACCCACACATTCAGTATGGGCACCTGTCCAGTTGATGCCTTTTTCTAGTCCACAAGGGCAAGCACCTTCAGGATCTTTCCGTGGCACTTAATATATTAAAAATGGAGTAGAAGTTTACCTCTAATCAAGAGTAGAGAGTCTGCTTTGGGGGTTTAATACATATATCAATAAAGTAAGATTCTTTTTTTTTTTTTTGCATGCTAAGTATCATGTTGGTCCTGGTCAGTTTTTTCTTTTACTATACTACGGAATACATATATGGTTTAAATAGACTACAGAATATATATATGTATGTATATATGTGTATGTATGTTTATGTGCATGCGTGCATTCTCTTTAAATTCGGGCTCATACAAGACAAGTGGGTTTTTTTGTTTCTTGGTTTTTTTTTTTGAGCTGAGCATCGAACCCAGGGCCTTGCGCTTGCTAGGCAAGCGCTCTACCACTGAACTAAATCCCCAACCCTGTTTTTGTTTTTGAGACAGAGTCTCTCTATTTAGCCCTGCGTGTTCTGAAACTCTGTATCTAGACCAGGCTTGCCTCAAGCTCATCGAGATCTTCTTGCCTCTGCTTCTTCCCAAGTGCTGAGATTAAAGACATGCACCACTACATGGGCTGTCAAGTTCTTAGCTTTTTTTTTTTTTTAGGATTTTAGAGGAAGAAAAATCCACAAGAACTAGGATGAGGTGTAAGATGTTGATCTGACAGGGTTTACTCTCTGTTACTGACTGTGGGCCTTTCTGGGATCTCGATGACTAATTAGTAGGATTCCATAGTACAGGTTGACAGAGTAGAATTAATTTATATTCAGTTACTCCATGCACAGTTTCCCCAGTTTAAGACCTGTCCCCTTTAGTTTCCTTTGGCTGAGAAGGCCTTCCACAGTGTTTTTATTTCTCTGAAGCCCTGCAGCAAAACTCCTGTGTCACGAGTGACAATTACTTTGCTGTCATTACTGTGTGGTTGTAGCACATTCATTGCTGTGAGTGGTTTATGAGTGTCACCTAGATCCATGAGCTCAGCCGTGTGTCAAACATCTAGGGTGGGACTCGGTAGAAGCTTACGTGGAAATGTGAGGTGCCGAGTGGAGGAGGTGTCTAAATGATGGAGGAGGCAGCATTTGACTTGAGTCAGAGAGCTTAGTGCTACGGCCTGTTTCCTGTTCCTGAGAAAACACTGTTTGCTTGTAGTCTTAATTTCTGCTTCATTAAGACAAAGACAAAATTAGAGTCACTATAACCCAGGAATAAAGAAGAACAAGGTAGTCTGTTTTGTCAAATTCTACTTTGTTAGTAATCAACTTTTCTTGATTTGACATTGATTATGATTTGTTTTCCCAATTTTGTAAGAAACATAACAAGCACACCCTTGGCATAAGTACTGGTGTTTTATTCTTTTTTCTTTTCTTTCTGTCTTTTTTTTTTTTTTAGACTGTTCTCTCTCTGGATTTTTTTGAGACAAGGTTTTTCCATGTAGTCCTGGCTATCCTGAAACTCACTCTGTAGACCAGGCTGACCCTGAACTTCCAAAGCCTCTCCTGCCTTTGCCTTCTGAGTGCTGGGATAAAAGGCGTGTACCATCACCCTACTTTTTAAAATATTTACTTTATTTTAAATTCTGTGTATATATGTGTGTCTCTGTGTGGGTATGTATGTATGAGGCCACAGGCATCAGATTCCTTTGAACTAGAGTTACATACAGTTGTGAGCTGCCTGATGTGAGTACTGGGATTCGAACTTAGGTCCTTTGCAAGAGCAGTACCTTCTCTTAACCTTTGAGCTATCTTTCCAGCCTGGTAGTTTAGAAAGAAGCAGGAAATTGGACATTGGTATACCACAGAGTGGGACTAATTCATCCCAAGTAATAACCCAGTCTGTAGGGTTTGGAGACAGAGCTTGGGCCTTTGGTCATAAACGTAGCACAAATTAATAGTTTTCTACTTCTGCTTGATCAAGAGTCAGCTTATTAGAGTCCAGCAAGTCAGGACTGTTCCAGCTGAAACTGCTGGCTGTCCAGTGCGTGTACCAGGTGAGGCCCACGTTGACTCCTTATCTGTGGGCTTGATTAGTGTCATTTGGACCCATCAGCTGTCTTTTGGCATCTCTCTTTCTCTGCCCCTGGGCCACATTCTCTTTTCCAGCTGATGGGCATATGGATTCACGTAGATGTGGGGCCAGGTGAGCAATCTCAGAGGGATGAGGTTTTCCCCCAGCTGCAGTGACTGGAAGTCATCTGCTTATGTGCCTTCCCTGTGCCTCAGCCAAGCAAGGTATTGGATGAGTCACCATGCAAGAATTACAGAGTTAGAATGAAGAGCAGTTTCTCAGTGGAAATGGCCATGGTGGTGGGAGGTGGGGTAGAAAGTTCTGTGGCTGGAAGAAGGGATCTTTTGGGTAGATAGTAACCACATATTTGTAGTGATGCAAGCCATGCAGGAAATGAGGACCCTAGCCTTACCCTGTATGCAAGCTGGAAAGAACAGAAACACACCAGAGGATGTGGCAGTACCCAAACGCCAGAGAGGCAATGAGGAATTCAAGTCAAGTGTGGTTGCGGTGAATGAACCTTAGTCATTCAGAGATGATTGTGAGGTTTTGTTATCATCCCCAGTTTCCCATCTGTGGTAACTTTATCGTGATTGCACTTCTGTCTGTGGTCACTTAGTTGACTATTAGTTCTGAAAACCACAATCCAACTTCCGTTTTTTGTTACACATCTACATTTACCCATAGAAAACATTTCTCACACACTCACATAGGTGTGTCAGAATGCAGTTTCATGGAAGTGATGTTGGTATTTAATGGATAAGGCTTTGGTTCACAAAACCAAAACCAGCCAATTTTGTAAAAATGTATCTGGGATGCTTCACCACCTAGGTAGGCATCTTGGTATGATTTTTAGTGACTATTCAGCATTCCACTTATATGCTAATTTGTTCATTCAGTTTCTCATGTTCACACTCTGAGTAAGTTTTAAAATGATGTATCCGCATTTATTTATTAGAAACCCACATTGATTTATTAGACATGATCCTTAAAGCTAGGATTACTGGATGTAAAACTATTGTTGCCGTGTGTTTTAATGGGGATGATGGGAAAAGAAGTCAATCCAGAAGCACTTAGATACTGAATCAAGTCTATTCATAAAAACACATTTATTTTGTGTTTATTTATGTGTAAGTGTGTGTTGCCACATATGTGAGGGTACCCACAGAGACCAGAAGAGGGCTCCTGGAGCTAGAATTACAGGCTGTTGTGAGCCACCATGTGTGTGTTGGGAATCAAACTCAGGTCCTCTGGAAGAGCAGCCAGTGCTCTTAACTATTGAGCCTTCTCTCCAGCTCTGGTTCTTTTATCTTCTTTTAGTATATGGAATATTGAGTTTAAGTACCAAAATATTCTTATCATAACTCATGTTATATGGCATTATTATTAGTATAAATTCATTATTTAATAGCTCTAATATTTTTGTAGTTTCTGAAAAACAAGCTCATTATTCAAATAATAACTCCGCTTAAGAGAAAGCTCCACCTGGGGTAACAATAACAGCCACCCAGATTGCTGTGATAACCCTGGCTGTCACTAGGCATCAGAGAAGTATCTTGAGAGGGCTACAATATGGACTCATTATATTTACCAAGTTGTTGTTTTAGGTGAAAGTGAGTGAAATAAGTAGGAGTTGAAATAAGGCACCATGATTGAGAGAGACATTTAGGTTCTTTGGGACCTGGGCAGATATCCTCAGGGGTCTGGGGAGAAGTTGCATGTTAACCTTGAAAGTGCCAACCATGTACTAAAATGGAGTAGAGAAACAGAGTTTAATGTTATGGCACTGTACTATATTGCACATAAACCTTTTTGAGACTGTAATACAGAATGTTGTTATATACAAAAGATGCACATAGTTCTTTAAAAATTAACTGTTAACATAATGAGATATAGGCCATGTTAACATCTTTTCCTGAGTTGAGTGTTTTCTTTGAATTTCTCACTTGATTTTTTTTTTTTTTGTTTCTTCCATAATTTCTCTATTATCTGGCAAACATTTTCTAGCTGCACCTGGTTACTTTGATCAGCACATCAAGAGGACTGGAAAGTCTGGTTGCTAGTCTCCAAATAGTCCTGGGCATGGTACCCTACAATAGGCTACTGTGGACAGCGGCTTCCTGCTTCAGTGTCCTATTTATTACAGCCCCCAATCCTCGAATTCGGCACTTCTGTTTGGGAACTGTGGTTTTTTGCTTCCTTCCAATAACATTACTTGGATTTAAGAAAAAAATGACAGAAATATAGTTTCACAAAGACCTCAGTGATTAGAATTACTGTCTGGAATTTTAAAAAGTAGACAGCAAAGAGGTAAAATTAAGAAGCTGAGTAGTTTAAAAAACAAGGACCGTTTCTTTATAAAAAAAAAATGGGGTTAGTGAGTTTTGCTCTTTTTAAAAAGGCCATGTTTAATGAACTTCAAATCCACTCAAGCAAAAGGTAGAGAAATTTTGTCATTCTGTGACATTTTGAGAGCAATAAAGTAGGATTGGCAACAAATTTGTTTCAGGGATCTATTAGTCTTTCAGGAAAAATTTAATTCTGGCATAGAATTGTTCCTACAGAGAATGGCGTGAATTCTTTTATGGTCTTCAGACTTCTGGAAGTTTATTTGTATCCTTTCTACCTCAGTCATGACAAGTAAACAGAATTTCCCAAAGTGTAACAGTGGAAATTTCTAGATTCTTGTGGTGTGTGTGTGTGTGTGTGTGTGTGTGTGTGTAGTTTTCCAGCTTTGTGACCCAGAAGTATGATTTATTCCTGCATGTGAACAGACAGTTATAACTTTTTTTTTTTTTTCCAATGGGAAGTCATAGAGATCTGAGCTGGAACTTGAGATTATAAATCAGATAAGAACTAGAGACAAATGATAGAGACAGTTCATTTCAGTTCCTATAATAATGTCCTCTGTTGAATAGTTAAGATTGCCTATCATTACCTGTACCTCTGTGTGTGTGTGTGTGTGGTGTTTTACAGAGCATAGGAGAAAATGATATGAGTGGAGTTGTAAGATATTCAGCTCTACAGAGAGTCATATTGATCTCGGAGCTTCATTTGAAGACACTTCCGAATTAAAGGTGATTCTCTCCTTCATCCAGACCTCAGTGGAGGTGATCCTTTGAATCAGACTCACTTCATCTTAGTGGGTGAATTCTGTAGTTGCCTCAGCTTATCAAACAGGTTTCAAGGAAATCCAGTCATTTTCAACTTTCACGCTACTAGCCTACTTGTGACCTCTCATGTTCAACATGTTGGGTTTCCCTTGTGGAATATAATAGAAGAAAAAGAGACTAGGTGTTCAAACCCCTCTTTATGGGAGGTGGCCTAGTGTGGTGGTGAAACGTATGGGTTCTGGACCCACAATGTTTGGGTTCAGTTCTCAGCTCTGTGTCTCATTTCCTCCTGTCAAAATGGAGATATGGAGATGATAAACATCCTGGAACCTAGGCTGTTAATATGCTCGAGACAGCCAGTTCATGTCAAAGCACATTAGAGTGCCAGAGGGTAGAGTCTAGGACCAAGACCTATCAGTGTGTAGGTGTTAACTGGAGCCACATTCCTAACTGGTGTAATGATAACATCTTAGATGCTTAGAAAGCCTCCTGGTTTTGAGAACAAAATGTAGAAATCAACTCTCACAGGTTTCAGGGGGTGGGGAGGTGAATAGAAGTCTGTGCAGTCAGTATTTCTGGTCTTGTCAACTCTTTGGGCAGTACAGGTAAGCTAAGGGGCTTCTTGATTCCATCAGTTCAAGAGGAAAGTAAGACTTGAATAAAAATGTCTTTGTTGTGTCCAGGAACACACAACACATGTTGAAGAAGGCATCAGCCAGAGTGCCCTGCCTGGTTTCTTTTCAGTGGTACTGCTGGCAGACACCGCCTCGTTTAGTGTGAAGACTAGCTAGTGTGGGGTTAGCGTGAGGGAAGTCGTGCAGCTTTTCATCCTGAAGAAGAAAAGAGACCTTCCGGGGGCAGAGGCACCAGAGTGTCTCTCTGCTTCCTTTCTCGTGCCTCTGGACACATGGTGTAATCCAGAAGTATGACTGATGGTGAATGTCATCTCTCCTAGAAAGTTGTCCTGGAAACAAGCATGACTGTTCTCTTTGCCCATTGTTTTTAATCTTCCAGTCCAGTGAGGTCACTACAGTGGCAGGTTTATCTCAGATTTCCTTGTTTAGCCAGTAGCCTGGATATCTGGGTTGAATGTTTCTGAGTATCTTGAGGATATCAGTGAGTTGGAGGAGGTGTTAGCCCCTGCATTGATTCTGTCCCCACCCCGGAGTCCAGATGGTGGCTAGGAAAAGGAGAGAAGGGACAAGCTTGTTCTTGTGTCCCTTCTTGGTACTTCCTTTACCTTTCTAGGTTCCTACAGTTTAGAGAGACCTAAAGATCAAGCCATCCAAGCCAGGCATCATGGCACACGCCTTTAATCCCATCTCTCAGGAGGCAGAGGCAAGAGGATGTCTGTGAGTCTGAAGCTCATCTGGTCTACAGAGAGAGTTCTAGGACAGCCGAGGCGACACAGAGAAACCCTGTCTTGAAAAAACAAACACACAAACAATTGGGTTTAAATTTTAGCTCTGCTTTTTTGTAAGATTTCTTTCATGGGTACACCCACAAAGCCCCCTGCGTTGTCTTGCACTTATCCTTAGTCTCAGGGATGTTACACACTCCTGTTTTTGTCCATTTGCCTCCAAGCACCAGATATGTGATTTTGACAGTTTTCATTGGCTAAGAGCCCTTTCCAGAGCCTCATTTGCCTCTTCAAACCTGGTCTCTCCCATTTACCTGCTGCATAAGCTAGTATAGGTTACCTAGCCTCTGGCCTGCCGTGGGTGATGGTATGAGGATGAAGGGTCCACATGTTGGCCTCTGGTACCAAACTGGCATAGGCAGATGCTCAGGGATGTTGTTGGGTCCCTACCGCCAGCTTGATACCAGCACACTTCACTCGTACATATCTCTGTGTTCTGTGGCATTGTAGTCCTAAGCTTTCATAGCCTGGCCTATTCCAAGAGCCCCCACATCATTCTTCATTATCTTTGAATCTCTTGTTTCATTTCATCCTTAAAAAGTAGGCAGTGGCTTTTAAAAAGTAACTCTTCAAAGTTATTTCAAGGCCTGGCATGGTGGCAAGATCTGGTCTACTAAGGAATCCAGCTTGATATCTACCACAACCTTAACAATAGGTTATATTCCATATATTATATATTTCCTATAACACATGTTCTACTTAGCCAGGCCGACGTGGTGCATGCCATTAATCCCAGCACTTGGGAGGCAGAGGCAGGTGGATCTCTGTGAGATCAAGGCCAGCCTGGTCTACACAGTGAGTTCCAGGGTAGCCAGAGCTACACAGAGAAACCCTGTCTTGAAGAACCAACCCCTGTGCCCCCTGAAAAGAAAAGTTAGTTCTCTCCTCTACCCTGTAGGTTCTAGGGATTGAACTTAGGCCCCTGGGCTTGGTGGAAAGTGACTTTATTTCCTGATTTATATAGAATTTCAAAAGACCTCAAATACTTTATTAAAATGGGGATGAGTAAAAAATAATATGAGTAATTTGTGGAGGGATGGCTAAACAGTATGATTAATTTGTGGAAACCCATAAGGCTATAGTGGTTGAATCTTGAAGTAGTGTGAGTTACATTGTGTAGCTTGGCCTCATCCAAATGAACTTGGGGACAGGGGAAGAAGATAAATTGCATTGTATTCCAGTCTTACAGTGAGGGATTTTTTTTTTTTTTCCTTTCTTTTTGAGATGAAGTCTTGCAACCAAGGCTGAACTTGAACTCCTAATTGTCCAGCCTCAGACACTCAAGTGTCTGGACTACTGCTGTAACCAGATGTTGCAGGATGAGATGAAAATTGAATCCATTTTTCCTTCTTTTCCTTCTGTTTGACAGGAGCTCCTCAGAGTGTGCTCACATTGTCATGGCATTTGGGACTCTGTCCTAAAGCTGAAAGAAATGGGATGTGCTACTTTCACTCATAAAATGCATCAGAACAGCAAGAGAAACACTGTACTGAGATAGTCAACAGCAGGATTTTTGTTTGCTTTTCACAACAAACAAAACCCAACTATCCCCTTATTGGATTCATCTCTAACCTATGTATAAAAAGTAGCATTTCTTCCCACCCTCCTATCTTTCCTACCACATTGATCCTCAATATTAAGAAACTCTGGGCCAAGTGGTGGTCGCGCACGCCTCTAATCCAGCACTTGGGAGGCAGAGGCAGGCGGATCTCTGTGAGTTCGAGGACAGCCTGGTCTACAGAATGAGTTCCAGGACAGTCAGGGCTGTTACACAGAAAAATCCTGTCTGGCAAGAAACAAAACAAAAACAAAAACAACAACAACAAAAAAAAACCACAAAAAAATCTCACAGCAAACAAACAAACAAAAAATAACTCTGAAATGTGTTAATTAATGCATGTCTTAAGTAACTGACATTTATCTTTAGAAGTCTGAAAGTGGCTTCTTATAATTCATGGCAAACTGGAAGAGATTTATGAGACTAGGGAAGTTCAGAGGAAGAAATACTTTGTGCTTGCCGGGGGATTTGATTACATGAGATTAGGAGGAAGCCATGACCGAGCTGAGGCTTTAAAGACAGGAAAACAGGTCCAGGAAGCAGCCCTTCTAGTTAAGAGGAAGAGGTCCCACGGAGGCTCTGAGGGCATGTGAGGATCGATGGGGTTTGTAGAGATGAGCCCGAGATGAGATGGGGAATGTCCCCTGGGACATTCAGAGTGCCAGATGCTGAGTGCAGAACTTACACTGTACTGTTTGGATGTTCATGCTCGTTTGAGCCCTTTTGGAATATTCCCAGTGTGTGTTATGAAGGGATGTCTCTCACTGAGGATATTGACTCAGGGATGTTTCCTTTTACAGCCAGGATGGCCTCCATCAGACCAATATTGTTCTCGGGCCTTTTTTGTTTTGTTTTGTTATCTTGGATAAACAGAGAGAGGCTGATTCATTTTTTTTTTTTTTTTTTTTTTTTTTTTTTTTTTTTACAAAAACAGGATACAGTAAAATACTGCAAGTGACAATGAAACAGACGTGCTCACGTACAATAATATTTATAAAGGAACCAAACAGTATGCATGGCAGCTGCCTCCGTGGTGTGGCCCTTCTCCCTCCCCGGTGCTTGCCTTGAATCCTTGGCCAACTTGCTTGTTTCTTTGGAGCTCAGTTTCCTCAGATGGCAAGTCAGGCAATAATACTACCAAGTGGGCATGCTGTGAACAGTTATGGGCATTCAGTAATTGGCCACTCTGGTAAAACCTGATTAGCCTTATGCTGGTTGCAAAAGATTGACTCATTCACATTCATAGTCATATTTAAAAAAAAAAAAAAGGCCAACCATTTGCAAAAAACCCAGAGTTTTCTATCATCATTCCATTGAGGCAGTTACCAGTATTTTTCCATTCTAGTCCCTTAATTCCTTCTTCTTCTTTTTTAAAAAAAAAATAGATCTATTCATTTTATTTTAGGTGTTAGTGTTTGTATGTATGTATGGGCACACATGTGTGCTTGGTGTCCATGGAGGTCAGAAGAGAGAGAGCATCAGATCCCTTGGAACTGGAGTTGTAGATGGTTGTGAGCCACTATATGGGTCCCGGGACTCAAACCTGGGTCCTCTGCAAGATCAATAAGTGCTCTTAACCACTGAGCCATCTCTCTAGCCTTAATTCAGTTTTTTATAGCTGCTTTAACATTCATATGATTATTAGCCAATTATTTTAAAGAAAATTCCAAATAGCATATAATTTTGCATACTTTTAAAGAAATCAGTGGATCAAAGAAGCAGACGTTTTAAAAACAGGTACAGATTTGTAGATGTAACCATCTTGTTAAATAAGAAACACAGAGCCAATTGCAGAGTTAAAAGCCAAGAGGTCAGAGCAATAGCTGAGAACTGAAAACCTTACCCTTCACTGCTGCTCTGTCTTTCCTCTCCACAAGAGAGCTACTTCCTGTGTCCTGTCTTTTATATAGACTTTCTCTTCTGCCTTCTCATTGGTTGTAAACCCAGCCATATGACCTCCTCGTCACTGCCTGTCTGTACAGACCTCCAGGTCTTCTATGGTTGGTATTGAGATTAAAGGCATGTGTCTCCTTGCTGGCTGTATCCTTGAACACACAGAGATCCCGCCTAGCTCTGTCTCCCAAGTGCTGGGATTAAAGGTGTGCACTACCACTGCCCAACTTCTGCTATGGCTTGCTCTGACCCCAAGGCAACTTTATTAATATACAAATAAAATCACATTTCAGTACAAATAAAATATCACCACACAAATTAGTTCTGTTTTGTTTGATGTGTGTGTGTGTGTGTGTGTGCGCGCGCGCGCGTGCGTAGGTGGGGGCAGCCTTATCATGTAGGTCAGGCTGACCTCACATTTCCTACCCTCTTCTCTTTGTCTCCCTACCACTGGGATTCCCAACTGGAAATTCATATTTTAACCCAACTTTCACCATTATTTCTGCATTAAATCAGATAATGTCTATAAATCTTCAATTCAGACTTTGAAAAGTACAAAATGTTATTTATTTTAGTGAGCACCTCCCATAGCGGTCTGTACACAAGTTGGCACACAAAGATGTCGTAGGGCAAAATGAATCCCATTCTTACTATCTGAGTATCACTATGATGTTGCCTTTTGAAAGATGTTCATGGTGTTCTAAAAGGCTTCCTGGATCAAGCTATTTTGATGAATTTTGGGAAAAGGTACAATATCAGGTGAGATGGAAAGAAAGCCTGAATGCTGCTGCCTGTGAGAAGTGATAACTCTCAGAAGGGCAGATTTTCCAGAGGCAATGAAAGTAAAATTTAGTGTTCGAAAGGAATTTATGAAAGACCCCTCAAAATTAAAGACTCCTCAAAAGACACTTGGGATGAGCCAGTTGATCGGAATGGTAGCCGTCAGTTCTCTGGATAGGGAAATTAGAGTTAGAGTTTTTCTCCTTTTGTCTCATTTTATATCTTATCTACCCCCAGATTCATTTGATTGTAACAAGAGTAATAAAAGGGGTGGAAGTATAGCTCAGTGGTAGACCACATAGTTCCAGCTTCATTCCCTAGTACAGGCATAGCGGGAGGTAGTGAAAAATAGAAGAGAGCTGGCCACTGGTGGTGCATGCTTTTAATGCCAGCACTGGGGGGGGGGGGGGGGGGGGTGGTGGCAGAGGCAGGCAGATCTGAGTTTGAGGCCAGCCTGATCCACAGAGTGAGTTCCAGGACAACCAGGGATACACAGAGAAGCCCTTGTCTCAAGGGGAGTGTGTTGTGGGGGGCATACAGCCTTTGGAAACAGGCTGTACTGAGATGAAGCATTTTGGGGGAAACAATGCTTCTCCTTACCTTCCTTTGGAGCATTTAGTTGCTTGCTTAGCTTTACCTATGTGTCAGGTTTCTTCACTCTCTCCTCTGATTTCTCATTGCTGGCCAACAGCACATTCATCTTCAAATCTACTCATCAGGCAGCTGAGAGGATGGTTAGGGGTTCCTGGGTCAGTCCTACAAGCTGTTTCATACTTGATTCTGCTCTGTCCACTGCCCTTGTATTTCTTGATCTACCTTCTGCATTTTTTTAGGATGCTGGTAGGCAGGATGCTAATTAAGTGCATCAGACCCCGAAGAGAAGAGGTGTAGTATAGTCCCTGAGAGCATAAAGACCAGAATGCTATCTCTACTTTGGAAAGAGAATTGCTAAGTATTTCCAAATGGTTTTTAGACCTGTATTTCAAAACAACCATGGTCTGTTTTGAAAATTCGCCACGATGTTGATAACTTAGAACTCTAGGCTGGTATGTATAAAGCAAGCAGCAGAGGAACAAAACATAAACTAGTAAGAGATGAGAAATCAGTACGGGTGGTGAATGGAGGGGTGTGGGTTAGGGGATGAGAGGACACAATGTCCGTGGTTAAAGGAACTGTTTATATCACTCAGAAGTGTGGAAACTGACTTTACCTCCAGTGGAAGGAACAACTTCTGACGTCCATGCTAATCTCCATCATGCTCAGTGTTCTGCTTGTGGAGAAATTCAGGGACACAACCTTGGAAGTCAGTTGCCCAAAGTGTCGGAGTCTCTTGATGGAACTACCCTGAAAAGGAGATGTCACTTAATTGACAGGAAACTGACCTTTCTAAGGAACTCATTCAAGTATCATTTATTGTGTACCCTAGTACCAAGGGACAGAGAAATTAATGGCAAGGGATGTCTTTCTCTTAAAGATTCTGTTTTCTACTGATGAATGACATCTAGCTGCCCAGGTTGGATTACTACTGAATTAGTAGATGGCGGCTTCAGAGTGGAGTTTTTGTTTCTTCCTTCTCTAAAGAATTGAGGCCGGTCCATGTGCTCATGTTAACAAAATGGTGGAAACTGGGCAGATTTTGTTAAAGCAGGGAATGTGTTTACTTCAAAGTCTTGGTCTTTGGTCTAGATTTTGTGTAGCTCCAGTTTTAGCTAAGGCAAATATCAGGGCCACAGTTGAGGTTTTATAGGGCTGTGTAACTACATGCCCCTGTTCGAGCATCTGGGTTCTTTGTTTTGTTGTTGTTGTTGTTTGTTGGCTTGTTGGTTTTTTTTGAAGTCAGGCCTTCTGGTTTAGAATAAAGCCCTTTCAATATTAGTCTCTTTCTTGGTAAGTTGTAAGGTGGGGTAGGAAATTCGGGTGTCTGAGCCAGTCTTTTGGCCTTACTCCAGATGGAGCATGAGATAAGTCACCAAGTGTCTCTCATTTGCCAGAGGAAATAATGACCACCAGGACTGAGGTCTCCATGCAAGTCTAGGCAGTAATGTAAATGAAAGTGTTCTTTGAAAGTTTACCAAGTCCCGGGGGAGTGTCCATGGATATCAAAGAGGCTAGAAGAGCAGGGGCTACCCTTGGGTGAAGTAGCTTTACTGGTATTGCACATATTTTGTCTTAGCTTACGTTAATAGATTTTTAAGGATGGTGTCGAGTCGTTTTCCTCTTGTAATTCTCTGGGTGTTGTACAGGTAGGAAAGAATTCAGTTGATGTCTGACAGACAGTGCCTGGCAAGTGAATAGAGTCTGTGTTCGGGAGTTGGCAACCTTTGCCCTCCAGTGGCTGAGTTCTCCCAGTGTTCTAGTGTTCTGCCCCCTTTCCCTTACTTGCCCTGCTAGGAAGGGAGGCAAGAAGACACCCTCCCACTCCTTTGAGCAATTACCATTTACAACCCAAATAATTATTTATATTGTGTTAGGAACTGTTTACCTTTTTGAATTAACATTCGGTTTCTTTAAATGTGCAATTAAAATGAAAACTGGCCGTTTGTAACTTTGGGGGCATAAGAGCTGAATTCATGATGTAAGTGAATATAGACCCCCTTGAGAGTCTTTCCAGAGGCCTCAGGAATGAGTTTTTACTGGTTTATGCATCACAAGGCAATACTTTGCATATTGGTAGAGGAAAATAATCTAAAGAAAGATTAAACAAAAGACTTGGTTTCATTTTAAAGTCATTTTAAGCATTTATGACTTTTGTATTTTGTTTTTGGCTAGTAGAAGCTGGCATGTTTGGATTCTGGAACAGCATCTCAAGGGAAGAGAAAATAACTTCCTTTTTCATGCAGTGTTAAAAATCTTCACACAGGCTCAATTAGCCTAGAACCTTTTTTTTTTTTTTTTTTTTTTCCTTTCTGCCTGTAGAAGTGAACTGTTGGAATCCTGAATTCGTGAAGGGAAAATGGCAATGAGGAAACCTGTGTAAATGAAGTGTTGCTCTAATTTCACTGGAAGTAAGGCAGATGAGGCTCTTGGAAAAAGAAGGCTGTTATTTCCTCTGTGGAAACTTTTATCTTTGTTTTCTGGTGACTGGAAAAACAATACGTTGCTGTGGACTTTCAATAATCAAGGAGGAAATAGCATGTGAGTGACTGCAAGTTGGTTGACAAGGAGAAGGCTGGCTTTTTGGAAGTAGAAGCTTAACGTGTCTAGTTAGCTATCTCCATTTTCTGTAAAGACCCAGAGCTGTATATATTCTCTGTTGAAAGTGCCCTCTGCCGCCTCCCTGTGAAAAGATGCCAATTCTCAATCTATAAACAAGTAGTATATTTATGCTCAACCTAACACACCATTTTAGAGTCTCAAGTGGTTTTTTTTTTTTTCTTCAAGACAGGGTTTCTCTGTGTAGCTTTGCGCCTTTCATGGAACTCACTCTGTAGCCCAAGCTGGCCTCGAACTCACAGAGATTCTCCTGGCTCTGCCTCCCGAGTGCTGGGATTAAAGGCATGCGCCACCACTGTCCGGCGGAGTCTCAAGTGTTACAAAGAATTGTTTTAACTTGCTTCAGCTATTTAAAAATGTAAAAACCATTCTTAGATTGTCTGCCTCACAGCAACTGGAGGAGGATGGGATTTGGCTGCATGTCATAATTAGCAAAATCATTTCCTGAAGAGGAAATTTTCTGTGCGTTTTATTACATTAGGTAATTTGTTTGTAGTCAGTTAACCCATACTGGGGAAACCTCAGGGGTCTGGACGACACTTGATCTTTTGGAAGTTCTTAAATCCTAATGTAAAGTTGAATGGTGGACATTGGTCACCCATCTGGTTTATGCTGAGATTAGATGGCATGTCTTTTATTTTTATTTTGAGATATTTTTTTATTTGAGATGTTTACTAAGCTGTCCTCAAACTCCATTCTTGCGACTCATCCTCTTAGCTAGATTGATAACAGGCTCACCACAATGTCCAGTAAACCACATGACCTCCTAGGTTCCCTGTAGAGCTTATCTTTATCACGTGATTGAGCAGTCTTTGATAACTCCTGAAATTTATCTTACTAAACATTACCTAAGTTATCTGCTAAGAAACTTAATATTTGCTGACTCTTTGGGTCTTGGTAGAATATTTGCTAACTGGGTCTTGGTAGAATATTTGTTAACGGTTTGAGTCTTGGTAGCAGTAGATTTGTGTTTTGGGGTTGTCAGAAAACTATATTTCAGTAGTTCAGCTTCATCTTTTTTTAATGTTGTATAGATTTTCTTAACTGTTAAAAACATGATAGGTAATTAATATGCATTATGGCAAAATAATAAAACCAGTGTGAATAAGTCGGGCTCCATAAAAAAATCAGATAGCAATGAAAACATTTATCTGTTTTATTTTATGTGTATAAGTGTTTTGCCTGCGTGTATGCGCGTGTACCATATTCATGCCTGGTACCCATGGAGACCAGAGGAGATCACTGGATCCTTTGGTACTGAGGTTATAGACGGTTGTCATGTAGGTGCTCAGAACTGCTTGGGGTCCTCAGAAGAGCAGTGGGTGCTATAAACCACTGAGCCATCTCTCCAGCCCCTCAGATATTGACTTTTGTTCCTACTTTGTACATTATGCCTTTATTCATGCAAGAGGTATTTCTTGAGCATCTGCTATGTGCCAGGCACTAGCCTACAACCATGGGGCTGAATCCCCATTTGCTCATTGGCTTGTTTTAGTTATGTCTTGGCAAATTTCTGTGTGATGCTTTTGGATTATCAGAGGGAACTGTTGAGCTCACAGGTCTTTGATGACTTTCCTACAAGTCTCCTAAGTTGTTAATCATTGAAGGTTATGTTGACTCCTCACTGACAGAATGAAGTTACTAGTTTTGGTTGCATTAGTTAATTTGGAAAATGCTTCCATTAAGATTTTAGGGAAAGCCAACCAAGTGATTCTTAGAAAATTGTTGCAACAACCACACGTGTTGGTGTGCACCTGCACTCTTAGCATTTGGGGAGCTTAGTCAAGGGTACTGAAGGTTTAAACCTAGCCTGGGTTACACAGGGAGACTCTTCTTCCAGCAGATAAACAACCTGAAACTTACTATGCCAAATTCACAAAGGACACAGAAGATAATCCATCCTGTCAGCCTTCTGTGCAATGATAGTGAGCTCATATTCATGTTATATATGCCTCTTTATTGGAAAAAAAGTTTTCATTGGCATGATAGCTAATCTTGGCTGTCTGCTTGACACACCTGGGAAAAGGGAGCCGTCTTTGAAGAATTTCATCCAGCAGATTGGCCTGTGGGCATGCCTGTAAAGTATTTCTTGGTGTAAAATGATCCAGCCCACTGTGGGCAGTACTGTCTCTAGGCAGGTGGGCCCAGGCTGTATAAGAAAGTTAGCTCAGTGATCTAGGGGAAGCAAGCCCATAAGCAGTATTCCTCATCTTGGCTTCTCTAGATGATGGACTGTAACCTGTAAGCTACATAAACTCATCCCTCTTCTGAATTAGTTGTTTTGGTCATGATGCTTGTCATAGCAACAGAAAGCAAGTTAAAACAGTGTGTGTTTATTCAGTGGCTACTAAACAGTGTTTAGAAAGGCCAGGTATGGTGATGCATGCCTTCAATACTAGTACTTGGGAGGCTGAGGCGGGTGGATCTCTGAGTTTGAGGTCAGCCAGAGCTACATAGTGAGATCATGTTTCAAACAGGACAAAACAAAATAAAAGTGGAAAGGAAAAGAAAAACTGAGAATACTTAATTACTTTGTAATGGCTGTTAACGGCTGCCCTATGCTGGGCATGGTACCACAGGTCTGTAATCCTAGCACTTGAAGGGCTGAGGCAGAAGGATCATGAGGTTTAAGCGTTTGAGACTAGCTTTGACTCTACTAAAGAAAAATTTACCTCATGGCTTTGCCTTGATGCCATATTATTTTTAAAATTTGGGGATGGTACTAGGCTGTTATAATAGAACAGTAATAACCCACAATAGGAAAGCTGGCATTTCCTGTCACGTTCTTCAGACTGTTGCCCTCTCTGCCTTAACTTTAGTCAGTGGGGATTTACCAGTTTTTCAAAATCAAATCAAATTAAATCTGGCCTCAGATCTTTCACACAATTGCAGCCATCTTTGAAATATACAACTGTAGTGTTTTTTTGTTTTTTTTTTAAACCCCCACTCTTTGCTCTTTAGGGGCCTGCCACCCAGCTCCCAAATAATCACACTGAGACTTATTCTTTCTTATAAATATCCAGCCTTACCTTGGCTTATTTCTAGCTAGCTTTTCTTAAATTATCTCATCTATATTTTGCCTCTGGGCTTTTATCTTTCTTTACTTCTTACTCTGTGGCTTGCTGTGTGGTTGGCTCCTGATATCCTACTCTCCTCCTTTTTCTTGCTCTCCTTTTCATGTTCTTCTATATATTCTCTCTGCCTGCCAGCCCTGCCTATTTCTCTCCTGCCTAGCTATTGGCCATTCAGCTCTTTATTAGACCAATCAGGTGTTTGAGACAGGCACAGTAAACACAAAGCTTCACAGAGTTAAACAAATGCAACCTAAAAGAATGCAACACATCTTTGCATCATTAAACAAATGTTCCACAGCATAAACAAATGTAACACATCTTTAACTAATATTCCATAGCAAACAATGACAGCAACAACAACAAAACACCCCCCAAACCCTTTCCCAAACAACCAAGAGCAAAAAAGGTCTTCCTTCTTGGAATCTTTCCCTCACTTTCCTAGGGGCTTGGGGACTTACAGTTCCCCTGTTGGTATGCTGCTGTCCTGGAGCAACTGTGATTACATGTAGGTGTTTATGTCATTAGCAGACAGTGAGCTGTAGGAAGGTGGAGACTGTGTTGCTCAGCACTTGGCATGGACAAACCTGCTAAGCTTCTCTACCATCCCCCCCACCAAAGAAGCTGTTAATTTGCAAAGAGGTTGAGTAGCTTACTTCAGGTCACCTCCTTATTCATAATGGGGCTGGGATGCCAAGCCTGGTTTACGTCACAGCCTTCCTCATCTCATCTGGACAGTCTGACAAGAGAAGTGATTGCTGTTGAAGCTGCCATTGAAGTGATCTCCTGAGAAATACCGGTGCTTTCTCACCTCATAGTTCTGTATCTTGTGTGGCCTTGGCCCTTCATAACCTGTATGTTTTAAAATTACCGACTACATCTGGCCTGTCACATTTGGAGGAAATGTTGAAACTTTTTAGAAATATAAATGGCACAAGAATTCGTTGGACTACACTGTTTTTAACCAACACTATCTTGAGAAAACTAGCGTGTACCTTTGAGATCTTCAATTTTGGAGCTGGAGAAATGGCTCAAAGGTGATCATACTTACTGCCCTTACAGAGGATGCAGGTCTGGTTCCCAGCAACCAAATCAGGCAGTTCACAACTGCCTATAACTTTAACTCTAGGGGATACCCTCGCCTAGCATCCATGAGTACCTGCAGGCACATGATGCACACATACACATTAAATAAACCTTTAAAAAAAAAAAAAAAAACAACCCTTCAGCTTGGGTGGCAGGAAAATGCATATGTATGAATTAATTAATATGTCTTAGTATACTATAATACAGTGAATAATACAAGGGGTGGCTTATGAATGATACACATTTATTTCCCAAGGCTAGGGAGTTCAAGGTGATGTGGTGTCTGCCCTCAAATGGTGCTTTCTTTCTGAGTCCTGTCACCAAAGGGATACATCTTTCAGGCTTGTTTAGCAGGACACTAGCCTCACTCATGAGCCTTTAGGATCTAATCCTTTCGAAAAAAACTCCATCTTGGGAGTTTGTATTTCAGTGGATGAAACAACCAATAATGGTATCTGCTCATATTCCTGTTTTCCTTCTTTTTGTTCCCAGTACTTCTGGGAACAGGCTTTTAGGGCCAGGAAAGTTTAGAGTGGGGACTGTTAGTGCCTTCCAGGAGTGGCTGGTGTGTGTGTGTGTGTGTGTGTGTGTGTGTGTGTGTGTGTGTGTGTGTAATTTAGGTCCACATTTCAGTAACTAGGAGAAAAAGAAATCTCAGAGACTACTCATGCAGGCTTCTGGTCTGAACCTTCAATCTTTTGGTATTAGACTCTTCTATCCACTGGCTTTTGGATATGCACCCCCTACTGTGTTGGGGCTCAAAAAATTTCCCTCAAGCTGGGACCTCGCACATTATTTCTTCCTCACCTAAAACAATCCTGTCCTTCTGAGCCTAACGTTCTCTCTGTATATCGTTCATATTTCTTACTTTAGGACTGGATCATCACGCTCAAGTAATATCTGACTGGCCACCCTCCTATGACCGGTTTTACTTGTCTTTGATTTCTTTATTGTCACGCTGTGACAAGAGTGTTTTCTAGTGGATGGATGTCTTAATGTGTGCTGGGTGATTTCAAGTACTTCGTTTGGCATTTAGGATGAAGTCCATGCACCTTATGGTGCTCAGAAGGCCAATCGATGTGATTATAGGCCACCAGACCCATCCTTACTGAACTTAGTTTTCCTTCTATACACTGCATTGCCCTCCTGCCCTGGGCCTTCTCACTGCTCTTCCTGTGTCTCTTCAGTTATTCTTCCCTTTCTTATTGCACACACTTAAAAAGTCACCACTCAAGTCTTCCACAGACACTTCTGCCCCTGGCTCTATGAAAGAGAATGTAGAAGTCAATGTTTTCATTTTCTGGGTAGGCTTGGTTTCTCGCTGGCACCTCTCCTGGCACCTCCCCTGGCACCAGCCTTCTGGGCTTTCAGAGTACCTAGATTGGAGGAGAGGTGAAGATGGGTCAGTACCCCTTTGACAGGAAGGACAGGACTTGAGAGCCCAAGATTAGAAGCCCTGGGTTGGCCTGACATCTGCCCCCAACACTCCCTACAGAGAAACACGGAGCAGCTGGTCATCATGTGGGCTGAGAGGAATGGGGCTGGGCTAGGGACTGGGATTAAGGCAGCCTTGGAGCAGCAGCTGTGACACTGGGAACACCTGGCCCTCCTGGAAGTCCGGGGGCTCTGTCTCTGACCTCTTTCCTTCGTTTCCTGCATTCTCTAAATTTCAGCAGCACATTGAAATAGAACTAGAGGAGAACAGGTCCTGCAGACAGTGTGGTTTCCTGAAATTAGTCCCTCTTTCAGCTGAGGAGGCCCGCTAGGTGTTAAGTAGTGATTGAAGCAAGTTTAGGTCCCCTAAAATCCCTTGTGAAGCCCTTCTGGGTCTGTGGTGTGTGTGTGTGTGTGTGTGTGTGTGTGTGTGTGTGTGTGTGTGTGTGTGTGTCTGTCTATGGGTGAATGTGTGTGTGTGCGTGCATGTGTGCACAAGTTCAGTTAGTGGGGAGGGCTTGCATGCAGCGAGAGGGAGTTAGGCTCTTGTCTTGGTCTAGCAGCAAAATTTTGGGCAAGTTACTGAGTTTCTGATCCTCAATTTCTTCACCTATAAAGCAGGGCAATAATACTAGAGCATTCAACAAATATTAGGAGAATCTAAAACAAATGCTTTTTACATTATAAAATGTGAGCAATTCCCTTATTTGACTGTTAATAACACCATTGCTGCTTACAAAGTATGAAAATCATCTGCTGATTGAGTATGTTTACCAGCTTATAGTGTGTTATGAATATATCATAAAGCTGCAGCTGTAGCAGTATGCCATCACTGACCTCGGATGTGGGGAATGCATTCCTCACAGATCTGTGCAGCCCCTCAGCTGCTTTCTTGTACATGGCATCCACTAGCACTAGAGAAGCATTTGACCATGATAGCATTTTTTATTTCACTGACATTCTCCCATAATCCAATCGTTATTAGGAGAAAATGTCAGTTGATTTTTCTGCGTTAGTAAGGACGTGAACAAAGGAAATGGTGTGACACAAAACCTTTCTGTGTGGAATAGAAAAATGAAATCACTTTCATGATTTCATCAGTGGGGTAGTTCATGGCTCTACTTCAGAGTTACCCGGAGATGGAAGCAGAGTGGGGGTTGGGGATGGAATATAATTATGGCAAGGACGGGGAGAAACCTCAGCATTATAATTATTAGCATTATTAGGAAGTAACTGTCTCTAGAATTATTTTTTAGCTAAAGAAGTTATAAAGCAGTATTTTTATGTGAACTTACCCTTGTATTTGAAACATGCGCCGACATAAATCTTAATTAAGATGTCAGAATTCCTTGTAAAGCTTGTCTTCATGTGTGTTCCCTTGTACAGTTTTTAACAAAAGACCCTTTATGTCTCTGCCCAGCTTGATTTCAGTCATGAACTCCATTTTCCTTTATTATTTCATAGAATCTGGTTTCTTGACTTAGTAAATCAGTTCTCAAGGACTTGGTGGGAAGCCAAAGGGCCTCAGTGAGAAGTACTCATAGCCCAGGGTGGGTGGAGACAAAGGGAGACTGGCCAGTGGTAACCCCCCTTCCCAGTAAAGCCTCAGATGCCTTCATGGTTTCTTTATTGATTTTTAACACTTTAGCCCAAAGTTAGTATCTTCTGAAGTTTGTAGGTAGATTTTTACATGTGAGGTCCAGAGTAGAAAGGAACCTGGTCATATATTTTTGGGCTTTAAAATTAGGCTTTTCTTATAAAAATACTTGAGCATCAGCCCAGGTACCTTTAACAGTATGAGCCTGGCAACCACCTGAAGGATTCGTGATCCCTTAAGAGTGGTTTTAAGGTGGCCAGATGCTTTGGAGGCAGAGGCAGGTAGATCTCTGAGTTCGAGGCCAGGCTGGTCTACACAGTGAGCTACCCTATCTAAAAATAAATTTATTTTATGGTCATAGTCCCTGCACTTTCAGTTCCTGTTTAGGTCTCCGGCTTTCTAATGTAATGTCTCTAGTCACTCAGGACCCGGTATCACTGCTGGCATTTCAAAACTACTCCAGACTCAGGCTGAAAGGAAAGCTGGCAGAAAACATATCAGATTGCTTCTGTTCTCAGAGCTTTAGCTGTTCTTTTATTTAAATACTCAGCTTGCTCCAAAAGAGCCGAAATACATGTGCATGCTCATTCAGAGCACACAGAGGATTTCAAATGTCCTCTTACACCATGGCTAAGGTTGAAACTTCTTACTGAACTTGGCCTTTAGTGGTGTCCCAGAGCCTCTCTCATAGCTCTATGGAGACATTTTTTTTCCTCATGAGAAAGCTTTATTGTTTCCTTATTCCCTCCCCCTAAACTATTTGATGCCTGCAATGCATGTTGGTAGTTTTTCTAGTGGGGTCTGGTTGTGGCTGTGAGTGGTGAATGTGAAGATTACATGTCGTCCATCCTCTGAAGGAATTGAAAATCCAGCAGAAATGCTACTTACTGCAAATACCAGCATAAATTCCGCAACCCAAAGTGTCATGTGCTCCATCTTCCACATCTTGCTTGTCTTGAATTTCCTTTGCCCAAGGCAGCCACTCTATATTCTAGATTACTTCTCTGCCTCTTGGCTCACCTGCCTTTAGGGTTGTGTTGTGAACATGCACGCACTGTTTCTCAAGTACACCAAAAGTCTTTTAGTGTACTTTTTTTAAGTCTAATTTTTTTTTTTCACACCCTGTGGCACTGAAGATTTGTTTACAGGATATTATGAGATGAAGAACTAGGGCATTCTGGTTTTGGAAGTATCTGGGTTGATGGTGAACTAAAGAAATACTAAGTATTTCCAATACTAAGTATTGGAAAGTTTTGAGGAATGCGTGATGATACAGTCTCAAGAGAAGGAGAAAAAGTTACAGCTGGGTTGTCTGTAATCTGTAACCCCAGCTCTTGGGAGTAGAGATTGGAAGTGAATTCTAGGGCACCTGGACTACCTGCCTAAAAAAAAAAAGCTGTATAAATGCCATGATTACTCAGGCAGGCTGAAGCTCTTGTCCTCAAGGCCCAGCACATGTTCCAATTGGAAAGTGCCCACATCAATGACCCAGTTATTCAAAATGTGTTCATTTGTTATCAGTTTTCTGGAAACCACTTCTGTAGTGGGTGTCTCACAGATGTTAACCAAGACACATGAATGGAGCAAACTTAGGATTACAATCCCTAATTATTCCTATGTGTATCCTGATGTGTCTTGACTGTGCATGCCTACAGTGTACATTTTAAATAGGCAATTCATGACCTGTAGCAATATTTTATTGAGATTTCATTTAGTTATCAAATGAGTAACCCCAATGGCACCTGCTTTGGAAAAATCGGCTTTATTTCCACTAAGAAGAGAGGGAAAATACCAAGCCTGTATCCCTAGTCAAGGAAGTGAGGTGTCAAAGTTAGGGGCCTGGGGTCCCAGTTTGGGCTGGCTGGGGGGATGGGGAAGGGTGGCAGGCTCCTTGTTATCCTTTTGACCTTTTGATTTTGTCAGCTTAGCTAATGAAGGGTTTACCACATTCTAAACACTTTGCTTACAGCACTCAATTGTATTTACATAGGAGACTATGGTATGTGTAAAATCGTAGTTATTTTTACTGATTCTTGGTAGTGATATTAATGTTTGAAGATGTTACTATTTTATCCCTTGCCAGTTTTATTACCCTGTGGGAAGGGTTTAGGCTCAAATATGGAATGTTGGCCCAAGTACCTTTGTGTGCTGGCAGAATGCTGCCCTGGGTTCCACAGTGTAAATCCAGTGACACACATAGCTATCTATGGAGGAAAAGGTAGTCATTTCCTCTGTGTGGCTGGCTGAGGCCTGAGTTTCCTAGCCACACTTAGGCTGCCTACCTACCCTTGAGCTTTTCCTCCTGGTCCAGTTCACCCCCACTCCCCCAGTACAGTTGCTTCCTGTTATTCCGATTGCTGTGAGACGCTCACAGGCAGATAGCTAATGCTGAGAAGTGGGGTGGCTATGGTGCCTGGTAGCACAGCAGTGCTGGGAATCTGGGTCCATTTGTGGGAGTCCTCTGGCATGGGCAGCACATGCTGGTTGCCCAGTAAGGAAATTGGTCAGACTAGGTTGCTATAATAACCCAAGAACTCTGCTCTTCCTTCTCTTGACTATATTTACCCACTTTCTCAGGTGCAGCTTCTAATTTGCAGTCTTATCCAGATCTCTGCAGAGTGCTGACTTAGATTACTGACCTAGATATTGGGGTGGGAGGGGGGTTCCTTTATTATTATTTTTTTTTAACGGTGTCTTGCCACACAGCTCAGTCTACCGTTGAACTCACTATGTGGTCCATGCTGACCTGAAACTTAGAACAATCTTCCTGCCTCAGCCTCCTGGATGCTTGAATCCCAGGTCTGTGCCACCACACCTGGCAGAAGGGAGGTTTGACCAAGCCGCATTAACAGACTGAGGCAAGCAGTGTGACTGATCAACAGCAGATGGTTCTTGACCCTTTGCTGTCCCAGGAGGATACAATTATTGGTTCCCATAGCAGAAAACACAGAGCAAATAACCAAGTACAACAGTGAAGTTCAAGAAGCCAGCCAGTACCAGTTAGGGGCTCTGTGCCCGGGAAAGCCCGCTGCCAGACAGACACTGTTTGCAAATGGCTGGGAAATATGGTCTGTTGCCATCAAAAACAGACGAAAAGCAGGATTTGGTAAAGCATTTGCCCAGGGGGGGGGGGAACCTTACCAAAATAGAAAAGGTGTTCACTGGTTGCCAACTGACCTCAGTTGGAAAGTTTGGTTCCTGATTTACTAGGGGCAAGATTGAAATTCGCTGGGGAACACAGCATAGGTGTAACTATGGTAGCTAGCAATCTTCTGTAACTACAGTTCTAGGGTTCTGATGTCTGTTTGGGTGCCGGGTATGTATGACCACACACACATATATACATGTAGGCAGCATTCATACCTTAAAATATATCAGGAACTTTTTTTCTTAATATGTCAAGAATGAACTTGCAGCTGGGTAGTGCTGGCACACACCTTTGATCCCAGCACTCAGGAGGTAGAGGCAGGCGGATCTCTGTGAGTTCAATACCAGCCTGGTCTACAGAGCGAGTTCCAGGACAGCCAGGACTGCTACACAAAGAAACAAACCCTGCCTCAAAAAACCAGGGAAAACGAAGAAACAAAGAAACAAGAGACAAAAACAACTTGCTGAGAGAGAAATTAAGAAAAAAAAAAAAAAGCTTAAAACAAAAGCATACCTAAGCAAGGGAGTGAAAATTTAGACACACACACACACACACACACACACACACACACACACACACACACTGAAGACATGAGATGATGGAAAAACCTTCCATGCTCTTGGATTTCCAGAAGTAATACTGTGAGAATACCCATTCCACCAAAAGTAATCTACAGAGTTACTGCAATTCTCATTAAGATTCCAGTGACCGTCTTCATAGAAAAAGAGCGGGGTGGGGGGGTGGTAACCTCTAAAATTAATAGGAGACCACGGATTGCCAAAGCTATTTAAGCAGAAGGGGCATCACTGGGAATATGAAAATACCTGACCTCAAATTATACCATAGTCGTATTGACGAAGACAGTGGTACTGGCCTAAAACCAGACGTGTAAACTAATGGAATAAAATAGAGGACCTAGGGAATAAAATCCCACATAGCAGTGGCTCCTGACTTTTGACAAAGGCATCAAAAAACCAGAAACCAGAAGAAAGGACAGCCTTTCCAGCAGCCAGGTTTGGGGAATCAGGTCCTCCATCTGCAGAAAGCGAAACTTGATCTGCATTTGTTACTCTGAACAGATTCATTTCAAACCTAACAAAGACCTTAATTTAAAACCTTAAACTCTGAAACTACTAGAGGAAAAATGGAGAGAAAACGCTTCATGATGCAGGCCAAAGCCAGACCTTTCTGAAGGCCCCCTAGTAACTCAGGAAGCAGCCCCAAGTATTGACACATTGGATTTCATAGACTTCAGGAGAATTGACTCATTGGATTTCATAGACTTCAGAAGCTCTGCACACACAGCAAAGGGAGGTATAATAATTACTTTTCTGTTGCCAAAAGGCAACATACAGAAGAAAAGGGTAGTTTTGTTGTGCTGGGTTTTTGTTGTTGTTTGTTTTTGTTTTTTTTTGTTTTTGGAGACAGAGCCTCACTTTGTACCCCTGGGTGACTTGCACCTTCTGCTTCTACCTCTGGAGTGCTGGGATTAAAGACTGGCCAGAAGAAAACATTTATTCGGTTTACGGATCCGGAGGGAGAGCCCATGATGGCACGGAAGACATGGTAGAGGGTGGCTTGAGCAGGGAGCTGGCTGATGACACTTTACACCTACACGGGAAGCAGAGAGTGTGGGCAGGGATTTGGGTGAGGCTATAGGCCCTCTAGTGATGTATCTTTTAAGCAAGGCTGCACCTCCTAAAGGTTCCATAGCCACCACACCCCCCAATAAAAACCCAAAACCAAAAAAACAGCGCTACTGATTGGGAAGCAAGTTACTAGCTATACCTCAGACGGGAGGTAATATGCAGATTCTAGAAAGGACTTCAAAATTTATACCCCAAACCCCAAACCTCCAATCAATAAATGTCCCCGTGAATTCAAAAGAAGAAACGCAATTGGCCATATTAAAAACTGTTCAACCTCATTAACCACAAGAGAAATGCAATTAAAACTGCTTTGAGATTCCATCTCACCAGGTTAGAATGGCAAACATTTTTTAAAAAAATTCATTAAAAATGAAGAAAAAGAAAGAAAGATAAAGAAAACAAATACCGGCAAGGCCAAGGAAAGAAGAGCCTTTATTCATGGTTAGTGGGAGTGTAAACGGGTACAGCCAGTATGGGAATCAGCGTGGCTGTTTCTAAAGAATTTAAAAATAGAAGCCCTGTATGACTTGGCTATCCACTCCCGGGCGCGTGCCCAAAGGACTGGGTCCTACCTCGGAGATACTTGCACTTACATGTCTGTTGTAGCCATGATAGCAAGGAAATAACATCAGCCTGGAAGCCCATCAGGAGTAGATACATGTATAATGAAAATATGTCCTAGCCACACAGTGACATTTTTAAATTTTTTTTATATGTAATTTTATTTATGTGTAAAGAAAAGTGAAATTTGCAGGAAAATAGATGGATCTAGAAATTATTACATTATGTGAGGTCACTCAGACTCAGAGAGACACATTCCATGCATTCTCTCTCAGAGGCAGATCCCAGCCTTTGATGTTTATATATGTATATGTGTGGGTGGGAATGTGGGTAGGCATGAAGCAAGAAGGGGGGCACATGAAGGAGGAAAGAAGTCTTGAGGAAGGTGTTTGGGAAGAAAATGGAAATAGAGCTGTCAGTTAGAAAGGTGTGGGAGGATGGTCAGAGGCATGGGGAAGGAGGAGGCTCCACAAAAATGAATTACGTATGAAAATGCCACAATAAAACGTACTGTGTATAGTAAAACAGAAGTGCTTTGCAGAGTGTGTTTATTTCTAAACAAGGTTCATATGGTACCTTGATCTTGGTTATGCCCATGTTGAAATTCTTAGACCAACACAAGCATGGCAGGGTTTCAGCATCAGAGCGTCTTCTGCTCCTGTGAAGAGACACCATGATCAAGGTAACCGTTATATAAGAAAGCATTTCATTGGGGCTTGCTTACAGTTTCAGAGGGTTGGTCCATTATCATCATGGCGGGGGCATGAGAGCATGCATAGCACTGGAGCAGTGGCTGAGAGAGCCTGAGCCTGGTGGAGGCTTTTGAAAGGAGGGAGGGAGGGCAGGAGGGAGAGAGGGAGAGAGAGAGGGAGGGAGGAGGAGGGAGGGAGGGAGGGAGGAAGGGAGAGAGAGAGTGTGTGAGGGAGGGAGGAAGATGAAGGGAGGGAGGGAGGAAGGGAGGGAGGAAGAGAGAGAGAGAGAGCGCGTACATACAAACATGTGCCTGGGCCTGATGTGGGCTTTTGGAGGGAGGGAGAGAGGTAGAGTGTGGGGGGAGGAGACAGGGAGGGATTAAGGGAGGGAGGGAAGAGTGAGGGAGCATGTGCCTGGGCCTGATGTGAGCTTTTGAAACCTCAAAGCCCACCTCCAATGATACTTCCTCCAACAAGGCCGTATCCATTCCAATAAGGCCATACCTTCTAATCCTTCTAATCTTTTCAATCAGTTCCACTCCCTGGTGACTAAGCATTTAAATATATGAACCTCTGAGGGCTATTCTTATTCAAACCAACCCAGTGGAATATGATTAAAAATAGGTTGGCCAGTAAGAGACAATAGTATAGTGCAAATATTGTTCAGGTTCTCTTATGAATGCTTTTCAGAATCCATACTTATTATGAGCCATTTGTAATATGGTTGTAATGTTCTCACCCTATAGAAATAAGCAAATATGGGGCTGGCTATGTAGCTGAGTGTTAGAGTATTAGCTTATCATGTGCAAGGAAGAGCTATGTAAATGTCCAATAGGAAGGAGCTTGTTAAGTTAATTGTGATACCTAGGAATTTTTAAAAGCATAGGAATTTTGTTACAATGTTGTGCTTGATGGTTTTATGTCACCTTGACAGAAGCTAAAATCATCTGAGAGGAGGGAACCTCAATTGACAAAAATGCCTCCATAAGATCTGATTGTAAGCAGGCCTATAAGGCATTTTCTTAATTGGTGATTTATGTAGGTGGAGTCAACCCTGGGCTGGTACTCCTGGGTTCTATAAGAAAGCAGGCCGAGTAAATCATGAGGAACAAGTCAGCAAGTAGCATCCCTCCATGGCCTCTGCATCAGCTTCTGCCTCCAGCCAGGTTCCTGCCCAGCTTTAGTACTTGTCCTGCATTCCTTTGATGAACTATGATGTGGAAGTATAAGCCAAATAAATATACTTTCCTCCCCAACTTGCTTTGGTCATGGTGTTTCATCACAGTAGTAGAAACCCTAACTAAGACAGATATTAAAGAGGGGAAAGGTAGAGGGACAGTAAGATCACGCCAAGGAACTTGTATGCATGAGAAAGGAGACATGATTATGATGCAAAGAAATATGTTAAACGTGGTTGACCTTTTCATTGTTTTGGTAGAAAAATACAAAATGTTCCTTATCCCTCAGTTTCCTTTTAGAATGCACTTCAGGTGTTTACATTCTCTCAGTGACCACTTCCCCATGTTGTTTTTCTTCTGGTTTTGGACACTTGCCATTGCTTAGTCTAAGGGAGCCTCTTAATAGGATCTTTAACTTTATAAAGACCCTGGAGTTTTCTCATTGAGGGAGGTTCTGATCTACACAGGCATGGATTACAGCTTTGTCTACAGAGTGAGTTCCAAGACAGCCAGGGCTATGGAGTGAAACCCTATCTCTAAAAAAGACTCATCATCATCATCATCATCATTATCACCATCATCACCATATCATCATCATCATCATCATCATCATCATCATCATCATCATCATCATCATCATCATCATCACACACATATCATCATCATCATCATCATCATCATCATCATCATCATCATTATCATCATCAAACCTAATGAGAGAGCTGAATGGAGATGGTGATTTTTGTACAAGACATCCTCTGTTACATTGAGGATGCAGCTACCTGTCTACTGTTCATAGTGTAAGATCCCAAAAGGCACGGCAATGCCTGACTCAGGGGCTGGTGTCCAGAATAATGATGTTGATGCCCAAGTCACATTTTCTCCTTTCCTTTGTGTTGAAATGGTCTCCTTGCCACTTAAAAAATGTGGGGTTGGGGATTTAGCTCTGTGGTAGAGTGGTTGCCTAGCAAGCACAAGGCCCTGGGTTCAGTCCTCAGCTCTGAAAAAAAAATGTGGCACAGTTAAGCAGAGGCCAGATTAACAAAGAAGTTGGGTTTGTTGCTAAGGTAAACATTTTTAGACTTGTAAGTGTTCATACACTTTGGTATTCTAGGAACAAACTTTGTGATCCCAATGCAAATGTAAGAACAAGGTGCCTAGGTCTAAAAAGATGTGTGCAAGTGAGTGTGTGTGTCTGTGTAGAGACCCAAGGCTGACATTGGCAATCTAATGCTCTTCATCTTATTCATTGAGAAAGAATCAACTGAACCCAGGGTTTGGTCGCCATTTTGGCTACTATAACTAGTTCGTTTGCTCAGGGGATTCCCTGTCTCCACCTTCTGGTGCTGGAATTACAAGCAGGGCACCATGCTCACCAATCCTTTACGTGTGTTCAGGGCATCAGAATCCAGTTCTGATACTTGGCATTGTTGAGCCACCAACCCTGGAGCTCAATTCTTCATCTATATTAAAAAAAAAAAAAAAGATTTGCAACAAATTTATTTATTTTTCAAAAGGAGAGCTCTATTCATCTAAATAGGATTAAAACCAGCCAACTAATCATCATCATCATCATCATCAACAACAACAATTTATTCCCCACCTCCCCCCGCAAAAAAGTTCAGCACAAAGCAAAAACACACTTGGCTGAGGAGTCTAGTTGCTCTCATCGTTTACTAGGCTTAGTGGTGGGCTGCTTATGCTAATGTTAGTTAGCTGAGACATTTTCTGTCCTTTGCAGGGGTTCTTAGGGGATGCAGGTGTCTGGGAGCAGCATTGTCCTGTTTGCTTTAATTTCTACTTGACACAGCCTGGCGTCATCTGAGAGGAAAGCCACAATTGAGCAGTCGCCATGGGCACATCTGTAGGGGACTGTCTTGATTATTAACTGAGATAAGAGTTCCTTACCATCATGATAGGGAACTTGGACAGCGGGGCATGGAGGCATGATTTGGGAGCAGCTGCTGAGAGCTCACATCCAATCCACAAGCAGGAAGCAGACAGTGCATTGGGGAAGGTGAAAAGCTTTTGAAACCTAAGCCTGCCCACCCTGAGTTGACACCCCTAATCCATCCCAAACAGCCACCAAAATGGGGACTAATTTGTATGTATATGCTAGAGACTTACAGGGGACAAATCATTCAAGCCACCACATTCTACCCCTGGCCCCCATAGTCTTGTGACGGTATGCAAAATGTGTTCAGTCCAACTTCAAAAGTACCTGTAGCCTTCAGTCTCAACACTTTTTAAGTCCAAGTTTCCCTGTAAACTCAAGAAACAAACTAAATAGTTTCCACACACGGTGACACAGATTATACATTAACATTCCAAAAGTCAGGAAAGGGAGTTCGGGGTGGAAATATGGGACCAAAGCAAGACTGAAACCCAACAGGACAAACTAAATCATGGAGCTCTAAGTCTCTGTCAAAAGGATTAGCTGGCTCCTTCCTTCCAGCTTTGCTGACAGCAACAGCACCTCTCTGGAGCTGGTTCTGCTCTGCAGCTCTCTTTGGTAGATGTCTCCCAGCTCTGGCACCCCCAGTGTCTTGAGGTCTCCACCACGATTCAGGATTCACTTTTACAGCTTCACACAATGGCCTCTAAGGTCCTCCAGGCAGAGACTCCTCTACCACAGGCTTTCCTCCTTCAGCGTGGAGGAAAATTCCAAACCAGTCTCTCTTTCCTCATGTATTATTTATGACGCTAGAGCCTCTGGGACAACACTGCCAAGTTTGGATGCCTGCTTTTGATGAAACTCAGCCCCCTTGGATTGGCATTTGCATTAGCTTTGATGATTCTAACCCCCTTTCAACGAGTAGAAAATGCCTTAGGCCTTTTCCTCTCACAAATTAGAATCTTAGGTAGGTGGGCTTTTGTTGTCATGAGGGCAACGCCCCTCCCCTGGCTTTATTCCATCTCAGATCATCCACACTTTCAGCACAATCCAACTGTTAATCCCATCAGTTGAGAATAAGATGACTACCACAGCTTAAGGCTAAATTTGAAGCAAGCTTTAATTAAATACTGGCCAGATGGATGGGCTCTGGTCAGGTCCATACCCTTGTTCCTGGGAAATGGCCCCGAGTCACGGTTTGCAGCAGCTTAAGGAGGAAAACCCATAATTCATTGCATTTTCCATCAGGTCCAATCAGGAGCAAGCATACATCCTGATGTCGTTCTGGCCTACATCCAATTAGGGGCAAGCATATATCTCCTGCCCACATGTGATCAAGTGCAAACTTGCTTAGGGGATTGAAAACACTTGGCTTGATATCTCCCATAAACAATAGCCTCCAGCATTTCAGGAACTACCTGTTCTTGAGCAAGGGGTTTGCAGATCAGAGGCATTTTTGTTTCATGCATCTGTAAGGCATAGTCATTAAAATTTAAAGTGTAACTTTAGCTCCCACACAACATTAAATTTTCTGGTGTTCTTTTTCTCTTCAAACTTCACTTTTTTTTTTTTTTTTTTGTTCTTTTTGCACCACTTGTGCTTTTGTTATAGATCTGCATAACAATAATTACTAATAACAACTTGACAAAGTTAGGATTAGGCTGTCCTGAAATCTCCTGCCCAAAAATATAGGCCATTACTTTTCAATTTCGCCTCAGGCAAATTCTTAGGACAAGGGTAGAAGGCAGCCACCTTCTTGGCTTAAATATCACAGGAATGGGCCTCTAGCTCAGCTGCTGTTGAAGCCCTTGCTTTCCCCTAAAGCCTCTTGAGCTGGGGCTCCACCGGCTACATAGCTCTCAGAACACTGTCTTCCAAGGCCCATTATGTTTAGCTTGTAGCATTCAACTACTTTTTTAGTCCAAATTCCCAAAGACTTCCACATTTCCCCTCAAGACCACCTGGTCTGTCATAGGATAAAGCCCACTTCTGAGTACCAGCATTTATATTAGTTACTTTTCTATTGCTATGATTAAATACCACGACCAAGGCAATTTATAAAAGAAAGGGTTTATTTGGGGTTTGCAGTTCCAGAGGGACAGGAGTTCATCACTGTCATTGTGGGGAGCATGGTACCAGGCAGGTAGGCATGGAACAACAGCTAAGTGCTCACATGCTAACCCACAAACAGGAAGCAGAGAGTGTGTTGGAGATTGTGGGATGCTTTTGTAACTTTAAGCCAACCCAGTGGTATCTTGTCCAAAAAGGCTACACCTCCTAATCCTTCCCAAACAGTCATCAACTAGGGACCAAGTGTTTGAGACTTATGCATGAATCTCATTAAAACCACTACACCCCCATCATTAAAACCACTATACCTCCAAGTTGCTTTTGGTTGGTGTTTTATCACAGGAACAGATGAAACTAGAACAGGGGTGGAGTAGAAGAGTCATTGTTACCAGTTTGGGAAGAAGGAATGTCTTTTCTTTCTGTAAAATACTCACTGGCATTGTTTACCGGTAGTTATTATGAAGCCTAATAAGATAGCTAACATTCATTTGACAGATATATGTGCATCAGACACTAGGTTAAAATCTTGGCACACCTTCATAATTTAATTTCAAGGTAACTTTTTGTGTGGTTACTTTTGTCCTGCTAATAATGGTAGCTAATGTTTATTGATGGTTTTCTACTGGACAGGCTTTGTTTCAAGGCGTCCATATATCATAGATATTGTAGAGCAACCAAAGTACTGGGAATGGTTAAGCTATCTGCCCAAGTTTATGTATCTAGAACGTGCAGGAAGGTAGAATTGGCACACATACCTGCTAGAGATTTTGAACTGCTGTTCACTAGTGCCATTTTGTAGATGAAGAAACTGAGAAGCAGAGAACCTGAGTAACTGGCAGGGCTGACTATCAACCACAAGGTCATACCATAAGTGGCAAGATTCTCTTACCTAGTGTCCTCATCATTGCCTATCATGCAGTGTAGCTTCAAAGTCTAAGACTATAGCATTAGGTATTCTGAAGGCTTTTTGCCCTTTGTTGTCCAAATAATTCATAAAACATGTGCTAGGACTAAGCCCCCATAAGGCCATCTCCTAGAGCCAGAGCTTTGTATATGAAAATCTGCAGTTCTTTGGGGCTCTGTAGTATGTGTGCCTCATGTGCATAAAGCCCTGCACTCAATCCCATGTCCTTCATTCCCAAATCCATTGTTTCATTCTTCCTGAGGTTAGACAGTCACAGGGAACTGGTTCTTTTTAAGTTAATCAGTGCCCTAATGTGGCAGCAGGGGCCTTAGAAGTACCAAGGCTAATTCCGTTGGTAGAGAATGATCCTGAACGAAAAATGAATTCCTGAAGCTGTCCTCTGTTTTTACTGGCAGGTTCCAAGGGTTTTCAGATTTCAGAGTAGACTTTGGAATGTCTCTTAGTCACTTACTATCTCTTCTCTTAATTATTGTCAGGAGTGGAGGAATGAAGGGGTTCTGATAGCCAAAGGTGTTTCCCCAGACCAAACCAGCTAATAGAGAACTTTGTACCAGACCATCAGTATTAATTGTAGAGGAGGTCTGATGAAATTTATCTTGAAAATTTGGTACCAGAAAGACTTGAGAAGGCTCTCATTGTTCATAAGGGAAGAAATAGCATAAAAAAGTGCTATTTTTAAGTAAACTTTCAGAAGAGAATGGAATGACTTTGGTGTATGCCTTGCGTGGATTAGGATTTTGGTTTGTTAACATACATCTGTCATATTTGTTTCATATCACCTTTTAAAAATGCCTGGTAAACAAGAACCATGGTTATGTAGCTAGTGCATGCTCAGGACAGCAAAGCTTTGCTTCATGATAATAAACAGGCTTTCATACTCAGAACCAGAAATTAGGGATCATTCATTCATCCATCCATCCATCCATCCATCCATCCATCCATCCATCCATCTATTTATTTATTTATTTATTTTGAGGCAGGGTCTCCCTATGCAGCCCTGACTGTCCTGAAACTGACTATGTAGACTAGGCTGGCCTAGAGTGTTGGGATTAAAGGTGTGGACCACCATACCTGGGAAGAATTAAGAGTTTTAAATGTGGTTATAAAAGTCGAAAAGGTAGATTAAGTGAGGAATATATTCTTTGATGGGAGGTATTTTTTTAAACTTACATTTTTTTTTGAGATTATAATATAACTGTAACATTCTTCCCTTCCCTTTCCACCCTCCAGACTTTCCCATGCACCTCCCCACCCTTTTGCTGTTTTTCAAATTTATGGCCTCTTGTATTTTTTTTAAATAATTTTTTTTTAAGAATTTATTTATATTTTATGTATGAGTGTTCTGCATGCCAGAAGAAGGCATCATATCCTCTTATGTGATGGTTGTGAGCCATCATGTGGTTGCTGGGAATTGAACTCAGGACCTCTGAAAGAGCAGCTGGTACTCTTAACCACTGAGCCATCTCTCCAGCCTGTCCTCTTGTATTTTTAAAAAAGATTTGTTTTACTTATGTGTCTCTGTGTATAGGTGCCTTCTCTTCAGTCTCCTTATGGAAGTACTTTTAAGCAATCAACAAATGTTTTATCCCTATATACTTAAGTATCTCTTAAAATTAATGCAGGGCTGGAGAGATTTATTAGTGGTTAGAAGCACTGTTGCTCTTTGTGGAGGCCTGGCTTCAGTTCCTAGCCCTCACATACAGCTCAGCCCTCCAACTCCAGTTCAGGAGATCCAGTACCTTCTGCTGACCTCTGTGGACATCCGTTATGCACACGGTGCACATATATACATGTAGGCAAAATACTCAGGTGCAGAAACTAAAAAAAGAATAATAAATAAGCCATAATGACACTTTCCTAGCATCTTGGTTAGGGTGTCTGCTGCTGTGAAGAGATACCATGACTATAACAACCCTCATAAAGGAAAACATTCAATTGGGGCTGGCTTACAGGTTCAGAGGTTTAGTCCATTGTCATCATGGTGTGAAGCATGGCAGTGTGAAGGCAGATACTATACTGGAGAAGGAGCTGAGGGTTCTACATCTGGATTGGCAAGCAGCAGGAAGAGGGAGACATTGAGTCTGGCTTGAGCATTTGAAACCTCAAAGCCCACCCTCAGTGACCCACTTTTTCCAACAAGGACACAGCTCCTAATAATACCAAACCCTATGAGTCAATGGGGACCATGGTCATTCAAACTACCACACCTAGTCAGGTGTCATGGCACACAGACAGCTGTACTCCCAACTGTTCTAGAGGCCCAAGCGGGAGGATCCCAAATTAGTAATATGTATAGACTTCAGGAGTTTGAAGCCAGCTTACGAAATTCACTTGATAAAAGATAAATAGTTTCTCTGAATTAATTTGAAAAATTGTCATGAGCCTGCCTTTGAAAGAATCACATTTGTCTTTCAACAGAGCCAGATTTATTGAATAACAATAAGTTCACAAAGTAGAGCCATTTTGTTGGCAGTAATTTGCTTAATATTGCTACTTTCTTTAATAGCCTTGGCTGCAACAAAATAGATTCTCTTATTCCAATCTTAATATTAACTCTCTGATCACACATTATACATTACAAAGCAAGCCTATTATTTATCCACCCGTCCGTCGTCTGTCCTTCCGTGTGAAGGTTTCAGTGGCACCGAGCAGAGTTCAAGGAAGTTCAAAGAGGCTTTGAAGCTGATAGAGTTGTAAAGAGTCCCTGAGATGGGTCCCATATCTAACTCTGATGGAGGTTGTCTGGAGGAAGTGCTGTAGGAGCCCCTCTCTGCCCCCTTGCAGGTCCTTCAGCCCCAAGAGTGACCCTGACAATTACAGCCATGGGTGCCTTTGCATATTGAAAACTACTTTTATTTTTCTTAGTGAAAATACCAAATAGAGGAACCATTGAAAGGCATATATGTGTTAGCTATTGTGGTGGTTTGAATAAAAATGGCCCTCATAGACTCATATTTTTAAAGCCTGGTGATCAAGGAGTGGCAATACTTGAGAAAAATTAGGAGATGTGGCCTTGTTGGAGGAAGTGTGACACAGGAGATGGGCTTTGAGGTTTCAGAAGCCCAAGTCAGACCCAGTGTCTTTCTTTCCCTGCTGCCTGTGGTTCCTGATATAGAACTCTCAGCTACTTCTCCAGTGCCATGTCTGCCTATATGCCATCACAGTCCCCACCATGATGACTGTAGACTAACCTATGAAACTGTAAGCCACCCCAATTAAATATTTTCTTTTATAAGAGTTGCTGTTGTCATGAGGTCTCTTCACAGCAAGAGAACGCTAAGACAGCTATGAATTATGAACGCCCATCTTCAAAGACAGTTTTAAATGATGTACCATATATATATATCTTCATACAAAATATTTCCCACAGCAAAGCTTGACATAATGGTTTCATTCAGCCTCTCTTCCTAATTCCCGAGAATTAGGATTTCATCAATAAAACTCTGAAGGTTAAATTATCAATAGAACTCAAAGGACATTTTGTTTCTGTTTGTGGAAGTGTTCAAAGTTTTCGAGTCTCTGGCTGTGTTAACAATGGAGGAAGTCAATTACAGGGGCACTTGGCAAAACATTCTTAGAATTTTCATTCCTGAGAGCAAGGTTGAGGCAATTCAGGAAAAGAACTCTAAAAAGCAAAAATTAAAGGAGAGTAAGGGAAACACCTGGACAGATAGCTCAGTGGTTCAGAGCACTTTAACTCCAGTTTCAAGGGACCCTGCACCCTCTTCTGGCCTCCATGGACACCAGGCATGCATACAGTGCACATACCTAGGGGCAGGCAAAACACTCATACACATAAAATATGAAAATAAGAAATTCCCCAGAGAGGAAGTCCATTTAGACTTTGTGGCTCATCCCATAGTCACTTGGAAAACGAGGCAAGACAATTGCCATTAGTCTTAGGTCAGTCTGTACTAAGTAATGAGATCTTGTCTTTTTTTTTAAACAACATAATATCTTTATTGACTCTGAGAATTTTACATCATGAAGCCCAGTCTCCCTGTATCTGTTCCTTACCCTTGCAGCATGCTCCCCTCCAAAGAAAATTAAAAAAATCAAACCAAACCAAACCAACCAACCAACCAACCAAACAAACAAACAAATCTCTTTGCTCCTCCATCTTTTCCATCTCTCCAGTACCTCTTCATTCATCTCTGTGGCGTTGGGAGGTGTTTCACACAGTATACCCTTTTGTCCAATCAGCCTTACATTCAAATGTTCTTTGGTCGGGTTCAAGCCTCTAGTTTCTGGTACTCCATCATCACTGGGCTGAGAAGGTACCATGTCTTTTTTTGTTTGTTTGTTTTTGTTTTTTGAGACAGGTTTTCTCTGTGTAGATTTGGAGCCTTTCCTGGAACTCGCTTGGTAGCCCAGGCTGGCCTCGAACTCACGAAGATCCGCCTGCCTCTGCCTCCCAAGTGCTGGGATTAAAGGCGTGCGCTGCCCCCGCCGCCGCCACCACCACCACTACCCTGGCACCATGTCTTAAACAAACAAACAGGCACCCAGGAGTGGGTTGTAAGAAAGAAACTGTTTTAGCTAGTAAGTCTCAAAAAATAATCAGCAAATAATTCTGAAGCCTCCTGGCTTGGAGCAGTTACGGTGAGGGTGTAGTTAAATAATAGGAAACCAGGGTGGGAGTGTGCACTATCTGTTAGGTGCCCTCACTGAATCCCGAGGGCTTTGCGTGCAGTGCATTTACTGTGGAAAAGCTTGTAGCCTGCATGGTGCTAAGCCAGCAGCTAGCATGGCCATGTTGGTCTTCTCAGTCTCCTGGACTCTGACTTTCCAGCGGGCTAAACTGTAGGGATCAAGGGTGGCAGGCTGGTTTGTGATGCCTGGTGAAGTCCTCATTGATCACCGGTAAGCTCTACACGTATTAGGTTGCGTGTGTGTTCTGGGAATGGCCTCTGACTGATGCTGGGGTTGGCACCTAAGTGTGATTTTGCTCTGTGTCTGGCGTTTTCTGGGGAGAGGGGGTGGGAATCCGTGGCGTGGGTTTTCAGTGTGGCATGTTCTAGTTACACTAGTGGGAAGTGACTGGCTAAAATAGAAGATAAGATTCAACAGCTGGCTCGATGGCTCGTTGCTTGCTTCCCACCAGTTGTCTTAAAGGGATGGAGGAAGAGACGCCCGGAGTGTTTTCCAGCAGCTGTGACTTCAAGCTAAGCGAAGTTTTGTTTTGAAAGCACCCTAAGAATAGACGTAGGCTCTTGGTTTTAAAGTAAAGAGGAAGATTAAAAAGTTTTCTGGATTCAGATAGCCCAGGTCACTTTTTAAAAACCCACGTTTGGTTTCAAACTATAAGCATGTTTATATATGCATGTTTATGTATTTGTATACATACACACACACACACACACACACACACACATGCACACACACACTCACACGCACACGTTTGCATGCAGGTTCACACTCTCATGTTCTTGCTGTCTGTTCCTGTCTAGTCTGTTTTAGTTCTGCTCTGGGGGAGCTGGTGTCAGGATGCTTCAGAACCAGAACTTCATAGCAACCTGCTTGCATTTACCCAGGGACTCTTTTTGTTGTTGTTGTTGTTTTTTTTTTTTTTTTTTTTTTTTTGGTTTTGGTTTTGTTTTGTTTTTTGAGATAAGGTCTCACTGTGTAGCCTTTGCTGGCCTAGAACTCACTATGTAGACCAAACCCACAGAGATCTACCTGCCTCAGCCTCTCAAGTGCTGGGATTAAAGGTGTGTGCCTCCATTGCCCAGCATGCTTTGGAACTGCCAGAGGTTTTTAAATTCTGGTTAGTTGGGAGTGAAAATAATTATATAATCTCTGAAAAATTGGGAATGTTCAAATAGTGCTGCTGATTAGAATTTCATGCTTGGATAAGTGGCCTAAGCAGTGGATTTTGGAATTTAATCCTTAAACACTGGCGTTATACAGGGTGTTACTGTGTAGCTCAGCCTAGCCTCAGCCTCACTATCCTCGCCCGAGTGTTGGGGTTAACAGGCATCCTTCTACACATGTATTTTATAGGATGTTAGTAAGTGTAAAGAAAACCACACTAGAATATATTAAGAGATAGTTGGGGCTACGCTAATTTAAAATGAAAGCCTGAAGATTCTATAGATTTAAGGGTACTTATACCTTCCAGTGACTTCTAAACTGTTTGAAGGAAACCTGTAGAGGGCCAGGGTTACTTTCTAAACTTTCATAGAAGAACCACTCTTGAAGTTACTCTGGTCCGTGACTCAGCCTGACTAAGCCTAACAGTGATCATTACTTGAGATGCATGTAAGTCCATTGGTTCAGTGATGTACTCAAATCACTTTAGTTCCCTGTGGCCACCCAGTAACTGAAGTAATTGACTGTTCTCCATTTTCATTGGCTGCCTGCCCTCCCTCCATCCCTCCCCGTCCTTCTTGTTAAAATGGTCATAATTTTAATGGGAATTTTCCAAGCTTAAGTGCTATTTCTTGGCTTAACAAAATCTATTGTTCCCGAGATACTTGGAGCAAACAAAGATGAGACATGTCATTCATTAAGACAGTCAATGTGAATTCAGGGTTTATTTTCTTCATTTCATGTCAGTGTAATGATAGACTTCTACTGCACATTAGGCATCATATGCCACAATGAATGTTATATGTATTCCCATATGTTTTGGATTGATATTTATTGTACATATGAGCAGGCAAACATGAACCTATTTTAAGAAAGAGTCATTTGGCATGACTTGAAATCCTTACTCAAAATGGAATCAGTCTCTTTCCCCTTATCCCTTCCTTTCTTTCCTTTTTGTGTGTGATATATGTGTGTGCTTAATGATGCCAGAGGAGAGTGGTGGCCATCTTCCTCTCTTGCTCTTATTGCTTTAAGACAGGGTCATTTACTAAACAAGAACCTAGCCTATATGGCTAGGCTGGCCAAGTGGTATTGTTTAATTCTCTAGTTTTATGTCCTTGGTAGAAATAAAAATCTTCCTAAATGAGTTTGATGAATATTTGTTTAAAAAAAAAAAAGGATTTTTCAAGTATGAGTAATATTTCTTTGATATATTTGAGAAAGTTTTCTTTTAAAAGACAGGGTTTTATATCTTCAAAGATAGCCTTGAACTCCTGATCCTCCTGCCTCCGTCTCTGAGCTGCTAAGATTACAGGCATGTGCCACCACATCTGGTGATACAGTTGATGCTGAACTAAAATGGTTTGTTGGACTAAACTCATTAAATCTGTTCATTCACTCACTCATTCATCATTCATTGCTTTATTCCTTTATTCCATTAGTAGTTTTTAATCCCTGTTGTATGCCAGGCCTTCTGTTCTCTCAGTCCGTGGTTGGGACTACTCAGAAGCTGAGAGCTTTTCTAAAATCTCCTTCAGTTTCAAGCCTGGGGTGGTTGGCTCTAATCCAGCCCTGAGCTGGGGAGGGGTGCAAGGAAGAGGCTCCAGTGTTTAAAGCCAGCCTGGACTACATAATGACATCCTGTCCCATAAAACCAAAGGTTCATGGAAAGGAAAAGCCCAAATGTATCCTGTATAGAAAATACTGTTTCCTTTGCAGATACCGTGGTCTGTATCCTTGCTCAGAGTTCCCCTCAAGTCAGTGGAAATCGTAGGAGGAATGTGAAGGCCGGATGTGCCTCATGGTGGGATGAGAAGGAACCTGGTAGCTAGTCATGAGACTAAATTTAAATTATTATTTGTAGTGAGTAGATAATTAACATGCGGTTAATGGTGAGAAATAAGCAACCAGAGTAAGTTTCTTCCATTAATAAAACAAACAAACAAAAAAGAAGGAAGGAAGAAAAAGAAAAAAAAAGAGAGACGTGAAAAGAGGAAAACACAGTTAAACATGCTTCATACATTCTCTTTCATAAGGATAATTAAAGGAGAGGCTGGAGAGCTGGTTCTGTGGTTGAGTCCTTGCTGCTGTTTCAGAGGACCGGAGCTCAGTTCCCAGAACCTACATCAGCCAGCTCACAGCCATCATCTGTAAGGCCAATGGGGATCCAGTGCCTGCTTCTGGCCGGCATCAGGCTTATGCACTGCATTGTACATAGACACACCTGTGGACAAAACACCAATACCTGTACAGTTTTTATAAAAGTTAAAAAGTATTTTTAATTTTAATTTTTCTACATACACTATGTGCTGCTTCTTCTTGGACCAGGCAGGTGACAGTAACAGAAGTCTTAGAGCTGACAGGCTCAAGGCTGACAGGTGCTGGACACAGATGCCAGATTGTCCTGTGGAGTAGGGACAGTGCATAGAACGTAGTCCCTGCCTGATCTCCTAAAGAGGGGCCTGCTCTTGGGTCTGCTGACACTTCCTTCCTTCAGATTCCCATCTCACTCAAGTGTTTGCTGTAGGCAGCTGCAAGATGCTGCCTACAGCATCCGTCTGGTTCTCTATCCTTTCTTCATACTGGTTTCCTTCCTGTGACTCTGATGCCATGGACCTTCAGGCCGGGCACTACACGAAGTGTTACAGTGTTGCGTTGCCAGCTGGTAGTTCAGCAACTTAGCGAGACTGCTGGCCCTACTCCCCAGCTGTGGAATTACTATTATTAGATTTTATGTGTGAATGTTTTGCCCTCATGGATGTCTGCCCACTATGAGTGTGTAGTACTTTCAGAGGCCAGAACAGGGTACCTGATCCCATGGAAGTAGAGTTACAGATGGTTGTGGGCCATCATGGGAATGTTGGGGATCCAACCTGGGTCCCCTGGAAGAGCAGTGAGTGCTCTTAACCACTGAGCCATCTCTCCAGCCCCAGAAATTGCTTTATTTTTAATTTTGTGTCTGTGCACATGAGTGCAGATGCCTACATGGGGTGGGGGTGGAGGGTTCGGGGACTCAGATCTCCCAAAGGCTGGAGTTACTGGTGGTTGTGAGCCATCTGATGTGGGTGTTGGGAAATTCAAATCCTTTGCAAGAACAGTATGAACTTTTAACTGCCGAATCATCTGTCTAGCCCTATAGCTGTGAAATATTTTTTTTTTTTGTGGGATTGTAATTAGCAAATATAAGTTCAGATGTGGAAAACAGTATCATTTTTAAAGAAGGAAGTGAATTCTGTTGAGGGGAGGAAGTGAAGAGTCACCCCCCCAAGTTAGAAGAATAATGCTTAATGAAGAAAATTCAAAGAAATCTAAAGTCTGTTTCCTCCTCATTCATATGTATTCCATTATCCAAAATGGGATTATGTTTTTTCAACAATGTATCATGGACATCCTTCCATAATACAGATCTATGTCATTTATAATAGCTGTTTATGTTTTCATTGCCTGGACCATAACTTATTTACCCATTGCATAAACGTACATTTACATAGAAATAAGACTGCAGTGTTTATCTTTTTAGATACACTTTGCATACTTTTTGTACCCACAACTCTTCGGATGCCAGATTCTCCAGCATGCTACCAAGGTATCCTATAGTTTAATTCAGTTCTGAGTGCATGGGGACAGTGTTCGGTCACTTTCTTAGCATCCTTAAGAGACCTTGTATTTCGTCCCCAGCACCACAAAACAAACAAACAACTTCTAACACTGTCTTGTTCAAGACACATCTTACAGGAGGAGGGCTCAGTCGCCAAGATTGTCCCGCCCTCTACAGATGCTGATGGAAAAGGCTAGGCGTTGGCTTGTGCTTCTCACCAGCTGTCAATCAGGGTTCTTGGGAGCCCTTCCTGGGGTTTGACTATTCTAGTTTGGTTTCTGTTGTAGTGATAAAATTCACTCTGTAGGCCAGCCTGGCAGCAATGCTTTTCAAGATATGCGTAGGCAAAAATTTTGCCAAACAGTCCTCCAGCAGCACAGGATCTAGGCCTGGAAATCAAGAGATGGGGCCCTGTGGAAGGAAAAAAAAAATTTTCCCCAAAAGAAACTGTCAACAGAGCAAATAGCCCATGGGATAGCAGAAAAGAATTTACCATCTGTATGCCTCAGATAGTTGGCTAATATCCAAAATTTACAAAGAACCAGAAAATTGAAACACATACATACATATAAACTTATCAGTCAACAAATTGGCTAATGAACTAATGAATGTATGTCTTTCGAGACAGGGTCTCTCTGTGTAGTCCTGGAACTCACTATGTAGATTAGGCTAGCAACAAACTCAGAGAGATGACCCTTCCTCTGCCTCTTGAGTGTTGTGATTAAAGGCATGTATCAGCATGCCTAACTTGGACTAATGAAGTGAAGAGACAGTTCTTCACAGAAGAAATACAGATGAATAGTAAATATAAGAACATGCCACATTACTGGCACCAGAGCAATGCAAATTAAAGCTACTTCGAGACACCACATTACTCCAATCAGAATCTGACAAGGGGCTCGAGAGATGCTCAGTGGTCCAGAGCGCTTTTCCTCTTGCAGAAGACCTGTGTTCCACTCCCAGCCCCCAGGTTGAACCATGCTTAACTCCAGTTCCAGAGGAACCAGACCAGATGTCCATCAACAGATGCTTATGTGTAAAGAAGAATTAGATCCTGAAGTTTGCGGGAAACAGATGTGTGTGGAAAATAATTACATTAAGTGATGTGACCCAAACTCACAGAACTCATGTTTTCTTTCATGTGCATCAGCTCCTAGCCGTCAGCGTATAGATATATATGTAAACGGATGTAACCTTTGGCAAAGGATGCATGGAAGATAAAAGAAGAGAGACTGGTGAGGGGGAGGTTATAAGGGGCGTGTGTGTGTGTGTGTGTGTGTGTGTGTGTGTGTGTGTGTGTGTGTGTTTTTGCAGACCTAAGGTAGCTGGGGTTGGGGAAGCGAGGGAGGAGAATTCTCTAAACCATACTTTGTTGGAAAATGCTGTTAAGTTTTCTCTTCTTCTCCCTCCCTTCCCTATTCTTTTTGCATTGTCACTCAGATCTCTGTAAGTAGGCAGTGTAGATAGATTTTCATAAGGGAATGGATGAGAAATAATTGGGATATAGTTGGGACCTGGCATGGTGTACTGTTTCTGTTAAATGAGAAATACTCAAAACAGCACTGTGGTGATGTATTGTGTACCCCAATAAAACTTATCTGGGCATGAGAGGACAGAGCCAGCCACTGGATTAGACACAGAGGCCAGACTGTGATGGTACACACCCTTAATCCTATCACTCAGAGATAGAGGTCCTGGATCTCTGTGAGTTCGAGGCCACACTGGCAACACAGCCAGGCATGGTGGCACACGCCTTTAATCCCAGTATTTGAGATCTTATGCCTTTGTTTGGGAAGCACACATGCCTTTAATCCCAGGAAGTAAGATGGCAGGGCATAAAAAGGTATATAAGGCATGAGGAAACAGGAACTCACTGTTTTTGAGGCTTGAGGTAAGAACTTGTGGCAGGCTTGCTCTGTTTCTCTGATCTTTCAGCTTTCACCTCAATATCTGGCTCTGGGTTTTTTATTAATAAGACCATTTAGCAGTTTGTGTTACACAGCACCATGTAATAGATGTTCTTGTGCCCTCTTGGAGGAGGCCAGAGGTGTTATGTGAAGTGACAGTGGCCTCCTAATTAGTCAGTCACAGAGGCAGAGTTCAGTGTCTCATTTCGTTTTGCCACTTTCTACCAAAGACGCCAAGGCCAGTATTAAAAATCACTGTGGGCTGGGTGGTGGTGGCACAGGTCTTTAATCCCAGCACTCTGGAGGCAGAGGCAGGCAGATCTCTGAGTTTGAGACCAGCTTGGTCTACAGAGTGACTTCCAGGACAGCCAGGGCTACAAAGAGAAACCTTGCCTTGAAAAAACAAACAAACAAACAAACAAACAAAAACAAAACAACAACAATAACCCAACCAAAACCCAGTCTCCTCCCCTAAACAAAACAACAAACAAAACAAACCACTATGGACATACTTGAAATCATGAGGCATACGTTTGCCAGGCATCCACAAGCCCTAGCTGGGTATAGCCCCTGGCACTTCTGACGGACAGAAAAACCTCACGATGTACTTCCAGTTGCTTTCAAGACCCTTGGTGGCATGATGCCTGCCTCAGAAGTCTAGCGTCGCCATTTCAGTACCTTGGCATTTGTCTCTGATCCTTCTAGTTACTTCTTACAAAATGGGCTCGTGGCTGGGAAAAGCACTTTGAGTCTGTCTTCAGACTCTGGGGTTCTTGCCAGCCTTTTTCTGGTTGGTTCCTGCTGTCTTGTGCCTTGAAAACATGATCAGAAAGTGGGTCAGACAGCCAGAGTCTGTGGCTCATCTTTCTAGAATTAAAGGAGGAAAGAAATCAAACGAAGGGACTGGATCTCTCCACATGAGTAGATGAGGAACTCCCTGATGGAAAAGAAATGGAGATCTTAAAATCGTGGCTGGTGCAGATGTGAGTCCTGAAGGCAGATCTTGAAGCTTCCAGGTTCCTGTGCCCCTGTACAGCTCATTTTATGTGGATAGTACAAGAAAGGAGGTAGTTTGTTACAGGGCAGGGTACAGAGGAGGTAGAGGTGTGTCTCTGCTGTGGCCTGCTTCCTGGAGGGCAGGAAGGGAGAGAAGGGGCAGGGCTTTTCTGTGGGGTCATTAGTTCAGTACCCAATTCCTGTAATGTGACTTGGGCTTTTCAGAGCATGTTCCTTTGGCTGAATGAAGCTCAGATAGGTTAGGGGCTGTCAGTCTTTCAGTGGTTATTGTCTTTCCTATGGTAAACTCCAGAATATTAATTCTCTATTAATTCCTCTTCTCTGGCCTGGAAATAGCTTTGCCCTCATTTTTCTGGCCAAGTGACATTTACTTCATTTGGCCCAATTAGAAGGGAGAGAAGGGCAGTGCAGCCCAACTTGGAGACATTGGATATTTGGAGTGACTTGAGAGCAGCCAAGCATTGGGTCAATGGATGTCCCACTTAAGAACAACTGGAAAAACAACACAGAGAAACATGTGTCAGACACAGAGAGCCTGGAAAAACAATTTTCAAAGCCTTTAAGCATTTATCGTAGTTTAGTGGCTTTAAAACAAACTGAGCTGCTTTCCAGATGTCCGACGTAGGCAGTGTGGCTAGTGTATCAAACAAGAAGCTATTGAGACAGAATGTCAGGCTCTGCACCATTATAATTAAAAACCATAGCTTTTAGCCCCCTATGATCCCTTATTTTCACTCCTACCCCATCCCCACCCTTGGCTTCCCAATCTTTTGAGTGAGGGCCCCCACACTGTAAACCCTCAGCAACATATAGATATTTAAATGGCACAGATCCAATTCTCCATGCTTAGCAAACCTCCACATATGTATATGGGGGGTGTAGAACAGCTTCCTCTGAAGCTGTGCCATAGAAACAGCATGTAACCCTGGGAGGAACTAGCTGCATTGGAGGAGCTGGCTGCAGTGGGCTTACTGCATATGCTGTGCACTAAACCTCAGCAGAGTTTTCAGTGGTAGTTTCCTCTATACTCTACATGTTCAAAACTTTGTTTTGGGTGGGGACAGAGCTCAATGCTGTGTGTTTGCCTCCAACCCCCAGAACCCATTCTGCAGTTCCTACAGAAACTTCCTACAGAAGACATAGCACTACTTTAAATGTTCAGTGAATAAATAAAGGGATGAAAACATTCCATTTCCTACAGTTAATGGACCTCATATTTTCTCCCCTTCTCTTTTTCATTCCATGTTATGGTCTGTGAGAAAATACAGAATACAAATACCCAGTATGTATTCTGTAATTGTCTTTTCAGACATCTAGAAATAGGAAAATGGAGTGAAATAACCTTCTACATCCTGGTTGGGTCCCAACAGTAGAGCCTAACTGTGCTTTGTGCGTCTTTTAATAGCATTATTAATCTCAACAGGAGAAGGAAAATTCTGTGTGTTTATAATGAAGTTGTTTATGCAGCCAAGCTTCTTCCATGGGCTTTGTGGCTTTAGTCAAACATACAAAACACCAGGCTTTTGCTTCTTGTCCTCTTTGGGGTTAGGAAAAATGAAGTCAAGCAAGAATTTAGCTCTACTTACAGAAGCAAAGTCAGATTTGTCTGTCCTGGGGTGATATTGAGGGCTAGAGCAGGGAATGACTTGTCTCTACACTATGGCTGAACCCCTTTATCCTCCAAAGACAAGTCCATGAGTCACACTGTAGGGCTGGATTGGTGAGCAATTTCCCAAAGTAGCTTTGTGTGAGACATGGTACATTCATAGTGTTTTTCTTTCCTGTCCTGAGCACAAAACACTGGTAAATAAACCCTTTCAGGAACCACAGATATTAAGATATTACAGTCCCCAGTTGGCTCTCCCTGTTTTCCTGTGCTGATAGCCATTCTGTCTCACTTCTGACTCACTTCTGCCTCAGCCGAGTAGGTTCAGAGGGAATAAATTGAAAGTAAATGGAGCTCAGAAGAAAAAATTTGAGGTAGACAGATTACCACAGCTGGCCCCGGGGCAAGGCCTGGTCACACTGATGCTGCTAAGTTAAGCAAGTGGCTTCTTGGCAAGGCTGGAATGGAAGTCAAGGATTAGAGACACGGTAGTTAAAAATACAATCTCTGCCATTTAGAATTCCAGCACACGCTGAAATTTTTTTTGAAGTGGAAAGTAAATGGTAGAGACTGGAAGCACGCACCAAAATAACTCTTCTGGTTTTATATCATCTTTTCCTAGAAGATCTTCAAAACCCCCCTATCTGTCTATGAGCTGCCACTAGTGTGTCATCCTACATCTGTATCTGTGTATAAGCTGCCGCAGTGGACAATGGGCGGGCACCTTTGAGCCTCTTTGAACCAATTCCTTGTGGTTTCAGAAGGTGAACACTCATATTTCTGTTGTGTGAACAGAACGGTTTATCAAGTTGTATCGCTTTGGGATTTAGATGTTAACTCTTTCAATAATGGATACGTCAGCTGTGCACATCTGTATTTTGGCTTTTGTCTGTGTGTCGTAGCTAGCAAGGATGGTGTCACAGGATTTGGCAGATTGGAAGAAGAATTGTAACTGATTGTAGCTAATGAAAGTTGCTCTGGGACAAAGTATCAGTAGGAGGGAAAGCAAGAAGAATGAATTGAGCGGGGAGATTGATGGCTTTAGAAATACAGTAAAACACAAACTGTGCATCTGTTCATCCTGTGAGGTAGCAATGTTTTATTTCTGATGGTCAGTGTGTTTAACCTCAGAAGCGAGCTTCCCGCCAAGGAAGTAGGCTGATGTAGTGAGCAGAGGGCAGGCTTCTGATCTCACTGTTATGAACAGGGTTGAATCAGCTTACTGCTTTAGACATGAGCAGTGAGCTCAGTAGCCACCATAGTGGAGGCTTTTGCTATAGGCTCCACGTCATTTGTGTCAATGGCATCTGGTTTTAGGTGGCATCAGAGGAAAACATATGTACTGGGGCCTGGGAGAATTAGTAAAAGAATGATCATGGCCGCCACCTTTTTCTTATGGTTTAAGACACAGTCTTCGGTGTTAGAAGACCAAAATGTCATCGACCAGAAAACAAAACCAAACAAAAAGATCGTAATCAAGAAATGCCAGAACTGAGTAAAAGATATGGAATGCTATGCTGTTTCCCAAGTCTTGACATTTCAGTCAGAATGCTTTTCTAGAATGTTGAACTAGACTGGAAGATGGTAATGTTTGTTTCTGAAAAATAAATTAGCTATAGCAGATTTGTGTTGTCATTAGGAAGAATCTTCAAATTTTTAAGTCTTGAACAAGTCTTAGTATCTGTTATAGGCTTAAAAATTGGCATAAACTCTGTTGTCTGTTTATAATGTGTCAAGTTTACTTGGCAAACCCCGTCTGAGAATTTATTTGTCTTATTCAAATATGTTTCACTTTTCATTTTTAAAACTTCCAGAGACTGAGTCTAATTCTATCTATTCACAAAAAGCAGCTCCCAAAGCTGTTTTACTTAGCAGTGTTTAACGTTATTGCCTTTTTTTTTTTTTTTTTTTTTTTTGGTTTATTTTGAGACAGGGTTTCTCTGTGTAGCCCTGATTGTCCAGGAACTCACTATGTAGCCTAGGCTGGCCTTGAACTCACTGAGATCCACCTGCCTCTCCCTTCCAAGAGCTAGGATTACAGGCATGCACCTCCAGGCACATTGGTAATTGCCTTTAATACATGCATGTTGTATAGTATTAAGAGGGTGGTGTGCCAGGTGGTGGTGGCGAATGCCTTTAATCCCAGCACTCGGGAGGCAGAGATAGGCAGATCTTTGTGAGTTCAAGGCCAGCCTGGTTTACAGAGCGAGATCCGGGAAAGGCAGCAAAACTGCACAGAGAAACCCTGTCTCCAAAAACAAACAAACAAAAAAAAACAACAAGAGGGTGGTGAACTGGCCCAGTGCATCAAGTTTATCTATACTTTAAATTGAGTTTATAATGTCATGGGGATTACAAGATTTTTTTTTAATGCCTTCTGTATGCCACACAGTTTGTTCCATGATCATGAGAAAAGCTTACATTTTAAAAAATTAATTAATTAATTTTTCTATTGTCTTGATACAGTATAAATTCTTATCCTATTAGTGAAATGTTTCATTGAGGCTTGCCCAGTAATTGAGTAAAACCAAAACTTATTATAAGCCACAGTCATCCTAGGGTCCCCCTCTGCTATATAGCCTTCCTGGTTCTATGGGTTGCAGTCTGATTGTTCTTTGGAAATTGTTCTTACATTTTATTGGAAGAGAAATAAGAGTTAGTCAAGGAAGAGGTTAAAGAGGAACTTCATCAAAACAACAGTTACAGTTGACTTTTGATCTCCAGTTTGCCTTTAAATGCCCATCTCATTGGTACAGGTCTATTTATGTACTTTACTAGGTTGTGGTGGGTAAGAGGCAGGGGGAGGTCTTACAGTCCTGCTGATGGTAGGAGCTCCTGTTCTGACTGTTATGTGAAAGAGGGGCACAGGAATAGGGTGGTAAAATGACAAGGACACTTGTAATCATTCCCATTTTTATATCTTTATATACTTCCAGCAATACAAAACATACTACACAGTCTTTGTCTACTTCAGAAAGCTTTGTTGTGTGACTTCCTTCCATAAAGTCAAGGATTGGCGGGTCAATTTTTCCAGTGACTTGAGACCATTTGCTGGGCAGTAAGAAGCTGGTAGATTCTTTTTACAGATAATGTTGTATCTCTGCATAATGGTTCTGCTACTAGTCAAGGTTGTATATTTATAAAATGCTTTTTCATTTTTATACCTGCCCAGTGCATCATACGTAGATATATAGTCTATGGCTGGTTGAGTAAATTTTGTCAGCCTTGAGCTTGAGGCCGGAGCTTGCCTGCCTTTCCTGTACTTACTAAGTAAGTGAACTTGGTGAGCTGGTCATGCAATCATGAAACCTGTTAAGTGACTTTGATAGTCTAGGATGCTGAGAGCAGACCTGCTTTATTTGTACCAGCATATTTGCTATAGGGGTTTTGCTTGTTTGTTTTACATTTCTCTTTGGCTATGGATGCCAAGTCTTGGGTGGGTTAAATGACTTAGTCAGTTAGGTGACACGGGGTCCCTGCTAGTATTAAAGTTCAGGTTCCCAGGTATGTTGTGATTTCAAGACTGATCTTTTGGGGTTGTGAGGAGTCTGGTTATAGGTTTCGGTGGCTCTGGAGACGGGGGGCTTTGGAGACTTTTTCCCAAGGGTGACTTGGATTCCATATGCACCTGGGATATGAGTCTGAGTGGAATAGAGGATGCTCTGTTCAAGGAAGAGGAGGGAAGGGGAGAAGGAAAGGTAAGTCAGCAAGACTGAGGAGGGAGCTCATGGCCTTGCCTCTTTTGGAGGAAAAGTCCTGAAGGACAAAGCGGTGCTTGAGAGGAGAAAGCCAGAGGTGGTGACAGTCCCCCAGGCTGGTGGGTGGGGCTAGGCTTGGCAGTGGCGTGAGAGCAGCTCCTCTATCACAGTTCATCTTTGGCCCACAGAATTTACCTAGCATTAAAAACAGCATTTGTCTTTATGTCAGAAAGTATTAATCCAAGATTAGTTGACACATCAGTTTTCCAGATGCCATCCTTTCTAGTCAAGAATCTTCTCAGAGGCCAGCTGGATTTTCCTTTCCTGTCTGTTGGCAAAACCCCAGGTCCCCAGAGCTGCTACTCATTCGTGACTGGCCAGTTCTGGAACAAACTTCTGCTGGGGTTTGAAGCCTGCTAACTGGCCTGGCCTTCAAAGGAAGGAGAACTGCCACTCCTTCATATTTTTTGTGAGCACCTTTCCCACCACATACAACTCAAGGCCCTTCATGGGAAACCTTGTAGGGAGTTTCTTTTAAGTCTATGGAAAAGTTTTTGGTTGTCAAGAAAAGTTTTCCTTCCTCTTAGGAACTGTTATTCTTTGTCAACAGCACGAGGCCAAGAAACATTCCATTTGCCCTCTTTTTTTTTGGTGCAAGAAGATAAAGTGGGAAGCAACTTTTTCTCGTTGTTTGTTTGTTTGTTTTTTGCCTTGTCTTGTTTGAGACCAGGCCTCTCTGTAGCCTTGGCTGGCCTTGAATTTAGAGAGACCAGCCTGACTCTTCCTATACCACCTCACCCAACTCCAAGTTTATATTTGAAGACAAAATTCTTTGCCCATGCTATGAGGATGTCTAAATTCTTTCAAAATGAAGTGTCTACAATCGTTTTTATTTTCTATATCTTTATATTTCTCATTTGCTGAAAGAGCTAATATTCTATTGGGAAAGAAATATGACTGTTCCCCAGACTGAGAGGTTGGAGGGGAGCATGATCAAAGGGTGAGGACCACTGACAGTTGAACGTGACTGACCTTTAAATCTCCTGCAGTTGATCTTCAGTAATTAGTGCCGGGTCATGTTCATATTTGTGCATTAATTTTCCTTTGTTCCTTTTTTTGTGCCTTCATGAGTATTTCAACCTTGGCTGCTTATGAAAGCAATTCATAGTCACTGTTAAAAACCTGTAAAGCATAAAAGCACTTAGATAGGAAAAATACAGCGGAACAAAAACAAACAAGTCCCACCAGTGAGCCCATTATTTGCTTATGTTACCGTACATGGTTAGTCCCCCCACCTCGTTCCCTTCTTATATTTGAAAATAAAATAAAATAGGCTATTTAAAACACAGGAAAACTGAATATATGAGTAGATAGATAGATGTGTTGATATTAATTTCCACAAGAGATTATACGTTTGGAATAGAAGGCCTTTTCTTAAAGTAGACCCAGTGAGAGAATAAAGCCAGGAAGGAGGTGGGAGCAGAAGGGACGTGGGATTAATCTCACTAACTCTCGGTCCTGGCACACAGCACGGTCACACTGAGAAACAGGAGAAAGGAAGTGACTCAGTCATATTAATAGAGGGAGCTGAGATGAGACAGTGGAGTGAAAAAGTGAATGGCGTCCTTTGGGTTTGGGAAGTGGGGGAGGGGAGCCAAAGCGGAAAGCCCTAAATCACCTCAACAACGGGGAGAAATTAGTCAAGTCAGATCTGGAACACTGCCATTAACCTTGTGGCCAATACGGTCTCCGGCTAGAGGGGCGTCCAGCCTTTTGACATTGGGACGAGATGTGGTTTACAGATGTGTTCATCTGTTCATAGCTACCTCAGGCGTTTTGGTAAATGAGTAGTTTTCACTGTGTGAGAATTTGAGAAGAAAACTACCCAGTCTCCCCAATAGCAGCTTGGCTTTTATGTTTCTCACCCAAGGAGGGCTCTTCTTGTATTGGTGCCTTGGGGAAGGCAGTGGGTGACACAGGTAGCAGATCTGGGAACAAAAGCCATGGCTGGTTGTAGATTTGGAAGGGTGGGCCATGGCAGCTACCAGGACACTGTGGGAATGCCTAGGGTAAGTCCCCCCCTTTTTTAATAACTTGGGGTCAGATGAGGCAGTGTCCATGCAGAAGGCTCCACCCTTTTTCCAAAACAATGGAAGCTGGAAAGCGTTGACAGTCCTTCGGCACACGGGGCTTAGCCATCACGTTCATAAGCCAGCTTTGTGCACAGGCCCCACTGTGTCCCACCACGTTCATAAGCCATCACCTGCTTGTTTAGAAGTGGGGAGAGTGGGACTCAGCATCTGGGGATGTAGCATTACTATGCTAAGTCTTCAACTTTGTCCTTAGACGTCTGATGACAACAATGACCTATTTCTATCAACAAGTCCAGTCTACCCTATCAGGGGTAGACTGGGTTCTGATGCTAGCTTTCAGTATTTTTGATGCTGGTATCTTAGAACATTTCTCAGAGAAGGATTTATGGTACCAGAGCAGGAAATGCTCATTTAGGATAAGCCTACCTTGGAAGTGTGTGTGTGTGTGTGTGTGTGTGTGTGTGTGTGTGTGTGTGTGTGTGTGTGTGTGACAGAGTGAGAGAGAGAGAGAGAGAGAGAGAGAGAGAGAGAGAGAGAGAGAGAGAGATTTTGAGTTTTAAACTGTTTATTGTGATTTAGACTGGGTCTCACTGTTGTTTGCCGCTGTGTCGGCCCATGTTGCAAGATTCCAGGCATTCTCCCATCCCTGCCTCCTGTCTTGCCTCACAGCACTGTGGTAATAGACATACAGTACCATGCATTTGAGAGCTGTGGGGGCCTCATGTGCAGGTGCTGACTGCTTCCCCCACTAAGCTGTCTTCCTAGCCTGGAAACAATATCATTGGCCCTGGAAGGACAAGCATCATTTTAGTTGTAATGACTTTGCTAAAGGGAATTGACTTCATTTTGACATTTAGTTCATTTCTGTCAGTTAGTTCTTACTCTGAAGGCTTGTGACGAAGAACCCTGGTGCTACCTGGGTTTCCTCATGCCCAAAGGCTGACTAAAGGATTTATTCAAATCTGAAACAGTTCACTGCCGCCTTTTTTTTTAAAATTTTTTTCTTTTGTGAAGATTGAGATGACATCTGTTGCTTTTGACATTCAGAAATCAAACTTAACTCTGGCCCCAACCCTCCCCATGCACTTGGCCCTTGGTTTATTGTTTTATTTTTTAAAAAATTATACTCAATTTGAAGGACTTAGAAGAACGTCTATGTCTTCACTTTAGGTAATGGGAGAGTTCCCCATGGTAATCCATTCCAGTCTTGGAAGAAGCATTTAACTGGGAGTAAAGAAAAAACAAAACCAAGGAGAGAGAGAGAGAGAGAGAGAGAGAGAGAGAGAGAGAGAGAGAGAGAGAAGCAAAACTAAATGCAACTTTACAGAAAGGAAATTTATAAACCTAGTATAAATTCAGAGAGATAGTTATTGTAGTTTAACACTAAAGATAAGAACACCTTTGTTATTCAAAATTCAGGTGTGTGTAACAGAGCATTCCTGTTGTATCTCCGGAAGTGTTTAAGTAAGGTTTGGCAGGAAGAGGCAAGCGTAGTTGTCAGGTCAGAACAAAGGGGTCATACTCAGTTTCAGATACCATGGTTTATTGTCTTTAATGGATATAGAAAGATTTCTGATAGTACTGGATGTGTTGAACTCATCTTTCAAATACACTTACCCACCCACACCCTAGGGCCACTTGCTAAAGGTTGAGCTTGATGGAATGGGACAGGTCCTGTAAAGCAGAAAGAGTGATCTGTGATGTGGTTTGGGGGTGGAGTATGGAACCAGCTTTTGGAGGGCTGCCCTCCAGTGGCATCTGTGAGTGGGGATTGGAGGGTGTGAGGAAGCAGCTGAAGGAGCGTGTAGGCTCCTTGAGCTAAGCTGTAAACAGTTCCTGCTATGTACAACCATAATGCAGGGCCAAATGGGCTAGAGAATCCTTGTTTGGGTAAAACCAAAAGCAATTTGTAGGCTGACCCTAGGGGAAGAACCAGTGTCCCTGGTGTGTTGGTTGTTACTGGTGATGTTGATGACAATACTGATGGTTATAAATTAGTAATTAATTGTCTTCCTTCCCTTTAGTCACATAGAAAAAATCACCACATGGCAAGACCCTAGGAAGGCGATGACTCAGCCCCTGAATCATGGGAACCTGCACCATGCCATCACTTCCACATCAGTACCACAAAGGTCCATGGCAGTGTCCCAGCCGAATCTTGGTAAGCCCCAGCCTTTGACCCTTAGCGGAAGGAGGAGTCTGAATGACAATGAGGACATGACTGCTCCTAGGTATGGTTGAGGAAAAGGGTTCTTATTGTAGATATGAGGGGGTGTGTTCAGCCAGAGGCATCTGGAAGGGTCCAGACTGAACTGGGCCAGGATCGGAAAAGAGAGAGGGAGAGCCAGGGAGAAAGAGAAGAGAGGGCAAGAAGAGAGGAGCCGAGGACCAAGAGGCCAAGAGATGAGGACTGTAACACGAATTGCTAAATTGTCTTATTAATAAAAAACCTGGAGCCAGATATTGGTGTGAAAGCTGAGAGAGCAGAGGAGTAGAGCAGGCCAGCCACAAGTTCTTACCACTAGGAAATCCTCAGCCCAAGAGAGCTACTTCCTGTCTACTCACACCTTTTAGGCCTTTCTGTGCCCTGCCATCTTACTTCCTCTCTGCCCAGCTACATCACTTCCTTTTCCCGCCCAGCTCTATCACTTCCTGTCTGTCTGTACAGACCTCCAAACCTCTGTGTTAACTAGTACTGGGATTAAAGGCGTGTGCCACCACACCTGGCTCTGTTTCCAGTGTGACCTTGAACTCACAGAGATCCAGCTCAATCTCTGCCTCCTGAATGCTAGGATTAAAGGCGTGTGCTACCACGGCCTGACCTCTATGTTTAATATAGTGGCTGACTTTGTCCTCTGATCCCCAGGCAAGTTTTATTTGTTAGAGCACAAATATCACCACAGAGGACCAGGAAAGGAGTCAAGGACCAAGAAGCTAAGAGTGAGCTGGCCAAGAGCTGATGACCAAAAGAGAGAGCACATTGCCAGAGTGGCTGAAGTTAGATAGGAAAGAGAAGCTGGGGGAAGGGAAGTGAAGGCCAGCCCCTAGACTGGAGAGGTTTGGGTAGGGGGCAGGGTGAGAGGCACCAGGAGAGGTCACAGGTACTGAGTGAGACTTGTCCAGGGTTTCTTTGGGACCTGACAGAGTCTACCCAATGGCTTTGGGGGCTCAGAAACGCCTGTGCTTGTCTTGTGTTTCTTCATGCACTGGAGTGTTTCCTCCTCTCTGCTACATCCCTTGCCTCCTTTTCTGGATGTTTCTGCCACATAATTCATGACACTAGTGATATAGGCTTCCAGAAGAGTTCTGACATTCTCCTTATTTTCTTGGATTCTTTGGAAAATCTTGGTCTCGTGTCTTTATTCATACCAAGCAAGGCAAGAAGAGCATATACTGCCTCCTTGTAATTTGGTTCTTGAAGACTGTGCATGTGAGCCTGCCAGCAGGTGAGGTGCTTGGATATCTCTTCTCTTAAACCCAGAACACCATGAAGTAGCAGGATTCCCCACTGGATAGATAGATGAGGAAACTTTCTGAGTCATAGATCTTGTAGACAACAGAGCCAGAGTTTGAACCTCAGTTGTTCTGGCTTTAGTAGCGGGTACTTATTATGTAACCTGCAGGTGGCTTCTTCCCATATACTCTATATTTAGTGTTTTGGTGTGATTTTTAAAATTGAGAGTGTTTTCTACTCCTTGCTTTACTTTAAAAACAACAAGATAATTCCATTGGAGATGAACAGAATTGGATGAACGTTCTACAGAGACAGGAGAGGTTAGTATTTTTTGGCATCATTTCCTTCCATCCTCCTGAATGGAGACACTAACAGGCTGGCTAAATAAAGACTTTATAGTTAATGTTAGGGAGTAAAAGGAATCTCGTCCTGCATCTTCTGGAATAAGAATGGATAAAAATGGAAGCATCATTCCTGGGCTCTGTTTTCTCATCCTGTGCTTTGCCGAAGTGAGTGTGAACTTAAAGTTAAGTCTTCCCGGAACTCTGGACCTGCGGGTCTAGAGCCACACATGCATTATAACCCCAAAGCAGCTGACCTAGACAGCAAATAAAGGAAGATGGCCCTGCTGCTAGTAGTCATAAACCAAGACTTTCCATGAGTCCCAAACCAATGCAGTGTACGAGAAGCAAGTGTGTCAGGGTTGTAAAAAAATGCCAAATTAGATGACAGCACACTAGTTCCATCATTCATCTTCCTCCCTCCCTTCCTTCCTTCCTTCCTTCCTTCCTTCCTTCCTTCCTTCCTGTGTGTGCGTGCGTGCGTGCGTGCGTGCGCGCGCGCGTTTCTGGGTATCAGACTCAGGGCCTTGCCCATGCTAAACATTTGGTCTGTTACTGTGATATATCCTCAGCTCTTGACCTTAACTTTAAAGTCAGTTGTAATTGACAAATGTCTTTCATGAGCATGGTAAATTCCAACACTTGGAGCCTTGGAGATTTCTCAGGAGAACCTGAGTGGCATCCCTAGAGCCCAGATGAAAAAGCTGGATGCCATGGCCTGCACTTGCGGCCTCAGTGCTGGGAACATGGAGCCAGGCAGGTACAGGAGTTGAATGGCAAACCAGCCCAGCCTACTTGGCCAATTCTAGACTATCAAGAAACACCTTTTCAAAGAAAAGGTTGGCATTGCCTGAGTAACAGCATCCATGGATGTGCTGTGTCATCTATGTATGGGTGTGAACCCCTGTACACATACACACAGATGCACATACATACAGACACACACACATACAAATACTTGCACAGAATGTAAATGGTCAAATCTCTTCCACCAGCCTGTTCCTAAATAACCAGTCAGAGGCTTAATATTAATTACAAATGGTTTGGTCTATGGCCAAGCTTATTACTAACTAGCTTATTCATTTTAAATTAACCCATTTCTACTAATCTATGTATTACCATGTGCCTCGTGGCTTTACCTGAGTTCCATTACATCTTGCTTCTCAGGTGTCGGCTCACAGCTTCTCTTCTGACCCCGCCTTTCTTCTTGTATCTCTCTTGGATTTCCCGCCTGGCTGTCTCCTGTCTTGCCATAGGTCAAAGCAACTTCTTTATTAACCAATGGTAGCAACATATATTCACAGCGTACAGAAAGACCATCCCACAGCAACAGAGAGGTACATAAACAGAGACACACATGCATAGATATACAAAAACACAGAAACAAACACACACACAGACATACACACACAGAAACTTACACAAAGATGCACACAGGCACATCAGAGAAGTTTTCAAAAACCTCCTCCAATTGCTGTTTACTCAAACCTTGAATATGCTTCCTAGAGCCATGCAGTGTTTTAGTCGTGTGTGTGTGTGTGTGTGTGTGTGTGTGTGTGTGTGTGTGTGTGTCTTTGTGTATATGAACACTAGCATTATATACCCATTGTTCTGCATCTTTAGAAAATCTTATATATCCGTATATGTATGTAAGTCTTCCTCTTTTGGATGGAATTGCTTAGTAGTCTAGCACATTAATATGCTATATTCAGTTTATTTAGCTAGCTCTTGCCTGGCAGACATTTAGGTTATTGGTGTGTTCCTGGTACACATTTCAGTGTGAAATCATTATGCTTGGCTGTGCTCCTTTAATAAATTCTTCTTAGTATTAAAAACTGTACAAGTTATGTTGACTTAAAGGTGCTTGCCCCACCCCAAGCCTGATGACCTGAGATCACTCCCCAGAACCCACATACTAGACAGAGAGAACTAACTCCTTTATCTTGTCCTCCGGAACCCCCCCACCCCCAACATATGCATCATGACATGTACACATCATATACAGAATAAATAAATAATTACAAAAGTTTAAAAAAATGTAAAAGCAAGAAGTGGAATAATTAAAAAAAACTTGAATGCTAAAAAATCTGATAATGAAAGCACATGTGAATCAGTCTGTGTACATGTACTTGTGCACACACTAAAAGCCCATTTACACTAGCAAAACTGTTATCTAAATATTGTGAAACATTTACCTGCAGCTGAATAAAACTCCTTACTTCTCAGATTTCTAGTTAAGACAGGGTAGTGGCTTTCATTTGTTTGTTTGTTTATGGTACCAGGGGTTGAACTCTGAGTCTTGTACATGCTAGGCATGTGCTTACCCTGAGCCAATCTTCTTTTCTATTAAAAATTTAAATTTTATGTATATGGATGTGTTGCCTGAATATGTGTGCCTAGTAACCATGGAGACCCTAAAAGGGTGTCAGAGCCTCTGGGACCAGAGTTGTAGATAGTTGTGAGCTGCAATGTGGGTGTTGGGAATTGAACACTGGTCCTTTGGAAGAGCAGCCAATGATCTTAACCATTGGACCATCTCTGTAGTCCATCCGTTGTCCTCTGTCCACCCCACACCACAGCGTGATTCCAGAATCACTAACTTAAATCATTTACTCAGAACATTTTATTCTAAGTTATGGCACTGCCCTTGGCTCACAGTCTTTATTATGAATTAAAAGAAGGACATACCCTCTTCCCCCCCCCCCCCTTAATTGTTAAATTTAGAACTCTGTTAAATTTAGAAATTGGAATGCAGCTGGCGGGTGAATTTAAGTGATATTTCCCCTTAGTGGAAGGTTGTTTAGGCACGTGTAAAACCAATGTCAGAATACAGAAACTTGCATTACTCTCAGAGAATAGAATTAGCACCTTTTAAAGGTTAATCTTAAGTATATATAAACCTGCGATGTAGTCAGTAATATAGCTAAATATATCAGAAACAAATCTCCTTTTATTTTCTGTACGGGTGTAGTCGTTTTCATATATATATGAAAACATAATACAGTAACATACACCTCTATTATTTTCAAAATAAACATTTTATGTGTTTGTGCCTGCATGTTTTTATGCATATCATGTGCATGTTTGGTACCTTTGGAGGCCAGAAGAGGTGTCAGAACCCATAGACTGGGATTGAGGCAGTTGCAATTGCTGTGTGGTTGCTGGAAACCAAGCCTTGGTCTTCTCCAAGAGCAGCAAGTGCTCTTGTCTGCTCTTGTCCATCTGTCCAGATCCAGAGGAATCCAATGCCTCTGGCCTTTTTCCGCAGCTGCTGTCACGGGCACATATCTATACCCACACCCCCCCCACATACACATAATTAAAAAAAATAAAAAAGTACAAATACAAAGAAGTTAAGGTGTCTGTAGCTGCGTGGGTTTATTTCCGGATCCTCTGTTCCGTTGTTATCCGTGTCGGTTTTTGTACCTGTACCTTATGGTTTTTGTTACTGCCATTCTATAGTGTAATCAAGTGTTAGGATAGCCCAGCATTGCTCCTTCTGCTTTGGGTTCCATTGGGTATTCGGGGTCCTTTCTGGTTCCATGTGGCTCTTGAGTTACTTTTATTTTTGTAATTCTGTGAAGAATTCAATTGAAATTTTGATGAGGTTGCATTAAAACTTTTAGCTCACTTAAGGTATATAGTCATTTTTACAGTATATAGTTATGCTTGTCCATAAAGATCGAAAGTCTTCTTCATTTTTAATTTCTTTAATGTTTTAAAGTTTTTCATTATAGAGGCCTTTCACCTTCTTGGTGAAATTAGCACCTCCTAGGTTGTTAATTTTTTTTTTTTTTTAATTAACTTGGCAGCTTTGTTATTGGTACATGTAAAGGCCACTGATTTTTGTATGTTGATTGTATGTCCTGCTACTTTGATGAAAGTGTATATTAAGAATTTTCTGGCTTGGCGGTGGTGGCACATGCCTTTAACCCTAGTGCTCAGGCAGAGGTAGGGGAGTCTGAGTTTGAGACTAATGTCGTCTACAGAGTAAGTAAGTCTTGAAGCACTGTTTTCAGCAGGCAAGGGGAGACTGGCACCCTTGTTAAAGAAATGTCAGTTTTGTGCCATTTCTTATAATGTTGGCTGTAGCCTTCTCCATTGCTACAAGAAGGATCTTGAACTTGTCAAAGATCTTTTCAAAGATCTTTCTTTCTTTCTTTCTTTCTTTCTTTCTTTCTTTCTTTCTTTCTCTCTCTCTCTCTCTCTCTCTCTCTCTCTCTCTCTCTCTCTCTCTCTCTCTCTTTCTTTCTTTCTTTTTTTCTTTCACCAGATTGCAAAAGCAAGGTTTAATTCAGGATATCCAAAAGCAATACAAGCCTAGGCAGGGACTTTGTCCAATACATCCAACACAGTGGAGGCTGGAGGAAGTGACCACCTCTTTCTTCCTTCCTTCCTTCCTTCCTTCCTTCCTTCCTTCCTTCCTTCCTTCCTTCCTTCCTCCCTCCCTCCCTCCCTCCCTCCCTCCCTCCCTCCCTCCCTCCCTCTCTCTCTCTCTCTCTCTCTCTTTCTTTCTTTCTTTCTTTCTTTCTTTCTTTCTTTCTTTCTTTCTTTCTTTTTTTCCTGAGACAGGGTTTCTCTTGTAGCTTTGGAACCTGTCCTGGAACTCACTCTGTATACCACCAGGCTGACCTTGAACTCACAAAGATCCCTGCCTCTGTCTCCTGAGTGCTGGGATTTTAAAGGCTTGCACCACCACCACCCGGCTGTCAAAGGTCTTTTCTACATCCATGGAGAAGCTTAAATAATTTCTGTTCTCAAGTCTGTGTGTGTGTGTGTGTGTGTGTGTGTGTGTGTGTTTAAAGATTTATTTATTATCTATATAGAAGAGGGCGCCAGATCTCATTACAGATGGTTGTGAGCCACCATGTGGTTGCTGGGAATTGAACTCAGGACCTCTGGAAGAGCAGTCAGTATTGGTGAAATTAAGGCCACTCCATGTAGTTAAAAGGGAGGTTTATTTTGTGAGGTAACTTACAAATGAAGGGATAGGTTGCAGGGTCTGGCAAAGGTATAACGTAGTCCGGCAGTGTTCTCTGGAGAACTCTGCTTGGTCTCCTCCAGCGTCCAGGGTCCGGGAACCAAGCGCGAGACCTCTTCCCGATCCTTTCTCTTCCGCTTCCTCCTCTGCCCTGCTTTGTGGGCGTGACCATTACCGAAGCCTCAATGGGGGTTGGAACTTCCAGGCCAATGCTGGGATGGCTATCCACTACAAGTCAGTGCTCTTAACTTCTGAGCCATCTCTCCAGCTCCCTGTTTGTATATATTATATTACATTTTTTTGCACATATTGAGCCAGGCTTGTCCTGTTGGGATGAAACCAATTTGGCCATGTCCTAGACATGACTCTTCCTCCTTCTCTTCTTTGTTTTGTGTTTGACAAGAGTTCTTGGTAGCCCTGCCTAGCCTGGAACTCATGCAGACCAGGCTGGCCTCAAATTCACTTCCTTCCTTTGTATCCCGGTATTGGCAATGCTGGGATTCAAGGTGTGTACCACCATTCTTCTTGTATTGTATTTATGAGCCCGGGCCAGCTGACCCCTAGCTGGGCTTGTAGGAAAGGATGACCTTGAACTTCTTATCTTTCTGCTTAGGCCTCCCAAGTGTTAGGTTATATGCCTGCGCCTCTGCACCTGGCTCCTAACATACTTCTTAGCCAGGTAGCTAATGAGTTCAAGTGCTTTGGCTATATTCCTAGAGTTTACTTTGTTTATCTTATGTTTTTGTTGTGCAAGGGGAAGCCTGTTACTTATCTCTTTATCTTGGAATTAGTGACTTTCTAAGAACAGGGGACTGTAGAGTGACAGAATGACTCTATGTTCAGACTCCCTGCATTTTCTACCATGAAATTGCCTCTGAAGGGGAAATTTGCAGAAGCCTATTTTCTTCGGCTTTAACTCAAATAATCATTCCTCGCATGGTATAATTTTCAACTTAAGTTTTAATTTTCATATTTTCCACATTTGGTTCATGGGAAGGCTTTGCTATTTGGTTTTGTCTGAGTAGATTGGTGGCTTTTAAGTCTGAATTACCAGACATTCCCAGGGTATGGAGGAAGGAAAATGCTGGAGGACTTTAGATAGAAAATAAGACTGATCACTAGGTGTCAGTCCTGTGAGTACTGTTTCTGGGACTGTCAATATGTCAAGGGTACACTTCTGAGCAACATGCGGAAGGAGGAAAATATACATGTAAAAGTTGACTCCCCCATAACATAAATCAGATAAAATTCCATGTTTGAAGTAGACTGTTGACTTTAATTATTATTAATATCCATTCCTTTTTTTAAAAGCAGTTGTGTGAAGTGACATGTATCTGTCATTCTAGCAATTGGAAAGCAGAAGCAGGCTTTCTCTCTGAGTTCAAGGCCAGCTTGGTCTACACAGTGAATTCTAGGCCAGTCAGGGCTACACACAGAGAGACCCTGTCTCCCCTCAAAAATGGTAGGAAAAAAAAAAGAAATAATGGATCAAAAGAAATGATGCTTACATTAAGTAGTATTCTAGTATTTAGAGCAATGGGCATGGGGACAATTGAGCCTGCTACCAAGCTCAGTTCTTTGCTAGGGTGTAGACTTGGATGAGGGGACCCTGAGAGACTGTTTTGTAGAGTGGGTAATTCGAGGTCATAATTGAAGTCTCTTATGTTAGACTTTTATTTCTTGAGCCAGTAATGTAACTCCTGAGTCTGCAAAATGGTGCTAATGATTGAATCCTCATGACAGAGTTGACTTGAGTTAGATAGTTCATGTCTTGTACCTCCTTAACAGCAAGTTCACAAGGATGTGCATTGTTAGAACTAGTCTAGTGAGTTGAAGGATTCAATTTTCCTGGTCCCTGTATCCTCAGAGGGAGAGCCGTTGCTGTACTCTATTAGAAGAGAACTTATGTTGTTCTTCCTTCAGGAGTCCCCAACCCAGCATACACTTTGTTTTTGTTTTGAGACAGGGCCTCACTATATAGCTAAGGCTGTCTTAGAACTCACCCTGTACCCCAGCTGGCTTCAAATTCTCTGTCCTCTTGACTCAACCCCCTAAGAGTCCTGAGATTACAAGACTATACTACCATGCTGGTTGTAGCTGGTTATGGCAGCTTTTGTCAACCGGGCCCTTTTGTTAGTAAATCATAATTTTACCTGTTGTACCAAGAAACGAAGCTGGCCCCAGCCCCATCGTTGTCGGATCATGGGTTTGGTGATGGCATTCATACGGTGTGTTCTAGCTGAGGAAAGTTTCTCCTTCTTCTGCACATTGTGACATTTCTCAGACATAAATACGAAAATCATTCAGCAATGTAAAAGTATTTCTTTTTTTTTACAAAGAGAATGTGACACACAGTTCTTTTGTCCCGGCAGTCCTGAGGCCCTGAGATGTAGGGTTGGCCTGGGAAACTTTCCCATTCTCAGTGCTTTGAGAGCAGTCTCAGCCCGTCACGGAACCCCATTAAGACAAATAAATGTACGTGCGTATGTAGGGCTTCCAGGCAGTGGTCCTCCTCATAGCAACAGTGCCCCCAGGATGCATCTTTGGGAACAGGGGGACACCTGATTCTGAAGATGTGTTTAACAGCTACTACAAAGGAGGCAAATAGTAATCATCCTAGGCCACGCTGCCCTTAGAGTCTAGTTAAGAACATTCCTGATTTTACCTACACTCCACTCAGGGCCTTTCTTCTCACTACCCCATCTTCCTTCCCACCAGAAAAAGCTCAAAGTATCAAGTGGTTTTCTTGTTTAAAAAGCAACAAAAACCAAACTTTTCACTCAGTAAAAGAAACATAACCTACTTGGAGAGAAAAATACAGGGAAACAACACAAAATCCAAAGTCCTAACTATAAAGGAAATTAAGATTTTAAAAATACATAGTTGAATAAATTTGTTCTTCAAATAGTAAATGCCTCTGTTGGGAGTTTTGAGAAGAATTTGATAGTTGAAATCCTGTCTGTCACCTGTCTCCCTTGGCAACATCCCCTGCTGTGGAGGATTTTCAGCCACAGAAAGTTGGAGCTTCACCTCCTCCCCATCCCTCTGCCTCCACACAGATAATTCTGGGATGGGTGTCATTCAGGCACTTGCTCCAAATTGGTAAGTGTTGAATGACACTTGGCCACTGTTCTCGCCTCTCAGCTTTGGGTCCTTGGTGACAGTGACTCTTCCCGTGTGTGATCTTCATACCTCCCAACCACCCCAAAACTGAGCTATCCACTGATTGATTTCTTCTTCCTTTCTAGAAGTCTAAATTTATTCCCTGGGTGTTTTGCAGTTGGTGGTGGTCAGGGACAGCTGTTCTTCCGTGCTTTGTCTGAACAGTTTTCCGAGATGAAGTCAGCAAAGTAATACCAGATGAGAGGCCTGGAAAACAAAAGCCTTGGTTGGTACTCCTTGTTTAAGTACTAAAGAGAGAAAACCCACTCTTCCTCATTTAAAAAAAAAAAAAAAAAAAAAAAAAGGGCAGCTATAGCAAACATGAGGCCTTAAATACATTTGAGGCCCTGAGATTCAAGAAGACCTGCCTCCAGGAAGTAATTGCTGTTTGGTCACTACAGCTAATGCTCTTCGACAGTAACAAAGAGCATAAGGAGGTACTGTGGTTTTGCTATTCAGTCGTTCTGTGTTTCCTTACATATTTGTCTTGTCTTGGCTCAGTGGGAGCCCCAAAGCCTGATGACTCGAGCTGGATCCCTAGGGCCCACACGGTAGAAGACAGAACCAGTGCTTGGAGGCTGCCCTTTGACCTCCACCTGTATACCTTGACACACACAGACATACAATGAATTGATGGATTGATTGGTTGATTGATTGATTGATTGATTGATTGTGTGTGTGTGTGTGTGTGTGTGTGTGTGTGTGTGTGTGTGTACTAGAAAATACTCTATATACTTCTTCTGTGGTCTGCTTCAAAAATTTAATATATCATAAATATCTTTAAATTTCAGGTTTTTCTTGATTGTGTAATGTCTTTTTGTTTTATGTGTATGGGTGTTTTGGCTGCATGGATGTCTGCATACCACTTCTGTGCATGATGCTGCAGAGCCCAGAGGAGGGCATTGGAACTGGAGTTACAGATGGTAGGGAGCCGCTGGTGCTTTGAATCAAATCCAAGTCCTCTGCAGTGCTCTTAACGTCTGAGCTATTTCTCTAGTCCCATGTTTAGTGCCCTTTGATGAGGGGTTTTCATTAATAAGAAACATTAGCATATGGTAAAAAAGCCCAAATGGTTCAGAGTAAGGCTTTAACATGAACAGTCAATCTCCTACCACCGTGACTTCTGACTATTCTCTCCCCACAGACACCACCACTAGCAGCTTCCTAGGGTTTCTCTGGTGTTATTCTGTGCACACATCCTTGCATGGGCGTGTATTTCTTTTTAATAACTTTAGCGTGTGGTAGAGAGCCTCCTAAGTGACTCAGTCTTACCAATAAACAGCATGTCATAGTCAGCACAATTGATATGCATGCTTTGTTTAACCAACTCATGTAGATACTTAGTTTATTGTTCAATGCCAAAACGTACATCCTTGTAGGCAAAACCTAGAGCCATGCAATGTTTGTGTAGAGGGTGAGTTTGCTCAAGTAGAATTCTTAAGAGAGTAGTGCATTTGTAACTTTAGTAACTCTTACTTAACTTCTTTCCTAAAATGTTAGCCAGGAAAGATTTTTCTTTCCACGTATGTTGGCCAGTAATATTTGTTATCAAACTTTTTGTCCATATACTTTTGTAAAAAAATTTTTTTAGATTTATTTATTTTACCTGTAAGGGTGATTTTTCTCTCTCTCTCTCCCTCTCTCTCTCTCTCTCAGTGGTGCCATGTATGTGCTGGGAATTAAACTCAGGTCTTCTGTAAGACCAAGTGCTATTTACCACTGAGCCATCTGTCCAGGCCCTGGAGTACTGGTCTTTTAATAAAGCAATTTCCAATAGCTATGGAAGTATGTTTTCTTAAGGCACCTAACTCTCCCTCTGGCTCTGTTTCTCAACCTGTGTATCCAGATGCGTCGTATCTATGTGTCTTCACGTTTCCTTTCTATATGTCCATGTTTCCTACCTGTGTGTCCATATGCTTCCTACTTGTGTATCCATATGCATTCTCCACTTATTTCCTGATGCTTCCTACCTGTAGATATAGATGTTTTTTTTTTTTTTTTTTCTCTAAGCCATAAATGGAAATCTCAATGGGAGTTATTTTGCTTCCCAGCACAGGCCATACATTTTATTCCATATTCTTTCCATCCTTTTCCTTTTCAGTATTATATATCTCAGACAGCAGAGAAGAGTGAGTTGTGAGTTTTGAATTTTGCCAAGACTTAAATATTTGTGGAGCTGGAAAGAATAAAGTTGGAAAAGAAAGAGCAAAAGAGAAATGAATATGGCCGACTTAGTTCTGGCTTTGTTTCATTTAGCTGTTCTAAACATCATCCTCAAGATATCAAGAAAAACATCTGTCCAGGTTGTCCACTGTTGTCGATGCCTGAACTAATTAGAGCTGTGGCTTCTCCCTTAGTGTCGTTGGATAATTCCATCCTTCTTCACAAAACAAATGCCCAGAATGTAGAAGCTGCTGCTCCTACATCATATTATTTTATTGTGTTGTTGCTGTTGCCTAGGCCACGAGACCTAGGGATGTTCCCAAGAGGTCTTACTTCTTAGGTCCCCAGCACACATCGTAAGCTTGTGCTCTCTTTGTAGCCAGTCTTCTCTTAAACATATATTTTCTTGCAATCTGAGGAAATTTCAAGGCCTAAGTTATGTGAATACTAAGATGGCTTTGGCCAAGTCATCCCTTACTCCACATGTTGATGGTTGCTGGTTGGTCTCTCCGATCTTCCACTTGGCGCCTTCTGTGGTGTTTATTCCCTTCCTGTCGTGAGGCCACAGTAGCACAGTGTTACAGTTCTGAGCTTGGAAAAGTAAAGGCTTTCATGTCATGTCGCCAGTGCTAACCATGAAAATTCTTGGTGCCCCAGGTTCCTCCTAAGAAAACTTATAATTTCCTGACCTGGGTGTCTTGTCCTCAGTGAGCACTTTGCAGAGGATTTCTTCAGAAATGCTAGCTGGTTTGAACTCTATGTCTTGCCTTACTAAACTGTTTTTTTATTTTTATTTAAGTCACAGTTGGGTGTGGAACTGGGAGGAACAGCAAATAATTTTAAGTACACACACACACACACACACACACACACTTCCATATACGCATATAAGCATGATGTAGCACATTTCACGACTAGGGTTCTGTTCTTCCTCACAAACTCAAAGTCATTGTTTAATAGGGGTTTCCTCAAAGCCCAGGAACAATGCCCAAGTGGAAACACAGTTTCTCTGGACTCTGCCAGGCAAAACCTATTAGTCTCTGCAGAGTTTGGGGTATGGTCTCATAGGAAAAGAAAATCTTAATTTATTTTGAAATAATCTTAAACTTCAGAAGACTTTCAAGTTCAGTACAAAGGACTACTGTATTTATCCTTTGTCACTTTTACTTTTGTTGTTGGTAATTTGCTTGTCAACACAGCTTGGTTTGGTAATTGTTGTAAAATATTATTTTAAGGTGTGCTACTTTTGTTTATGTTGCGTTTGTTAAACTCTGTGAAGCTGTGTTACTGTGCCTGTCTAAAACATCTGATGGTCTAATAAAGAGCTGAATGGCCAATGGCAGGGCAGGAGAAAGGATAGGCAGGGCTGGCAGGCAGAGAGAATGTATAGAAGGAGAAATCTCAGAGAAAGAGCAAGAGAACAAGGAGAGGAAGATACTAGGGGCCAGCCACCCAGCTACACAGCCACCCAGCCACACAGCCACCCAGCCACACAGCCACCCAGCCACACAGCCACCCAGCCACCTAGCCACACAGCCACACAGCCACACAGCCACACAGCCACCCAGCCAGCCATGGATTAAGAGTGAAAGTAAGATAACAGAAGTAAGAAAAGGAAAAAGCCCAAAGGCAAAAGGTAGGTGGGATAATTTAAAGTTAAGAAAAGCTGGCAAGAAACAAACCAAGTTAAGGCTGGGCATTCATAAGAAAATAATAAGACACTGATTTATTTGGAAGCTGGGCAGCAGGGGCCCCCAAAAGAGCAAAAGCAATGAACAACAGGTTATCTGTGTGTATATGCATCTCTCTCTCATCCTTCCTCCCTCCCATCTTCTTTCCTTCCTCCCTCTTTCCTTTCTTTTCTTTTCTTTCTTTTCTCTTCGCTTCTCTTCTCTCCTCTCCTCTCCTCTCCTCTCCTCTCCTCTCCTCTCCTCTTCTCTTCTCTTTTTCTTTTTTTTGAGGCAAGATCTCATCTGGCTATCCCCAAACTAGTGGCCATCTCAGCCTCCCTGGTAGTTGGAATACAGGTATGAACTACCACACAACATGGTAACAAAATTTTGTTTCTGTTGCTGAGAATTAAACCCAGGGCCTGGAACATTCTATAGTTATTCTACCACTTTGCTACACCTCTACCCCTTTTCCTTTATTAGTGAAGGTAAAGCTGGAGACATCATGATCTGTACCCTAAATATTTGTAGTGCTTTTGATGCGTTTCCTAAACACAGAGTAGGTATCAAAATCAGGGAAATTTAACACTGATACAGTTCTGTATCTAATGTGCAGTCCATATGAGTTTTGTTTTTTGTTAGGTGCATGTGTTGCATTAGTCTACTCCCTCTCTCCTTCTTTTCTTTCTGTGGTGCTGGGGATCAAACCTAGGGCTTCAGTCATTCGACGCCAGTGCTTTACCATTGAGCTATATCCCTAGCTTGTCCTTAAATTCTTTTAACCTGGAGTGATTCCCCAATTCTGTTTTTTCTGAAACTAGACTTTTTTTTTAAGACTATAGGGCAGTTATTTAGTAGACACTCTTTAAATTTGGATTTGTCTCATGCCTCCTGTGACTTAGATTTTGGTTATACTTGTTTGGCAGGAATACAACAGAAATGATTTGTCTTATCGCCTCATCTCAGGAGGCACACAGTGTTGATACACCTTAGGACTGACTGGTGATGCTAACTTTGATTATTTGGGTTGAAAGAACTGGGGGTGGAGGCAGAGTTGATGGGCCCCTGGCTGCTTTAATATTCAGTACAGAGGATGAGCTATGAGGAAAAGTGTTTCTATCTCAGTCAATGAGGTGTGCTCAAAGACATGGAGACTGCCTTGGGATGTATGATCATCAAATGATAATTTCTATTGTGGTTCATTTAAGCTTCACAGGGTGTTATTTACCTGACAAACTGTTAGGGTCTGAGAGAAGCACCCAAGAAAGACCATCAGTCATGTATGTAATCAGCAAGAGCATTTTTTATTTCCAACATGTTGGAGTGGCCAATAGTGACCCTGAAGGGAGGTCCCAAGCTCTTTTTAGATTAATCTGGTGCTGATTGGTAGAGGAAAGATTAGTCTGGGAGTTGATTGATGGAAACTCTAGTGGTTCAGGACCTTCCAGATGCAGGGTAAGGAAAACTATCTTTAGCTAGCAGGAGGCTGGGGAGCTCCTGCTGTTTGGTTGCCCTTGAGTTATGGACTTCCTGAGAATTGCTCGCTCAGCTCCAGACAGTTGCAGGAAACCAAAACTGAGGCCTGGTCCCTGGCAGTGCTGTTAGAAACCAGTCATGGCTCTGGTCTAGCTCCCCAGCCCTCTCACAAACAATGCATTTGTGTGGCTATCTACATAGTTTAATTTTAGCCTATTCTAGTCTATTATTGAATTCAGAAATATCACCTGATTTTGTTTATTTTCCTGCCCTATTTTTACATGTAGCTTAAGGACTTTAGTTACTATCCTTTTGAATGTTTCTGCATGCATATTGTAATTCATTTTGGAAACATTAGTCTGGATATTTTTGTGCTACTTATTTTCATTTTTCATACCATGGGAGTTTTGGGCATGTTTCACAAGTTCATTTAGCAAATATGCCTCCTTCATTCATCAGGGCATTTGAGAAATGGTGTATGCATATCTTTTGATGTGGCCTTTTAATTATAATGACTTCCTGTGCAGCTTTCAGGATATTGATTACTTAATTAAATAATGCTAATTGTCTTAGTCACTGTTTTATTGATGTGAAGAGACACCACCACCAAAGAAAGCATTTAGTTAGGAGCTTGCTTACAGTTTCAGAGGTTAGTTCATTATCATCTTGGCAGGCATGGTGCTGGAGAAGTAGCTGAGTACTTTATATCTTAGTCTGCAAGTAAGCAAGTAGAGAGAGATTGGGCCTGCCATAGGCTTTTGAAACCCCAAAGCCCACCCTCAGTGACACACTTCCTCAACAAGGCCACATCTCCTGATCCTTCTAATTCTTTTGAACAGTTCCGCTCTCTGGTGAATAAGCATACACATGTATGAGCCTATGGGGTCAGTCTTACTCAAAACACTAATTCTTCTTTTAAAAAAAAGGGGGGGGGGGAGAAGAAAGTCTGATACTTCCAGACATTTATTTCTTCCTCCTTTATAATATGCATCATTCAAAAGAACAACAGTTGAATTGGACTAAAAGGAAACTGTGGCTGGAAAAAGCCAACAGTAAAACCAAACCAGTAAAGCTAAAGGGAAAACAATGAGAGTGGGCCTCAGATTCCTGGGCTCTGGTGGGTCTTCTCACACGAGTCAGCTCATTCAGGAGGGATAGGCCCTCATGTCTTTGAGGAAAAATAAATTTTTTTCTGGGTATAAAGCACTGAGCAGTGATTCCTGTTGTCTGCCACACAGAACCTGTCTGTTGACCCTTGTCTTCTGCTTTGGAATACATGGACTGTGTACTTTTTTTGCACACATACCATAAGGTCATAGGCCTGGAACGTTCTCACCCTAAAAGTATCTTTATTGAATCTTTGATAACTTCATATAATATATTAATATATTTTGATCGTATTCCCCCCCTCCCCCGACATCTCCTTCTTTCAACTCCTCCCAGATCCGCATCCACCCATCTTCTTATCCCCCACAAATTTGTATCTTTTTTTAATTTTAATTTAATAACCCATTAACTCCAATTTGTGAGTTCATCTACTCCTGTGTGGGGCCATCCAGTGTAACCTACCAGGAGCCACACCCTTAAAGAAAACTGACTGTCCATCCCCCAGAAGCCATCAGCTACCTGTAGCTCCTCGTTTGGGTGGGAACTCAGGAATCCCTCCACTCCATGCTAGAATGATATCTGGCTTGTGCAGGCAGCTAGAGCGGCTGGGAGTTCATGAGTACAGCATCCTGTCATGTGAGGACCACACTGTTTTCAGTGTTCTCCCTGACCTCTTACACCCCCTCCTGGGCTGTGGTCCCTGACTAAAAGAATAGATACTATTGCTGTTTGTGTGTCTGCCCTCTAGACTATAGTCTCTTGAGGGGAAGGGATCCAGCTGTCTTTTTTCTTTTTCATTACCGAATTAAAAACAAAACCATAGACTACCGGAAATGATGAAATGATGTCAAGATAGGTGTAGTTTAACAACCCTAAGTCGCCACTATTGCTATTGATCCTTTTTATATCCAAGGCAATTGATTTTTACTGGACCTCCTGTTAAGAGCTAGGTGCAGTGTTCTGTGAAATGCACACATGTGCAAAGCCACACTGTTTGACCAGCTTTCTTCATCATCTTGATACCGTAGATTAAATTATAGTTTGCTAGTCCTGTGTCTGGTCCCTCCTCTGCCCCCCAGTGGTTCTAAACTGAAAAGTACCCATGTTCCATTGTTATCTTTGTTAATGAATGCCTCATCATAATTTTTGTGATTTCTTGCCAAGCCAAGAATTTCCAGTGCTTGATTGTTACCTGAAAGTTCCCTTTCACAAACTGCTCAGATGTGTGGACCCCCTCATGCAGTTTTAGTGTTTATTGTGTGACCTCTTTAAATAATAAGGATATTTACCAGAATGATATAATATCCAAAAAAGCAGATTAAAACTAGCACACTGGCAGCATTTTCTTGCTTGTTGTGAGTGCCTTCTGCTCTCCAGCTTGGGCTGCAGTGATTTGCCCCTGGAGTAGTTTTCAAAACTATTGAGCAAAACTGACTAGTACAAAGTGATCATAACCTTCCTCAGTTAATGAAAAGAAATGATAGGAATCAGAGTTTCCATTTCCTGTCGGGATAAAGGTGTGCCTACTGTCTGAACATAGTAAAACAATGTTGTTTTCCCCAAGAGTGCCCAGCCATGGAAACAGATTTTAAATCAGAAGGATGGCTTTGTGGAATAACACAGTATAGTTCTCGGTTTCTCCTGTTCCCTATTAGTCAGTTTGCTCAACTGAAGCTTTGCTTCTGACACACACCACTTTGGATAAACCTTGAGATGTTCCAGCAACTAGATGGAGTTGGGGTTGCACATTCTAATACAGCTTCAGGTGAAAACACACACCACACACACACACACACACACACACACACACACAGAGAGAGAGAGAGAGAGAGAGAGAGAGAGAGAGAGAGAGAGAGAGAGAGAGAGAGAGAGAGACTCTGATTAAGAAATTAACATGACAGGAAAATGTGAGGATTGCCTCCTCCACCTATACCCACATTTTTCTATAATGATGAGATCCAGTGTCTAGATCCTTTAACAGTTCATAAACTATATATCCAGAGAGTGTGCTCACTAGGAGAACATAAAAGCCAGAGGCACAAGCATTTTTCTTTATCCTAAGCAGAGTGGATGTGCCCAGGTCTATGGACAAGATTACTGTTTAAATGGGCAGGTGGGATTGCAAGCAGGAAAATAATTTCTTGATGCTAAAATGTCAAGGTTGCCTGGGAGGTAAATGCAAGTTGGTTTGCAAGGCCTTTCACTAGAAGGGACTGGAACCTTTGGAGAGTTATAAGCCCAGCCTTTGGAGCACCTGCAAATGATTTGAAGGCTTGAAACAGATAATCAAGAAAAGTTTAGCCATGTGTATGTTGTAGTTGAACACAGTGCTCTAACTGACCCAACTGAGAATTATCTTTATAGTATTCTTGCCCAGAATTAGAATAAAGGCTTCAGTGTGAAGTCGGTACAGTGAAACTTCTTGGCTTAATACTTACAGATTTTTGGAACTGAATGCACCTGGAAGTGAAAAGCTGTTTTCCTCTTTCTTTCTTTCTTTCTTTCTTTCTTTCTTTCTTTCTTTCTTTCTTTCTTTCTTTCTTTCTCTCTCTGTCTTTCTGTCTTTCTCTCTCTCTTATATTTACTTATTTATTTTTGCTGACCTTGTTGGACGGCTGTTTCTGGGAAATAAGAGAAACAAATGGCTCCTTGTTGGCAAAAGCCAAGAGACACACAAGGAAGGCAAGAGATGTGTCTGCAGTCACTGTATCATGACTGAGTCAAGGCTGCCCTGTGGCTGGGTTTTCTTTCCTCCTCTGTGGACATGTGTTTCCCATCAGACAGGGCTGCGTGACACCCGGGGTTGGCCAGTTGATGAGTTAAACCATGCATAGCGTATAAACAGAGTTTAGGAAAAGGCCTGCAGCTGCACTCAGACACTCTTCCGGCTGGAATATTTTGCAGACTTGGTGCCCTGGGTCTGTATGTAAGTCAGAAACGATTTACACCTGTATGTTTTGGCATGGCTTCTTGTAGTTCCATGCCATTACGTGGCCAGAAGGTCTAGTATTACAGCCGTGGTGGATGTGGATCATGAAATGTAATCTTTCAAAAGTACATCTGCTTTTGTCTTTTTTTTTTGTATTATTATTCAAGAACAAAGTGTTGTAACTTTTGCATGTGTAAAATTATATCACACAAACGGCACCTATCAAAATGTGATTCAGGTTTTTTTCATCTTTTTAAAGGGTCTTTGAGAGACTTCTTCATGATATAGGACAAAGTAAACAGCTATCCTCTTCAAGTTAGCTTAGCCATTATTTCTGACTTCTGGGTGTGTTCAGGGCAGGGATAGGGGGTCCTTAGTGGATGCCTGTGTAGCATTCTGGTACACCCTACACGTTCAGGAGTATTCTGGTACACCCTACACGTTCAGGATTCCTGGGTGTGTTGGGGGTCTGTGCATGTGATTTGTGTTTAGTCATTTAACCTTTCAAGTTTTTCAGCTCTAAAATCAGTAAATTGGTGGAAATCATTCATTTACCATGTGTGCAAAGGCCTATGCTAGAACCCTAAGGGGTGTGTGCAGTAGTTAAAGTAGTGTATAGTCTCCAAAAGCTAAGTGTAAAATTTTAATATGATAGTTGGGAAATGCCTGTAGGGAGAAAGTGATCTCAAAAGAATTTAGAGAGCACAAAGTTCTACTATTGCTCTATTGACAGAAGCTCAGACTCCTGGCAAACAGCTGATTGATCCCTCGGCATAGGGCATCCTGGCTTCAAGCTAGATAGGGGCTTCTAGGAAAGAACCTTCCACTAAAGAAAATTTGAGAAACACAGGTTTAAATGGACTAAGACTGTAACTGGAAGTTTTCTTGTGTCCCATCTGACTCACAGTTGGGACAAATCTCTCACCTACAGTCCTGCAGCCTTTTATAAAATAACACAGAGGCTTAATATTATTTATAACTGCTTGGCCATTAGCGCAGGCTTATTATTGACTAGCTTTTACACTTAATTTAACCCATAATTCCTGCTATGTTTAGCCACGTGGCTTGGTACCTTTTCTCAGTTCTGCCTTGTCATCTTGCCTCCTCTGTGTCTGACTGGTGACTCCTGACTCTGCCCTTTCTCTTCCCAGAATTCTTTTAGTCTGTTCGCCCCGCCTATACTTCCTGCCTGGCTACTGGCCAATCAGTGTTTTATTAAACCAGTGTACAAAAGCATTAAAACATAGCATTTCCCCTTTTCTGTCTAATCAAATAGGAAGGTTTTAACTTCAACATAGTTACATACAACAAAACAGTTATCAAGCAAGAAGTACAGTTACAATATCTATTCTATTTGTATTTGGCAAATTCAAGAAAATATTCTGTCTATCCTATATTTGTGAGTCTAAGGTTTCATATGTAACTTATCTTTTATCATAACCAAGGAAAATTATAATTATAACTATCTAGTCTTCAACTATATCAAAGACCCCAGAAGGATATAATATTACCTAAGTAAACAGGAAGTATGTTGTAAGCAGCTTCCAAAAATCTGGAAATGACAGAGACAGCTGCCTGCCTGGATAGTCATCCAAAGTTCCTCTGTAACACTGGGCATCTATCTTCAGTCAATAGGCCTAGAGTCTTTTAGTTGCTTCTTCCTGTGTCTTGTAGAATATTTGGCAGTTTCCTTTGTGAAGCAGGAACCTGACAGACCATCTCACCTTGCAAAGTTCAGTGGTCACCTTCCTATGGGTCCTGCATGTCTAGTTTATACAACATTTTGTCAAGCAGTCCAGGCAAGAACAGTTTCTTGCCCAAATGGCTAACTTTTGCCACGAAGAAGATAAATTTCATATGGAGTGTCTTTGGTGCCCATCATCTTCCTTGAAGTAATTGGTACTGCCAGGAGCAGACATGTCTCATTATCCAGAAAAGTCTTAAGTTTTTAAAAACATTTTAAATGCCATATTCTGAAGTGTTTGAAGATTACCTATCTAATGAATTATATCTATGTATACCTAGAAAACTTAACTAACATGACTATAAACTTGACTATCATTGAAGACTAATTGTAAATCTGTATTTCTTAATTATCCATTACAATTTAAATGAGTTACATAAACATAATACCCTAAACGAGAGTAGAAATATATATGTATATTATAACAAAATTAACTTTAAATTTATATCAGTAAACTAAAATCCATAGCAATGTAAGCATTTTAAACAAGTTGCTGTTCTTTAAAGGTAGATTCAATAATCTACCCTTTCATCCTATCATATACCTATCCTACATTTCTATATCATATCCCCCCCTTTCTTCTTTTAGAAGGAGATTGACTACGACCAATAACAATTGTAACCAACAATCTAAACAAAGACAAACATCCATAATTCACTTTTTGGGAATGTGGGCATAGTTTTCTAGGCTACTTCCTGCTGATAGGGGCGCTGGTAGTCTTATGGAGATCATGAGAATATTCGAGATAATGGTCAAGTCCTGAGAAGATTGGCTATAACCTTTGTTGATAGGTACCATCTGTTAAGGTTCAGGAGGTCTGACTTGATCAAATCTAATCCATCTTAACCTGGAACAAATCTATAGGTTCTCCTTTTTTGTGGAAACAAAAGCAGAACCTTTTTTCTGAAGCAACATATCCTTAGACACAAATTTTAAAGTCAAGATAACTTAAAAAATATATGTATATTATATATATACATATACATACACACACACACACACACACACACACACACACACACACACATATATATCTGAGTATCCTTTACAACCAAATGTCTTTCTGTAGTTAAAAATCCCCAAAACAACACAATCCAGATTCTTTGTGCAATATCCATCTTTATGTGGCTTATTTTTATATTACTTTTACTGTCTCTTTAAAGGCTTTACTTTTTAAAACTTTCTTTATATGACTGTCTATATTTCTTTTTCTCTTTCAAGCCTACATATATTTTTACACACATTGTAAACCATTTAAAGTCTTATTCCATCTGAGTCTCCCTTATTGTGAATCTGTTAGTTTAAACTGCAGCATTACTAGGACTGAAATGGCAGCTTTGGCTGCTGGCTCTGCCCACCTCAGCTTTCCAACATGGCAGAACTTACGTTTACCACCAGTTCTGGGGGAACCAGTGTCATCGCTGACTCTGTGAAGCAATGGGTCTATGCTTCCATCAAAGCAGCCTATAGCCCAGAAACCATTGTTTGTTTTTTTTGTTTGTTTGTTTGTTTTTTTTTTTTTTTACTATCAAAACCTAAATCTGCCATAGAGTATGATGCAGGGCTTGGAGAAACTTCTGTGTGCCACCATTCAAGCCCACATGCTGTGAACCCACCATACCATAGCTTAAGTCCGCATGCCACAGCGTCTCTGTACCTTTGTATCTCTGTATCTTGACCTGCATGAGACATTAAGTAGAAAGCTGTTTTTGACTCCTTTGTGTGTTTAGAAGCCTTTAAAAACTCTTTTAGACCTTATGGAAATTCAAGAGCCCCTAGTTGGTACTCCAAATGTAGTAGGAATGTTTCATGGGTCCTGCCAAGCCCTGCAGTTCCATGGGCTGCTTATAGAATAATTACTCAAAAGCTTATATTAATTGTAACTGCTCGGCCATTAGCGCAGGCTTATTATTGACTAGCTTTTACACTTAATTTAACCTATAATTCCTGCTATGTTTAGCCACGTGGCTTGGTACCTTTTCTCAGTTCTGCCTTGTCATCTTGCCTCTTCTGTGTCTGACTGGCGACTCCTGACTCTGTCCTTTTTCTTCCCAGAATTTTCTTTGTCTGCTCACCCCACCTATACTTCCAATGTTTTATTAAACCAGTGTACAAAAACATTATCCCACAGCATAAGACCCCATCCATTACACAGAGTAAATAAAATATATGCCCTCCACCAATAATGGGTGTTATGGGGCAAACTGACTGCCATCCTGGGTTGCTGACCTTAGTCGTAAATATCAACTGGTTATGACAGTTGGTTCTATAAGAGGTCTATCATGATGAGATAGCTCTGGGGCTGCCAAGAGTCACAGACCTAGCATCACAAACCATAACGTTTGGTAGGGACTTTGCCTGAATTAGCCCTGTGTCCCAGGAAACCCCTTACCTCTAGGAAAACCAGAATGGCTGGTAAGACCTCAATATTTGTATGTAGAGAGGAGAAAGAATGGGATTGTGGGTAAAGTTTTCAACTTTGTGGGTCTCTGATTCCACATCTCATCAACATTTGTATGGGGAGACTTTGGATAGGTAGACTTTTACATTTTATAGCCCCTGTACTGTGTTATTTCTTTTGTTTTTGTTTTCTTTTTTTTGTTTTTTCGAGACAGGGTTTCTCTGTGTAGCTTTGAGCCTTTCCTGGAACTCACTCTATAGCCCAGGCTGGTCTCAAACTCACAGAGACCTACCTGCCTCTGCCTCCTGAGTGCTGGGATTAAAGGAATGCACTGTCACTGCCGGGCTTGTTTTTGTTTTTGTTTTTTTAAGACAGTCTTGCATTATTCTAAATGGTCTCAAACTCTACCTTGGCTTAGGTCATTCTCCTGCCTCAGCCTACCCCCAACCAAGACACATATATTTTGTTTCACTTTATTCTTCTATGACTTTGTATCTTGCGCAACAGCCTCTAGACGTGAAATTATTTGCTCAACATCTTTGGCTGCTGCTTCCCTTCTCTGGCTTTGGGTTAGAAGCAACTCATTAAACTTCAAAGAACTAACCACATAGTAGGAGTTTAATAATTGTCTATTCATGTTTAATTCTGTTCATAATTCAGTGTTTTGCCAAGACATTTACTAAGTTGTAGTCGACTAGCATGTCTTAGTTTTTCCTACTCAGGAGAGAGAGTCCTGCAGGATAGGTATATGTGTTTGTACTTGTATATCCCTTTCAGAAAGAGAAAGGGGACTCTTAAGTGTATTTAGGACTGAGAAATCCAGCAGTAAAATATATTCGTCTAGTTTAACATTCCACAATCTTGACTGATAGCATAACACACCTGGAAACAACTCCTTTGTATCTATTTTACTTTCACGGTCTACGTTATAGACTCCCCCTTCTGTGTCTACCTAATTAGAAATTGTACTTTTACAAAACATTTGAGTAGAATTCCTATATACCTCTACACCCAGTTCCACCTGCTATTAAATGTCATATTTATGTGCTATGTCTGTAATAACCAATGAAGTAGTATTGGCTCATTATGGCTTATTAAAATCCATACTTTAAGTCTGGTGTGGTAACTCATGTACTTGGGAGGCCAAAGTTGGAGGAGTAGTATAATTTTGGAGGCCAACCCTGGTTTATATGCCAAGTTCTAAGACAGCCAGGTTACATAGTTAGATCCTGTCTCAAAAAGACCAAAGAAATACATAAATACGAATAAAAAATAAAAAACTTACACAGCTCATTTGGATTAAAATCAGCTTTTGTCTGATGTCTTTTTCTGTTCCATGTCTCATACAGCATACAGACAGTGCCTTCATCTTTCATGTCTCAAGACATGCTTGGCTGTGACCGTTTCCTAGGCTCTCCTTCTTTTACATGACCTTGATAGTTTTGAGGAGTATTGCTTAGGTTTTTTTTTTGTTTGTTTGTTTTGTTTCATTTTGTTTTGTTTTGTTTTTTTATATATATAATTCCCCTTTATTAGAAATGGATCCCTTCCCCCCACTGTTAAACTTTGATAACGGTTTTGGGAAAGAAGACCATAAGCTTAAAAAGAATAATAATAAAAAAGCCAACAAGCAGCATTCTCAGCATGTCATGTCAATTTATATTCTGTCACTGTTAACACTGACCCTGGTCACCTGGCCAAGGACACGGTTTTCAGGTTTCTGTACAGGGAAGCTTCCTTCTTCCTCATTGGGACTCTGTATCTTTTCAAGAACTATCTGCCTGTCTGTTCCAGAGATTCATCCAGTATATGTTTATATCAGTAGAGGTACCATGGGCCTTGTGTTTTTATTGAACCGATGAGCCACAGCAACTTCTAGTGTGAAAGTCTGCATTACTGGTAGCATGGGGGAACGAAAGGAAACAGGTGTCACTAACCAGAAGTCTCAGAATTTAGGAAGGTCTCACCCACTCCCTTAAGTGGAACTATGCTGCTGAGATATGAAAAGTTCAGTCTCCCAACTCCAGGTTGTTAGCAGAGAAGAAGCTAAGAACTCAACAAGATTCATTGCTAGCCATGGATGTGTGCGTCCCTTCCCCACTTCTCCCACATCAAGTGGGACTTGGAGAAAATTTGAAAGGTGTAAAGTCATGTGTGTGTGTGTGTGTGTGTGTGTGTGTGTGTGTGTGTGTGTGTTTTGACAGGGTTTCTGTGTAGCTTTGGAGCCTGTCCTGGACTAGCTCTGTAGACCAGGCTGGCCTTGAACTCACAGAGATCCACCTGCCTCTGCCTCCCGAGTGCTGGGATTACAGGCGTGCGCTACCACCGCCTGGCCGTTTGTGTCCTTCTTTGTCTTACGTGTAGCTCCTGGCCACTGGAACACTGGTTTTCCTTTGCATAGTCTACCTAGAGCTAGCTCCATGCCTTCCTAGGAGGGTTTTTTTTTTTTTTTTTTTTTTTTTTAAATCAACTCTAACCTTATTGTTTGCCTTCTAGTTTGTCTTTCTCCACTTGGCCTTTTGTGTGTAGGACTAAAAGCTGTCTGACTTGGGGGAAGGAAGCCTAGAACACAGAAGAACAAGCAACCGGCTGTCTCTGAGGCCATGTTTGTCAAGCCTTCTGAGGGCTGTGCGTCACAGCCTTTGATTCACAGCCCCCTCCTCTTGTTCCTGAGCTCTTGGACTGGGAAGCTGCCAGTCCACTTTCTCTATGAGCTAACTGCCACTCTGTCTGCTGTCTGTTTCCTGGTACTGCAAAAAGCAATAATTGAAGAATGAAGACTTTCCCCTGATAGATAGAACTGAATTCAGGAACACCCTTCACTGTGAGCTCATTTTACTCTTAAGGCTTTGTGGAAATGACCGAGGGTGTTTGCCAGAAAGGGTAATAGTGTGTCATTGCACAACATCCTGGGGCAGCCTTGATCAGAGGACCAGGTCCATCTTCAATAACCCTCATCTCCAGTGCATCATCAAGGACACTGTCACATGTCACATGCTATAGAGTTTGTCTTGTTTTTTTTTTTAATATTTAGTAGCACCAATTAAAAGCATCATTTTTTATTAATTTCCAGTCATAGAGAAGAACAATTTATTTCTTCCCCCCCAAATAGAACAAAAGATGAAGAAGATAATTTTACTTTCTTGGAAGCAGAAAAAAACAGATGTCTCAACTTGAACTTGATGTGTTCTTCTGTCAGTAGAGAAATTATGTGTTTTGATTGTTTTTTTCTTTGGGGGTGGGAAAGGTCTTGACCCTACCAAGTCTTCAGTCTTTCTGAGATAGTTCATGGTAGTTTGGCCTCTTACTGCACTGGGGTACTATTTTTAAACATGAGACCATCATTTTCTCCCAGAAATGTTCAGGAATCTTTTTTCCATTGCAAAGTCAGATGCTTTGACTGTTCCTGGTGACCTCCTTTCTGCTGTAGCCATCTTGTCTTTGCCCAACCTCCAAAGGCAGTGGCTTTGAAGAAGCTCAGCCTGCAGGGGAAGGTCATGAGCTCTAGTCTTGGGGCAGCTCAGTCACTCTTGGAAATTAACCAGTTGGAAGAAGCAGAGTTGAATAGTGGATGACTGAATTAAGTCAAGATACCTGGCTTCAAGGCCGCTTCCTATTGGTTTTGCCTTCCTCATTTCTGTAATGAACGAATGCAACAAGTAGACTCTTATTTCTGAACTTAATTTCTCAGCCTTGTTTGTTGTGTTTCAAATAATTTTAGTGTCATTTTTATTCACTACACCAGTAAAATGAGAGTTTGATACTCAAAGGACCATGATTTTTGTTTGCTTTTTTTTCACTTTTGAAGAAAGATTTATTTTATGTGTATGAGTATTTTGCCTGCATGTATGTGTATGTACTGCCTGCACTCCTGGTGCCCATGGAGGCCAGAAGAATGCACTCGGTCCCCTGGACTAGAGCTAAACAGGGTTGTAAGCTGCTATGTGTGTGCTAGGAAATCTACTTCTGCAAGAACACCAATTGCTCTTAACTGCTGAGCCATCTCTCTAGCCCGTTATTTCAGTTTTTAATTAAAAACTATTCATCTGTGTTTCACATGAGTAGTATGTGCATGTTGGAAGAACTTAAATGATGCAGAGTAGGAAGAAGGTCTCCCGTCTTTGACACCAGCACCCCGACTCCTCCCTGAGGTCCTGCTATCACCAGTTTCAGGCTGACTCTAGGACAACAGCTGTGTATACATAAGCCACCCCTCCTTTCCGTGACTAGTCCCTTCTTCAGATATATCGTCTGTCCCATAGGTTTTGCGCCTATGACGCATGATATTATCCTATTCCCTTATTCTCTGAGATTATTATGTAGAATGTCCCTCGATGTATTGATTATAATGTGGAACTGATATACAGTAATGTCCTGTTTAGTTTTTTACATTGTAAGTAATATTATAATAAACATCCTCACATGATGTGGTGAGCGCACTGCGTGTGCTTGAGAATGTTTTATTTTGAAAACAAAACCATTGTCTAAGGCCCAGTCTTTTCCAAACTTGACAGTTAATAGCCAGGGATGGCTAGCCTAATGGTTAGCCTAAATGGTCAACTCTAAATTCAGTTGAAGAAAACAGCTCCATCTTCACTTCCACAGACATCTCCTGTAAGAGAGAGCACCTGTAAGATCAGATGCTTCCTGTAAGAGTGGACACCTGTAAGAGCAGATGTCTCCTCTAAGAGTGAATGCCTGTAGGAGCAGATGCCTTTCCCTTAAGAGTGGACACCTGTAAGAGCAGATGTCCCCTGTAGAGGAGAACACCTGTAAGAACAGCTGTCTACCTTAAGAGTGAACCCCTCTAAGAGCAGATATGTCCTGTAAGAGTGAACATCTGTAGGAGCAGACATTCTGAAGATCAGCAAGGGTGTGGTTTGGGAAGAGTCAGTCCTGAGTCTTAGCAGACATTAATAAAGTCCACAGAGCGCATCTGGTTGTAGTATGGAGCTGAGTAATGGAGCATACTGTTTGAACCCAGAGCAGTATTTTGTCCACTGCAAAGGATGGTCTAGCTCAGTTGTTGAAGTTAACATAGTTCTACACAAATCTCATGTTAGTAACTTGTCAGACCTAAGCCAGATTTTTTTAAGATTTGAGATTTTGGCCTGGATTGGTGGCTCAGTTGTCAAGAATGTGTGTTGTTCTTTCAGAAGACGAGGATTTAGATCTCAACACCCATGTGAGGTGGTTTGTCTGGCTTCCCTGGTAACCCACAGATACACAGACCCATAAAAATTTTTGAATAATTTACAATTAGGGAAAAACTAATAGTATTAACAGTCTGTGGTTTTCAACCTCCACCCCAACCCCAGTCTAGAGGTTTCTGATATTTGGAACATTCTGTCTTTTTCTTGTCTACAGTAGTTATGCCAGAAAAATAGAAATGCCCCTTTCCAGGGGGTTCAGAAATGTCTGCCTCTGGTGATAATTATTTAACACTTCCTTCCTTTGACTTGAAATAGATTTTATGAATTAAGCTCTTCTGGATGCCTGGAGTTTTGTCTTAGGTGAAGCTGTAACTAAGGGAACATTTTCCCAGTGATACCATATGTGTGAAATCCTTCTTTCCCCTTCTTTCAGCAAAGGCTGGGTGTACCATCCTAGAAGGGAAATACACATCTCAACTCTTCTGCCATCAATAAGGACTGTGGAGTTTTTGTTTTGTTTTGTTTTCTGTTCTCAAACTAAGGGTGTAAGAAATGCCCAGTTGTCTCCATTGGTTCCTCACATCAAAGCTTAGGGACTGAGTGGGACTGTCTCCTGCCTGCTACACATACTTTATACAGGGAGAGTAGGTTTTCTTGTCATCCATCCAAGGAACTTCAGTTGGATGACATAGAATCCATAGCACACTGAAGATTAAAATATTCAACTTTGGAGGGCTGGGGTATAGTGGTACAGCACACTCTTTATAAGCAACATTCCATCCCCAGGACAAAAATAAATACAAATCTTTAACTTTGGGGCTTTAGTTAAAATATATCAGTATTTGGAGACAGAATAGTCATATCTTTGTAAATTCCAGGCCAGTCTGGTCTACATAGCAAGTTCCAGCAGAGGCGCTCAGCCGCCCCCCCCCCCCCCCCCCGTGTGTGTGTGTGTGTGTGTGTGTGTGTGTGTGTGTGTGTGTGTGTAGGATGTTTACTGTGTGTATGACTGAGTACTGTGTTAATTCCTGGTGCCTGCAGAGGTTAGAAGAGGGCATTGGATCTCCTGGAACTGGAGATGGTTGTGAGCTGCCATATGAGTACTGGGAATCAAACCTGGGTCCTCTAGAAGAGCAGCCGGGGCTCCTATTCCCAGAGTCATCTTTCTGGCACTTTTTATTATTTATTTATTTATTTTTTGATATTTTTAGACAAGATCTCATGTAGCCTAAACAGGTCTCGGACTTCCTGTATTGCTGACGATACCTTGCATTTCTGATTCTCCTGTTTGCACCTTGGAGTGCTAGGGTTATAGAAATGCACCATCACTCCAGGTTTATGTGATGATGGGGACAGAACCCAGGGCTCCCTGCATGTTAGACAAGTGCTCTATCCACTGAGCAATACTTCCAGTCCCTTTTAACAAAGTGTGACTGGGCCCCTTTTGTGATTGAGGTCTGTTTTTCTCCTGTTGCTCTCAGCTCACTTGTTACTTTTGAGTGTGCTTACACACCCACTGGATATTGAGAATTGATTGTATACCTTCTGTGATGCTGCTACAGATATTCAGGGTGTCTGAAGAAACTGACACACTCCCAGGTGTCTTGGAGGAAAATCTTTCCTAAATTATGACAATCTTCGTGGGACTTATTTTTACCATTATGTTTTATGTTACCTTTAATATATATCCAAGAGTGGAGCTTGTGAGAGATGGCTCAATGGGTAGAGGCATTTGCTATAAATCTAACAACCTGAGTGCAACTCTGGGACCCACATGGTGGAAGTAGAGAACCAACTATGGCGTACACACAAATAAATGAGTGTAATAAAAATGTATTCTGCCGGGCGGTGGTGGCGCACGCCTGTAATCACAGCACTCGGGAGGCAGAGCCAGGCGGATCTCTGTGAGTTCGAGGCCAGCCTGGTCTCCAAAGCGAGTTCCAGGAAAGGCGCAAAGCTACACAGAGAAACCCTGTTTCGGAAAAAACAAAAAAACCAAAAAACCAAAAAAACAAACCAAAAAAACAAAAACAAAAAAATGTATTCTAAGGTTGGGGATTTAGCTCAGTGGTAGAGTGCTTGGCTAGCAAGTGCAAGGCCCTAAAAAAAAATTGTATGCTAGGCATAGGAAACATGAAATATAATTTTTAACAGCACAGAAAGCCAAGAGTTAGTTGTGCAGCTGGTACTTGTACCTTGATGAATAGAATTAAGGCCATAATTTTTAAATAGTAATGATTTAACAGTAAAGTACTTGAAAGGAATTCAGAGTCTGTACTCCAAAGCACGAAGCATTCTGATGGTCCCTTTATGATAACTATCATAGGCCCTGATCATTGATCTCTGTGTTCTTCCCTCCTGTAGTGATGAATCACCAACACCAGCAACAAGTTGTGCCCAGTAACCTGAGTCCACAGAACCACCCAACTCCAAATGCACCCTCGGGGCTCATGAGTGTGCCCAATGCGCTGACCACTCAGCAGCAGCAGCAGCAGAAACTGCGACTTCAGAGGATCCAGATGGAGAGAGAGAGGATTAGGATGCGTCAAGAGGAGCTCATGAGGCAGGTATGGTCTTCCATGGTATCTGTTGGAGGCCCTGTGGCCTTGGGTGTTTGCTTTCAGGATGAGGTCAAAGCCTCATGTTCACAGCCCAGTTTCTTCTCCCAGCTCTCTCCTCCTGAACTATGGTTAGGGCTAAACTTAGTAGTTCAAGGAAATGCCCTTTGGCATGTCAGCCTTGGCTTCTACTGATAGTATTTAAAGGGAGAGAAAGGAGAAATTAAGAAAGAAGATGTTCCAGTTAGCTATTACTTGGTAAGAAATTATCCCCCAAACTCAGGGGCTTGAAATAGTCATTTAATTTAATTGCAGTTTTTCAAATTAGAAAGGGTTGAGGTAGGCCGTTCTCCTGTTGTCATTGAGGTCACTTAGTGGTAATCAGCTGGTAGGCGGGTTGCAAGGTCCAGGAGGATGTTAGCTAATGGTCAGGACTGCTGGCAGGTTGGCCTTAGTTGGGATTACATGAAGCACGGCAATCTTGAGTGTACCAGGGCATATAACAGTAACCCTTCAAGACAGAACAGTGTCTTAGGGCCTGGTTCTAGAAATGGAGTCAACTTTGTCCCCTTTCCCTCATTAAAGGAGATAGCAGAGAGGCATCCCATGAAACAAGCCCTCTGCAGCCAGCCATCTTGTTGTGCTATAGAGCATGAAGAGAATAAAGTCAAAGCAGAATGGAAAACAAACTGCTTTCTGCATGGATTTAATCAGAATGTTCTGCCAAACTACGTGGGTTGGGTATCAGTCAGACTCTTTTGTTTTAAGAATATGTCTTGTTATAGCTGGGCGTAGCCTTTAATCCCAGCACTTGAGGAAGAGGTAGGTGGATCCATGTGAATTCAAGGCCAGACTAGTCTACAGAGCGAGTTCCAGGACAGCCAGAGCTACACAGAGAAACCCTGTCTTAGAAAAAAAAAAAAATACATTGTAGTGGTATTTGCTCTGCTCATGACCTCAGGCTATATGCCGGAAAGAGACTGTGCCTCTTGCCATCATACTTGACCTCTTAAAAGGAAAGGGAGAGAAGGGAGAGGGGGTCATGAGTTTCCTTCTTCCTTTTTTTTTTTTTTTTTTTTTTTTTAAATTTGGAGTGATCGGACACCATATGGCCTGGGAATTGAACCTAGGTCCTTTGGAACATCAGTCAGTGCTCTTAACCACTGAGCTGTCTTTCTGATCTCCAGACAAATCTCTCCCATCTGCAATCCCGCAGCTGCTTATAAAATAATTACTCAGAGGCTTAGTATTAATTACAAACTCTTTGGCCCATGGTTCAGGCTTCTTGCTAACGAGCCCTTTCATCTTAAATTAACCCAATTCTATTAATCTGTATGTTGCCACATGGCCGTGGCATTACTGGTTTGCTGGCTCCTTGTTGCTCCTTGGCTGGCATCTCTCTTGACCCTGCCTTTCTCCTCTCTCTGTCCCTCTTGGATCTTCCTCCTGGCTCCATCCTGCCCTGCCATAGGCCAATGCAGCTTTATTTATTAACCAATTGGAGCAACACATATTCATGGCGTACAGAAAGATCCCACAGCACTACATCGTTCCCAGGCTGGTATCAAACTTGAGATCCTCCTGCCTCTCCTCCTAAATCTTGGGATAGGAATATGCCACCGTGTCTGGCTCAGTCCAGTTACTGTGTGTTGTTCTATGTACATTCATTCACCTGTTTGGTCACCAGGACACTGCTCTGAGTTCTTCATAAACAAAAGAAAAAAGCCAGCGTGGATGCAACTTTCGACCCCAAAACGCAGAAGGCTGACTCAAAATGGTTGAGAGTTCGAGGCTCTAGAGCTGGCGGTGTATCTCAGTGCAGAGTTCTTGCCTAGCATGTTCAAGGCTCTGGGCTCTGTCCCCAGCACAGGGAAAGACAGAGAAGGAAAGAAGGGGGAGGGGGAGGGAGGAAGAAAGACGCCTGGCTGAGTCTGAGTCCTTTTGCCATTTTAAGGAAATAGTTTTAACTATTCAAAGAGTGTCCTTGGAAAGGAGTGTGGGGGTGTTATATAGGTAAATACTTCCCCAAGTTACAGCTGTTATTTTAAAATCTATATATCATCTTTTATCAATGGTAATGTCTTGCTCATACAGTACATCTCAAATGTAACCTTTGAAAATAAAAGATGAATATTAGGGAGGGCGGCTATTAGGAAATTACAATTGTGGCTTTTACTATTAAAATCTAAATTTGTGCTTTCTTGGCTGCATATTGGTAATGTTTCTTGTCAAGAAATAATTGTATTAATTGTTTTCCATTTTTGGATATTTTTTTTTTTTTTTTTTTTTTGAGGCAGGGTTTCTCATGTAGCCCTGGCTGTCCTGGAACTCACTCTATAGACCATGCTGGCCTCAAACTTACAGAAATCCACCTGCCTCTGCCTCCCAAGTGCTGGGATTAAAGTCAAGCACCACCATTGCCTGGGATATTTCTGTTTGGAATTGATCAATTTCTTTTTTGGAAATATAATGTGAATTATACAGTATTATGGTCTCATTTATAAGTTCTCCCCAGTTTTATATTTAAATGATCTTCAATGGTGGTTTTTTTAAATCATTCTCCTGCTAGGAATGATTTTTTTTTCCTGTTTCTTCCTCTTATATAATTCTTTCTTTTGTTCTGTCTCCTCCTTTCCCACAGAAAGAATTTCTGAAAAGGGGTGGGGAAAAGTGCCAGGGATTGTTTCCTTTAGCTGGAGGTGCCTTTGAGCCCCAGATAGTTTTGATGGTTCATATTACAGAAATGCCAGCATAGTTCCTTCAGTGCTGATCCCTGGCAGCTGGGGACCTTGGTGGATTGTAGGGCATCACAGTGTATGGTCCTCCCAGTGTGCAGCAAGGTGAAAAGGCTGGCAGCTTTTGCTCAGCTTTGACTGTGAGTGGTGTGTGTGTGTGTGTGTGTGTGTGTGTGTGTGTGTGTGTGTGTGTAGTTAGGAGACAGGATGGATGGTTTTGATGTCTTTTTAATTTTGTGTAGGGGGAGAAATACCTGGATAGATTTAATAATCATGAGAGGTTGACCCTCCCCCATCTAGAAATATTATGTTCCCTAGTCAGAGGTAATAAGGCCATATGATAATGGTGTGGGAGTATTTCCTGGGATCATTTCCAGAATATCTTGAATATCATCTTGATGGGCTTCAATTTTTTAATGCTGTATCTTATTTTACATGTGTGAATATTTTATATGTATACATGCATGCATGTGCATCATAGGCATGCCTTGTTCCTTTGGAAGTCAGAAGAGGTCATTGGACCCCTAGAACAGGAGTTAAGGATGGTAGTGAAGCACCAGGTGGGTACTGGGAACTGAACCTGCATCCTTTGCGAGAACAGCAACGGCTCTTATTTGCTAAGTTATTACTCCAGCCCCCTTGGCAGGCTTGTGTTATTAGAATGTATGTGTGTGCATGCAGCAGTCAAGTACAGTCTTCAAGACTCAGTTTCTTCCTTCCACTGTGGGATCTGGGGATTGACCACAGATGGCCAGGCTTGCTCAGCATGCACCCTTTCCTACTGAGTTACACTGCCCACACCCCTGGTAGGCTTTTTGACTTCTTCTGGTGATTTTTTTTCCACTTTGTTATTTATGCCTTAGCCAGAGTAGAGTTAAGAAAAGACTCGAAGAAAAAGTGGTCTTTGGTTCACCTGTTCAGCTGCTTTCTAGCATCATATAGGAATTTATAGTGTGGAGGACTGGTTTTTTCCTGGTGAGATTTTGTGGTTTTTCTATATACTTCTATGGGTTTCTTCTGCCTCAGTCACCAGCAGCTGGGCATCCCTTGCTCACTAGGAGGTCTGTAACCAACCTGCCTCTCCTGCCTGCATACAGCTTGTCTTCTCAGCCCTTGTTCATTTCTCTACCTCCTCCTGTTATTCTTTTTTTCTTTTTTTCTTTTGTTTTTTTCAAGATAAGGTTTCTCTGTGTAGTTTTGGTGCCTTTCCTGGAACTCACTCTGTAGCCCAGGCTGGCCTCGAACTCACAGAGATCCGCCTGGCTCTGCCTCCTGAGTGATAGGACTAAAGGCGTGTGCCACCACCGCCCGGTCTGTTATTCATTTATTACTCCACACCTACAGTGTGATGTTGCCCTGTGGGGAAGCAGCTCCTCAGTCTGTGCTGCGTGACCATTCGGCCAGTGCTGTCTGACAACTGTCCCTGTGTTGTCCTGCGTTGGCTCATTGGTGCTAAAATCGCTCCGGGCATTAACAAAATAGATTTGGAGACAGTTTGATTGTGACTCTAAAGTGAGTTTGCATTGGTTCAGGATGGAAACTCTCTTTTCCCCTTTGTTCCTTTATCTCCTCATTGATTCCCTTAGCCAATATTCATGGAATTGGAAGTAATAGAAAGATAAATGGGACATGGCTGCCTTCATGCAGCTTCTATGGGAGCAGAGGAGACAAAAATAATTGATTCTAGTCGAAGTTGTGGGTCAAAGCATAAATCAACACCATTACCTTGGGGTCCCAGTGGTTACCTCTTTGACTTTAGTATTGTCACTGAGCCCAGACAAATTCACTTCCTGTGAAAATAGTGTAAGATATCCCTTCATCTCTTTCCACTGACCACTCCTCCTGGCCAACAAGCTATTTAACAAGTACTGGATTGGGATCAAGGTGGCAGTGTCTCCACAGGCTTAGCATCTTAACTAGGCCTGATGGTAGCAGGCCTCTAATCCTACCTACTTGGGAGGCTAAGGCAGGAGAATTGAGAGTTTAGGCAAGGGTGGGCTACCAACTGAGTTCAAAGCCAGCCTGCGATAATTAATGAGAAGCTGTCTCAAAATAAGAAAATAAAAAGAGGGGCCTGTGAGATGACTCAGAGGGTAAAGGCCTTGCCACCAAGCCTGCCCTTTGACCTTGACCCCAAAGTCACAAGACAGAAAGAACCATCTACCACAAGTTCTCCTCTGACTTCCTGCATGTGTGGTGGTGTGCATGCATTCATATAGGTGGGATGCACACACATACACTCTCACATATATCTATACATGTTAAACATTCATTAAAAGAACTCAGGATATAGCATAGTGGTAGATGATTTTGCCTGGCATGCGTGACCTTAGGTTTAATCCCCCATATCACCCCCATTCCCCCAACTGGGAAAATTTCCTTAACTGTGGTCCCTAAATGTAGCATTGTCTGCTGAAGCAACAGAATTGAACTTGTCAGTGCCTGCACTGTTGAGAGACTGTTACTATTTCCAAGCAAATTCCATAATGTTTTACCTCTGTCCTCTCTTTATTTGGAACGAGGGGTGTGGGGTGGGGGTAGGAGAATACAGCTTATAAAATGCTGACTAAGCCTGGCCTTTGGTTTCCAGGGTGACAGGGATACAGATGGAGGGAGGCAGGCTCAGAATTCTTTTAGCAGGTCTTACAGATGTCTGTCAAACTTGACAGCCACTATCAGGGGGGCAGGTCAGCTGACCAGCTTCACACAGCCATTTCAGATCCATGGTTCCATGGAGAGGGACACAGAACTGAGAGCAGGGCTGGTCTCTGGGAAGGGTAGAGGGCTGTTTTCTCTCTTGAGTTTGTAAGAGCTTTTCAGAAGAGTTAAAAACTTACCTAGCAAAGCATATAAGGTAAATGGTGGCTGTTTCGCAGCCTTTCGAACACAGGTTCTAACTTTTCAGAAAGCACGTTGTAGAGTTGGATTTCAGAGTTGACTAAGGCATTTGATAGGGTCCTGTCATCCAGCATTCACCACATACCTAAATCATCTGTAGAGAAATGGCTATTTAGGTTCATTCATTCATTTATGCTCAACAAATGTTCTCATCACACATGTTGGCCAGGGACCAGACTCTGTTCTGGAGCTTCCATTTCAGCTTCTAGCAAGTGCTGGATTTGTGTAGGAGTTGAGGGCATCTACTGTGTTCCTTTGGTGAATGACACCACCAGCGTGGTGTATGTCTGTAATCGATGTCAGCACTCAGGAGCCACACTGCCAGCTACAGGCCAACCTGGTCTACACAGCAAGTTTCCGGCCAGCCTACATAGTGATACTTTGGGGGTAGGGGTGGGGACATGGGGAGAAGAGGAAAAGAGTGCCACTTCAAATCTCTTAAAAAGGATCCCCACCACTCAGAACCAACCTGTTCTAGTATGTCATAAGTACCATATTTATTTGTCCCTTTAAATAAATAAATACATAATAAAAAGTCCACTTGGAAATAAATTGGGCATTGTTTTAAAATGGAGGCTCATTTTGCACTAAGGAAAGTTAGATCACAGAGCTATGAGGAAGTATTCCATTTCAAAAATCCACTTCACCCTTTTGTTTAAGTAAAAAGAATATCTAAATTCTGTCTTCCTTTATGTGATTCTAGGAGGTAACAGAAGCAGATTGTGGAATAACACAAGATTGCTAGGTGCATCTTGAATTAAAGGAGCAGCAGCAGGCTGTGGATCGTAATTATGGACTCAACACATGTTTTCTCCAAAGTGGCAGAGTTTCGAATCTGCACTTTTATAGAGACAGTGTGGCAGCTGAGTATGCGTGATGAGGTGTTTCAAAGAGAAGCTGCAGGAAATGTGACGGTGAATTTCTAGAATCTCTTGGCACAGGCCTGAAAAGAGATTCACACCAGAACCCACCCCCAGAGCATTCTGCTTCTGAGAGCCCCGTGGTTTTGACAAAGAGTGAGCTACATCTCTGCACTAAAATGACTGTTTAATGGTAGGATTTTAAAATATTGTTTTCATTTTTTTCTTTTCCTTTGTTTCTACTCACCCCGCCCTTTATAATTAAAACAATTCCGTCTTCCATGTCTTCCATTTCTGTAGAATCCCTGGCTACACACTTAAGTCAAGCTGAGCACCTTCAGAAATGGGTTATTATCATGCCGTTCTCTTTGAAGTACATTCCAGCAGGGCAGGGCAGGGGCTGGCTGGTGGGAGGAGCCCTTGGAGCCAAGAACACAAGGGATGCTTTCCACCACTGTTTACTCTCTTGCCTCTTGTGTTGATTTGTTCCACAGGAGAACTGCAGGCCAGTGGGGAAGGAAGCTTGAGGTTCTCTTTCAGAACGCCTTAACTCACAAATCATCGGGTGCCTTTCATTATGCCCTCCAGCTATTCCGTATACCACACCCCGCTCCCAGCCATTTCCAATCCACAAAAGATTTTTGTTGCTGTTGTCTGCGGAACCAAGAGATTACCACAGATTCACAGAGATTCCAGAGCCCCTTTTACAGAGGTTTTTTTTTTTTTTTTCCCATTCCCAAGTTTTATGTGAAGAAAAATGAAAGCTGGTGGGAGAGGGGAGTGAGGGCTGCTGTGGTGGCAGCTTTTCAGGACTTTGTAAGACCGGCCTTTAAAATCTGAACTTCAAACATTGCTAACTGTAGTGTGGATTCCCAGGCCACTAGCCCCACCCGTATACATTGAAAAGGATCATAAAACATTTCCAATGCCATCTTTCTCCCAGTTCTTGGAGGAAAAACTGTGCTAAGTACTGTTGAATAGGCTGGTTCATTAAATTTTCTTCTAAACAGGCTGAGTGAGGTCATGGGGTTGGTATTTCCATTTTATAGCTGGGAAAACAGGATCAGAGAAATGAAGTAACTTGCTAAGTCTCATGGCCAGTCAGTACTAGGTGAAAGGGTCTGAATTTGAGCTCTGCCAACCCCAGCCCTCACTTCCTTCTCCCTGCTGCTCTGTGGAAGTTCCCAGAGTAGACTCAGAAGTCAACCTGCCTGGATGTGGAGCCTGGTTCCACCTGTTGCTAGCTTTAGGGCCCTGGGAAAGCCACTTACTCTCTTGATTGCGTCCCATCTTCAGGCTTCACATGGAGAAAGCAGAAAGCAAAGTCTGGGCTAATATTTGTCTCTCTACCTCTCAAACCTTCCAGCGCCATACAACCCCTTCTATCGAGTGTCTCACTCTGCTTTTTAATCTTTTTCACATGCCCAACAAGATAGGTTTTATAAACCATTTTAATGAGATGTCAGAAATTTAGTCCAGCTGGGCGGTGGTGGCGCACGCCTGTAATCCCAGCACTCAGGAGCAGAGCTAGGCGGATCTCTGTGAGTTCGAGGCCAGCCTGGTCTATAGAGCCAGATCCAGGACAGGCACCAACACTACACAGAGAAACCCTGTCTCAGGGTGAGTGGGGAGAGGGGGAAGGTTAGTCCAAGGGGCTGGAGAGATGGTTAAGAGCACTGACTGCTTTTCCAAAATCCCAGAGTTCAAATCTCCTACATGGTAGTTCACAGCCAGCTGGAACTCTAGCTCCAGGAGATCCCACGAGATCCCACGCCCTCTATTTGGACTTCTTGGGCACAGCACATATTTGGTGCACAGACAAACATTTGGGGAAAACACACATACACATAAAAATAAACAAGAGAATGTGGTCCAAATTTTCACAGCTATATTGCAACTGAACTGGGATTTGAACCCTGATTACTCATTTTGAAGTTACTTTCCCTGCATTGCATTGTTCTTTTATTTTTAATGCCAAGCTCAGGATAGGTCCAACAGCATGGAATCCTTTCCTGCTTCTTGAGAATCCCATTGGCCAGTAAGTAGCCCAGAGAACTGAGAAGTAGGCAGTAGCTTAATTGAACTGATTACAAACCAGACAGTTCTTCCCCCTCCTTTCCCTACATCTGTGACTGGAGGAATCTTTTAGTTATGAGTAGTCTCAGAGCCATTGTGAGGCTTTGGGTTTTGTGACATCCTGACTCATCTCAGACCCTGTTTGCTCCCATGGTCCCACTTTGTGACTTGGTCGCAGTATTGATAGGACCTGCCCCAACCCTGATGCACACAGGTGGATGGCACGGTTGGGAGGTCAGTTGAGGTGCTAACGGAATTAATGATGACCTGTTACTTGAGCTGGATGCAAGATGGGAGAACAGTAACATGGGGGTTAGATGAACAGCAGAAAGCCTAGCCATTGTCCTTTTCTTGTGATGGTCTGTCTGCCCCTCTCCAGTCTTGCAGGAAGATGGGGCATTGTCTTAGCCATTGTTGCTGAGAATAGTACCTGATGTGTGATGGGGAAGGAAGGGTTTGTTTCAGGCCGTGGTTGCAGGTGATACAATACAGTTCATCATAGTATGGAAGACAGGCAAATGGCCCCATTGTGTCTAGTCGGGAAGCAGAGAGAGATGGATGGAGTACAGCCAGCTCTCACTTTTTTTGGAGTTCAGGATCCCAGCCCATGAATTGGTACTGCCCACGTTTAGGATCTATCTTTCCACCTCATTTAACCCAGATTGTTCTCACAGCCCAGGGGCTAATTAATCCTAGGTAATTCTCCACAAGCATGTCAGAGGTCTGTCTCCAGGGTATTCCAAGTCCTGTCCAATTGACAGTCCCAATCAGGTTGAAAGCTGGGTGGGTAATAACTTCAGGAGGATCCTGGCAATGACAGGAGGAGCTGTTTTGAGCCCAGTATTACTTTTGAGTACCAGCCAGGCACATTCATGTAGGTGTTTGAAGCTGAGAGGGGAATGTCTTGGCTTGTTGTGGCCGTGATGGTCTGGAAAAACATCTGGAATGTGGCTGTGTAACATGACTAGGTAGGATGTGTCTGGGGGAAGAGAGACCTGAAGTACTGAGTTGTAGAGAAATCAAAGGCCTGTTTTAGAGGCCGTGGATGGTGAGATGGAAGTAGCAGGACTGGTGGGGCCTGTGAATAGGCCCGCTCCCCTAGAACACAAGCGGGAATGTTGCCCCCCATCCTCACCAGCTGCCTGCCCAGTTGTGCTAGTTTGCTTTTCTGTTACTGTGGTAAAACATTGGCCACAGGAACTTGAGGGAGCCAAGTGTCTTACCAGCTACAGTCCATCATTTAGGGGAGTCCTGGCTGGAACTCAAGGCAGGAACTGCTCACCCAGGCTCGCTCACCTTGCTTTCTCATAGAACCCAGGACCATCAGCCCAGGGACTGTACTCCCACATCTCTCATTAATCAAGAAAATGCCCGGAGGGTATGCCCACGGGCCAGTCTCATGGAGGCAATTTCCTCTCCCCAGGTGACTGTACTTTGTGTCCAGTTGACATAAACTAAGGTAGCACACCTGCCTATGCTAGAGAAGCTGATGGTTCTGAGTGCTTTTCTTGGTCTAGGCAAAGCTGCATGATTGCCTTTCTGCTTATATAAGGGCTGTGGCTGTCCTGTGACAGTCAAAATCATACTGATCGAGACTTTAATTTTATATCTAAATTTATTAAAAGACAACAACTAACTAAAAAGCTCTAAATCCTCCTGTTTTGATAAGGACATACTGGTGACAAGCTGTTTTTAGGATTTGATATTGTTTCCCGACCCCCAAATTCATGGGCAGATATGTGGATTTTTTTTTTTTTTTCAAAGCCATAATGCCTTACCTGGGTTTCTATTGCTGTGCTAAAACACCACAAACCAAAACCAACTTGGGAAGGACAGGAGTTATTTCATCTTCTAGTTACAGATGCTAGGCCATCACTGAGGGAAGTCAGGACAGGAACCTACAGGCAGGAACTGAAGCAAAGGCCTGGGAAGAATGTTGTTTACTGGTTTACTCAGCCTGCTTTCTTGTACAACCCAGGACCACCTGTCTGGGGTAGCACTGCCTCCAGTGAACTGGGCCCTCCCACATCAGTTATTAATCAAGAAAATTCCCTACAGTCTTGCCTCAAGTGAAGAGTCCTCTTTCCAGATAACTTGAGCATGTGTCAAAGTTGACCAAAACACCACCACAACAGAAAACCAGGCAGGTAGAATTTTTAAAGTTCGAAGTGTAGAACTATTATATTATAAAATGTAACTCACCATTGTATAGTTAAAACTAATTTTAGGCAATGTAGGTTTATAAATGTCTCCCCCCACATCCCTTTTTATGTTTTGTTACCCTTATGATGAATTTCACATTTTGATTTAATCCTTCCAAGGTCAATGTTAACTAGGAAGAAATTCTTAGGTCAGAGTGGGTCACTTCCATACAACAGTGAGCAATATTTTTAAAGTTATCTATTTATTAATTTATTCTTGTAGTACTGGGGATGGAACCCAGGGCCTTGACTTGTTAGGTAACTACTCTGGGGCTAATGCATTTATTTGGTTAAAACCTGTGCTTTTGAGGTTGGTATAGGAACTCGTGGTGAAGTGATAATTCAACATCTGTGCAGTGACTTCTGGAGGAAGGTCTCTTCTGAGCATCTCTGTCAGAGCTGCCCCTTGCACATGCGATTTATTTTATTTCATTTTATTTTTTTAGATCCCACTCTGGGGAACTAACAAGTTTATTGGGCTTTTTTACAGTGCATCTATTGGGAGGGGTTCTTTTAACAAGTACATGGTCCTATATTTCAGAGGGCTTCCTTTCTTCCAGAGGCCAAAGTCCATTAATCTAGACCAGTGGGTCTCAACCTGTGGGTCATAACCTCTAGGGAGGTCATGGGGGGGTCACATATCAGATATCTTACATATCAAGTATTTACAACTTATAATAGTAGCAAAATTACAGTTTTGAAATAGCAACGAAATAATTTTATGGTTGGGGGTCAGTGCACCATGAAGAACGGTATTAAAGGGTTGAAGCATTAAGAAGATTGAGAACCACTGATCTAGACTCTGAAGCCTGCTAACTGGAGTTAGTGTAGCAATGCAATTTTATTATCCTCACTGTGAAATGGCAAATGACAAAATTGGGAAATAAGTCACTGGGAGACAGTGGGCCAAGATTCAATTCCTAGTATTTGGTGCCACTGTTTCTGCTACTAGCCACTTAGCACTGCTCATCTTGTGTTAGGGATAGGGGAGAATTCAGGTTAACTAAGGAGAGTGTACCTGGCTGGTTAAGATGTATGTAGACCCATTTGTGGTTGAAAGTGTGATTTTTTTTTCTTAGCTTGTTTTTTTATTACTAACATAATTTTACTAACATATTACTAACATAAAAATAATTTTATTTGAATATGTACTATTTCTCATTTACTTACTTAGTATATATTTTTTGAGCATTTACTACAGAGTTAACATGGTTACAGGTAGTGGGAATGAACATAGTGAGTAAGATCCCTTCCCTCGTGGAACTCCATTGGGGAGGACAAGATAAAACCTAAGTTGCTGTGAAGAAAATAAATACAGCTTAAAAGACAGACAGTGGGGCTGGAGAGATGGCTCAGCAGTTAAGAGCACTGACTGCTCTTCCAGAGGACCTGGGTTCATTTCCCATCACCCACATGGCACTCACAACTGTCTGTAACTCCAAGATCTGACACCCTCACACAGACATACATGCAGTCAAAACACCCATCCACATAGAAACACACACACACACACACACACACACACACACACACACACACACACACCACACACAGAAAGAGACAGACAGTGATGGGGTGATGGGGTGATGGGGTGGGGTGCTCCTTTAGATAGAGGAAGGGAGGAATGTCTCTGACAAGTGGCATTTGTAGGTTAGTGAGAGAAATGGGCTCTTGGGGATGATCTGAGCATGTTTCAGACAGAGGGAATAGTTGTACAGATTCAGGAGGTGGAAGCAACAGCAGAAGCCGATGCTAGTGAGGAGTGGTGGATAGGCCCCTGGGCTACTTGCCTCCACTGCCTATTCAGTGGGGGTAGGAAGTAGAGGTCTGCCTTATATTTAGCTGCTCTTGGGAATGATCTGTGACCCAAGAATGGTCTTGCAGTAATCTTAAACAGGTCATTGCATTGTTAATAATAAATGGTCCGGTTTATTTTTTAAAGTAATCATTAGGGGTGCCTTGTGGCCTCTTGCATTTTATTAGTTGTTTGAAGGAGGTGAAAACATGATCCCGTGAGCCCCCTACTGACAGAATGTAGCATTTCCTTTTTTGGTGACTTGGAGATTGTTATCACTTAGGACCCGATGCTGAAGGATGGAATGGCACTGCTCTTGGATTTAACATCCAGAGAATAGATGAGAAATGGCAAAGTGAGTGTCTCCTCCAACGTACTACAGTGCTTTGTCTTTTTTATGTAGTCTTTAAATTTTTTTCTTGGTTAGCATACAAAGAAACAGATTTCCTTTTGACATTTTCATACATATATATTATTACACTTTTTTCTTATTTACCCCTTATGACCCTCTGACATCTTTCTTCTTCCCTTCTTAATTGTCTCTTCCTTACCTGAAAATAGTTCCCTTTCCTGATTTAAAAAACGTTTTTAATTTTTTTTTAAAATTTCGTGTGTGTGTGTGTGTGTGTGTGTGTGTGTGTGTGTGTGTGTGTGTATGTGCAGGTATACTTGTACATGTGTGTTGCTGTCAGAGCCTGATGCCTAGTGTCTCCTCCCTCGGTTGCTTCTGCCTTGGTTGTTGAGACTGGGTCGCTTGCCAATTCTGCCAGACTAGCCAGAGAGTGCCAGGGATCCACCTGTCTGTGTCTCTTCCTCCCCCAGCTCCTGTGTTACACGCATACACTGCTCTTCCCAGCTCCTTACCGAGGCACCAGGAACCTGAACTCTGTGGTTGTGAAACAAGTACCTTTACGACATGTCCTCAGCCCCTGCCACGGCCTTCTGTGTTTATAAAAGGGTATTAATTACTGGACATAGTGCAACATCTGTGGCCCCAGCTCTCAAGAGGCTGGCTGAGGCAAAGGAATCACAAGTTCAGGGCCAGCCTAGGCTACATAGCAAGACTCGGTCTCAAATAAGAAAGGGGGAGCCAGGCAGTGGTGGCACACGCATTTAATCCCAGCACTCGGGAGGCAGAGGCAGGTGGATCTTTGTGAGTTCGAGGCCAGCCTGGTTTCCAAAGCGCGTTCCAGGAAAGGCGCAAAGCTACACAGAGAAACCTTGTCTCGGGAGGAAAAAAAGGGGGGGCGGTTTAGATGGACAAAAACAAAAAGGAGTTCATTTTTATATTTATTCTGAATAGTTGAAAAATGAAGTGCCGGTTATATAATACATTTTTGGATAGTGCAGCTCTTAGCCAAAGGATTCTTGTATTTGCTAGACTATAAATCGTTCACAGGTTGTTTTCATGCCGAGGTTCAGAGTATGGGAGTGCTTGTGACCGTGGTAGGCTCACGGTTCCTCATCCCGGGTTCAAGCCTTGTTTTCTACAGGAGACATTCGGGAAAGCTTTGTTGCATAGTAAAGTTTCTAGGGCACGTCAGAACAAGTATAAGAAAAATAACTTGATTTTTCTAGATCAATTTAGAAGGCACTTCCAAAACTCCATTTTTTTTTTGTTTGCTTCCTCCCCCCATATTATTGAATGAAATGCATTAGTTAAGGATTCTAATTATTTGCATCAAGATAAAGAGAAGTGAACCAGGGGTCCTTTTCTTGCCAAGTTACTTTATTTTATTTCCTCATATTAACAGGGAAGTCTCTTTTTTTCCCCTCTCTCTTTTTAATTTTTTTGAGACAGGGTTTCTCTAACAATCCAGTTTCTTTCCTCCCTCCCTTCCTCCCTCCCCCTCTCTCTCCCTCTCTCCCTTCCACCCTTCCTTTCTTTCTTAAGCCAGGGTTTCTCTGGTTGGCTGTCCTGGAACTCAGCTGACCTCAAATTCACAGAGGTTCCTAATGCTGAGATTAAAGGTATGAGCCACCATGCCTGGCTCAGTGCAGTTTCTTTTTTCTTTTTCTTTTATGTGCATTGGTGTTTTGCCATAGGTGTTGAGTTCCCTGGAACCAGAGTTACAGACAGTTGTGAGATGCCATGTGGGTGCTGGGAATTGAACCCCGGTCCTCTGGAAGAGCAGTCAGTGCTCTTAACCGCTGAGCTATCTCTCCAGCCCCCTCAGTGCAGTTCTTTAATAGTTAGTCCTCTCATGGTTTGTGAGTCATGGCACCTTAAGCAGTAGTAACGATACAGTGAACACGGAACTGAAAGTTTTCCAGTTTAATTGTCTAGACAGCAGTACTTTAAACCATCACATGAAGGTTTTCGCAAAAGAGATCTAACCAACATCCTGGAGCTCAGGTAGCCAGAATTGTAGCCATGGTTTAGGGATTTTAAGGATGTAAGATCAATGGCTTCAGCTTGGAAATTAAAACACTGATAGGCATGAATATTGGCCAGTACTCAACTGTGGTTTTGGTTGTCAGCAGAAACATATGAGAGTATTCTTCTCTGGAAATAGCCACCATCTTGAAAGGGGTCTGATGCCTGGTCATTTCTATCTGGAGTGTGTCCCTGCAGTCAAGTTCATAACATTTTAGACTGGCTCTTCTTTTTTTTTTGGGGGGGGGGCGTTTCGAGACAGAGTTTCTCTGTGTAGCTTTGCTCCTATCCTAGAACTCGTTCTGTAGCCCAGGCTGACCTCGAACTCACAGAGATCCACCTGGCTCTGCCTCCCAAGTGCTGGGATTAAAGGCGTGCGCCACCACCACCCGGCAGACTGGCTCTTCTTGGTATCAATGCTAGTTCAAAAAAATAAAATCCATACTCATCAAACATCAAATTGCCTGTGGGATTGCTTTTGGAACTCGTGTTTCCCCCAACTTTCAGCCATTTTGGTCAACTCAACATTATTATTATTATTGTGTGTGTATGTGAGTGTGTATAATGTGTGTATGTAAGTGCAGGCATGCTTGTGCCAAGGCTCGTATGTAGAGGGTAGAGGACTATTTTGTGGAGTCAGTTCTCCCTGTCCACTCTGAGTGGGCCTAGAGATTTCATTCAAGTTGCTAGGTTTATTCAGTAAACACCTTTACCCAACCGAGCCATCTCACCAGCTCTGATGTGATATTTATTTATTATGTGTACAACATGTACATCCATGATGTGACATTCGTATGGAGGTCAGAGAACAACTTGTGGGAGTTGGTTCTTCCACTGTGTGGATCCTGGGAATGGAAACTTGGGTTGTCAGGCTTGGTGGTAAATGCCTGTGACAACAGAGCCACCTTGTGACCCCCCCCCTTTTTTTTTTCTTAAGCAAACTTTTTAACTGGCTGTTTTATTCAAATCTGGTGTCTAACACCAACTGCTAAGTGTAATTTCGTGTAGTGTCTGAACTCTGAACCTCCCATTCACACTGGCACATAAACGGGAGAGACTGGCGTGTACAAGCTAGTCCAGGGGGTGTCCTGTTGCTTTGATTGCTTTAGATTTAGTCTGAGACCCCAGAATAGAACTAACCTGTCAGTGTGAAAGTGTTTGGAGACTTGGGTGTCTTACCAGTTCCATGTTTTAAAGTGCCCAGGGGCCCAGTGTTCTGTTAGCTGGGAGTGGAAGAGAGTGGCATGTCTGGAAGACTGGAAAAATAATGCTAATCTCCTGATGACTTTGACCTACTGAAATAGGTACAAAGTATTTTGTGTTTGAGCAGTTTTCATGTGAAGTGTATTATGATGCAACCCTTTGTGGCAACTGAGTGACTCCGTTTCCTTCTGACTCCTGTATAGGAAGCCGCTCTCTGCAGACAGCTCCCCATGGAAGAGACCATGGCCTCTGTCAACCCACCTGCTATGACCACAGATATGCGGTCCATCACCAACAATAGCTCAGATCCTTTCCTCAATGGGTAAGTTCACATGGGGGACCATTGGCTTTTGCTTTCTTACCTATGGTTTGGGCTGTAGTGGGGTGTTTGAGAACATGGAGAACAGGCAGGGGTTCCTGGGGGATGGGGAGAATGGGGAGAGCCAACTGAAGAAAGAGAAAGGAAACTTTAAAACTCAATTTGAAGACCTAGTCACATGACATCTCTCAGTGATTAGCACGTGAGAATGGACTTCAAGCTTACACAGGACAGTGCTGTTTGGTAGTTACTTGTAAGAATCTTGACATTCTTGGGAGTAAGGGTGGGGTTAAAAGCATGTCATAGCAAATAGAACAAGAAAATTCAGAGTTACTTATGGAGAAGGCTGAATAAGGTTTACAGTGTCATTAGTAGTGTTACTTTCCTATGGGATCATGAAAACTGTTTCTTTTCTTTTTTTCTTTTTTTTGAGCTGAGGATCGAACCCAGGGCCTTGCGCTTGCTAGGCAAGCGCTCTGCCACTGAGCTAAATCCCCAACCCAAAAACTGTTTCTATTAAGGGAGCAGGTAGAAGGCATGTGGCAAGTACTTTCTTTTTTGCATGTTTGGTGTGAGTTTTAAGTTATTTCATAATTAAAAATTAATTAAAACAGAGATGTTGGCTTTAAAAAAGAGAAAGAAAAGTAGCAGAAGGAAAAGATGACTTAGCCAGAAGTATCTGAACGATAGAAAAGCCAACCTTAATTGTAGACCTAATGGGGGAGGGTAGCTATATCTGTTGTTTCTGCTCTTCTCTGCTCTTATCTAGGCTCCTGGCATGCAAATACAAATAAAGTTACAGGTGGAAAAACAAGCAGCCAAAAAAAAACCGAATGAATTGATTTTTTTAAAGTTTTTATTTTAAAGAGAGCTAAGGTAGCTGCCATCCAGGCTTGTGTATTTCAAGTACTGTTTGAGCCCATCTCTACTACCACTAAGTGTTCTTTCTTCCCATTTCTTCCCCAGGAGCAGCCACTCATCAGAGAGTGGTGTGTGTCCATCACAATGAACTTGGCCATTTTTCTGGATCCCTTTTCCCCAGCCTCTTGAGTGTTGGGATTGTAGACATGGACCACCATGGCTGGCTATATACATACATCTTTCACTGTTAATGTGTATATCTATGACTGTTATTGAGCAATATTTTCTGGTTTTTGAAATTACACATAAATAGTATCATGTACCATAATCTGTACATAGAATAGGGCCCAAATGATTATTTTGAGACAAATGAGTAGCCATGTATGGTGAATGGCCAGTTTTCTTTGCATATCATTGATCAGTTCTTTAAGATCAGGTTATATGTTTCAAAATTCAAGGGTCTTTCACTGACCTAGTTCTGTGACTGCATTCTAGTTGTGATCTTTATTTAGTAGACTCACATTCAGGTCTCCCCCTTTTTTTGTTTCTTTTTTCCTCTGCAGAGGGCCCTATCATTCAAGGGAGCAGAGCACAGACAGTGGCCTGGGGCTGGGGTGTTACAGTGTCCCCACAACTCCAGAAGACTTCCTCAGCAACATGGATGAGATGGACACAGGTGGGTACACAGCCTGCAACTACCTGCAGTGTGTTTTCAAAATTGTCCTCTTGGTTATTGCAGTCCTAAAATCCAGTGGGAAGCACAACCCCTGAACACAGAGTGACAGCTGAAAGCCCACTCAATCCACAGGCACTGCTACTGTACAGCAGGCTTTTCGGAGTTTACACAAATATGGCTTCCTATAGGCGTGGGCTTTTAAGACCTGCCCCCATTCTTTTTTAGTATCACCCTTTCCTCATACTGTACTTACCTGCAGTGGGATGACTGTGCTGTACCCCCTTTTTAGTTGCAATGAATAGTCCACTCTTTCAACTGGGATTTATACTCTTTTTGGTTCTCCGAACATGCTGATCTTTTTGTGTTACTTTCTGGTTTGGGGAAGGATTGACAGTAGTCATTTAACTAACAACCCAGAGGATTCTAAGCAGACAACCAGGATGACTTTCCTAGTCCCAGGCTATGCATTCTATAGAGTAGACATGTCCAAACTCCTGACATTGGGATATTTGCCATCCGACAAATTCACATTTGAGAACTACATGATTGAGCCATTAAAAAAAAAAAATGCAGGGCTGGAGAGATTGCTCAGTGGTTTTAGCACTGGCTGCTTTTCCAGAGGACCAGCATTCAATTTCCAGTACCCACATAGCAGTTCACAACTGCCTGTAACCCCAGTTCTGGGGATTTAGTACCCTCACCCAGACATACATGCAGACAAAACACTAACACACATAAAATTAAAGTAAATAACTGTTTTAAAAGTTGCAAAATAATCTCAATGTTTTAAGTAAGTTTACATTTTGGTGTTAGGGCACATAGTAGAGCTTTTCTTTTCTTTTAACTTTGAGACAGGGTCTCTCTATGTTGCTCTGGCTGTCCTGGACTTGGTATGTAGACCAGGCTGATCTTGAACTCAAAGAGATCTACCTGCCTCTGCCTCTCAAGTGCAGCATTAATAGCAATTAAAGGTGTGCACCACCATCCCCAGCTCACATATAGCTCTTTTGTGCCCTGCTAGCCAAGCCAAAAATAAAAGACAGCTTGCGTATGTACTCTTTGTAAATACTTTTGCAATTTCTCTTCTGTTATTCATGCAGAGAAGCAGTTGTTGGACCGGAGGGATGGTTCAGCACTTGATGCTCTTCCAGAAGACCCAAGTTCAGTTCCCAGCATCTACTTGTGGTTTATAGCCATCCATAACTCCAGTTCCAGGGCATGCAACATCCACTTCTTTTGTAGGCATCAGATATGCAGGAGTTGCACATACATTTAAACATGCAAAAACACGCATACACATGTACAGCTGCTGGGTGCTGCTTTCTGTGAGTCTAAGTTGTTGAATCTGAATGCCAGACTCAGAGCCAGGTTTACAGGGCAGCAGCTCCAGTCTTGCAGGCTGACAGCAGTAGATGGAGGGCAGAGTAGGGGCTGGTATCACCTAGGGATGTTTTGTACCATTTGTTGCTATATTCAGTTTATTACTTCATTTCTCTTTCCCACACCTTTCATCTTTTCACACACCTGTCCATCTTTCTGTCTGTCTGTCTGTCCTTCCATCTGTCCATCCTTCCTTGCGTGGGTGCGTGCGTGCGTCTGTGTGATTTATTTTGCTTCCTTGACATAGCCTCATGATCCAGGAAGGGGAAAAAGGGAAATTAAATAAACTGAGAGCGTGGGTACCTCAGGAGACATTAAAAAGATACCTTCTCTCCCATAGGTTTCTAAACTAATGTCCAGGGGGTAAATGGGGAGTGTTGTTGAAGCCATAATAAACAACTAACTGGGGTCTTGAAAAGAACACGGGCAATACTCAGCCTGGTAACAGTGTCCTCTTCAGAACCTCTGTGGGCCTCAGTTTCTCACCAGAGAGATGAGAACAGTATCTGCAACTCTGCCCCTCCACTGAAGAAGGCTGTTGATTAAATGGATTTGATAAACACTATGGTTCCTAGTAGTCTGGTTACATGAGTGTCAACTCATTGAGTTCAGGGACACCTCTGTGAGGTGTTTGTAGGAAATGGGCATAAATTGTTGAAAAAAAAAAAGTGTCAGTCATGTAACATTTGGTAATTAGCTGAGGGAGGAGCTGAGAGCAGGCAGAGCTCAATGGTGCCTAGAAAAGATTGTTGAATCTGACAGTGACATAGACCACTTAGCCAGGAGCAAGCCATCTGAGAACCCTCTCCCTTTGCAACAAGCACACACAGCTGGACTTGTGTGAAGATGGAACAAAGGGATATTTGCAAAATAAGCAAAAGCTGGGCAGTCATTTATCCTTCCAGAATGTTCCATGAAAATCACACCCCTGGAAGAACTGGCTTTTTTTTTTTTTTTTTTTTGTCTTAAGTAGCTTAAGTGATGAACTTAAGTAGCTAAAATGACAAAGATTTAAAAAGACCACAATGACATTGTAGAGTCAAAAGAAATATTTTCAAGAATTAGAAGGTTGTAATGATATTTTGAACTGTTAAATCTTTGTGCATATGTATGCCTGTGTGAGTTTATGTGTACCACATGTGTGCAGGTGTCTAGAGGTCAGAGGGCATCAAATTTTCTGAAGTTGGAGTGACAGGTGTTTGTAGGCTACCATGTGGATGCTGGGAATTGAACTCAGGACCTCTGGAAGAATAGCCAGTGCTCTTAACTGCTGAGCCAACTCTCCATCCCATGAGGTTGGGTTACAGGTCTTTGTGGGCCACCATGTGGGTGCTGGGAATTGAACACAGGTCCTCTGGAAGAGCATCCAGTGCTCTTAACCACTGAGCTCTCTCTCCAGCACCTGTAAGAAAAACTTTAGTGGATATATGACACAGCCTTGGATGTGGCAGACACTATGTTACTTTATTCCAACTTGTGCAGAAGATGCTGTGATCCTCATTTCCAGGTGGTAAAAAGAGAACGAGACAAGTTAAGTGTTCCTAAGGTCATTCAGTAAAAGGACCAGTCAGATGACGTCAGGTCTCTGTATATTTCCTCCCATAATACTGTTATGTAAGGAACATATTCTCAGTCGAATTCCAGGTGCTTACCATGCTAGCATTTTCCTCAACTGTGTTCTGCAGAACTCTAGTCTTACTGGGATAAACACTCTTCCAAAATAAGATGAGATCACTAATGTGGTGTCCGTGGACACGAGAATGTGAGTTATGTTAGCACTTGAACTATATGTCCCCTAATCAAGAACTTATAAGAAAAGGCTGGAGAGATGGCTCAGTGGTTAAGAGCACTGGTTGCTCTTCCAGAGGACACAGGCACAAGTCCCACTGCCCACATGATGGCTCACAATTGTCCATTTCACCAGTTGTGTGGATGCACTCACACTCTCTCCTGGCCTCTGTGGGCACCAGGCACACACATGTTGCATAGACAAAACATACAGGGAAAATACCCCTAAAAAATAAAATTTAGCTGGGTGTAGTGGCACACACCTTTAAGCCTAGCACTCAGGAGGCTGAGGCAGGTGGATCTCTGAGTTCAAGGCCTGCCTGGTCT